>NC_061091.1:32589927-32671058 GCF_015104395.2 Macrobrachium nipponense
TGAGGAAAGACCAGATATATTTGGTTTTTCATTATTTGAGGAAAGACCATATAATTTTTGGATTTTCATTATTTGAAGGAAAGACCTATATTTTGGGGTTTTTCATTATTTGGGGAAGGACCAGATATATTTGGTTTTTCATTATTTGAGGAAAGACCAGATATGTTTGGTTTTTCATTATTTGAGGAAAGACCAGATATATTTGGTTTTTCATTATTTGAGGAAAGACCAGATATGTTTGTTTTTCTTTATTTGAGGAAAGAACCATATTTTGGTTTTTCCATTATTTGGAAAAGGAAAGACCATATTATTTTGGTTTTTTCATATTTAAGAAGGAAAGACCATATCTTTGGTTTTCATTATTTGGGAGGAAAGACCAGTTATTTGTTTTTCATTATTTTAGGAAAGACCAGATATGTTTGGTTTTTCATTATTTGAGGAAAGACCAGATATATTTGGTTTTTCATTATTTGAGGAAAGACCAGATATATTTGGTTTTTCATTATTTTAGGAAAGACCAGATATGTTTGGTTTTTCATTATTTGAAAGAAAAGAACCAGATATATGGTTTGTTTTTCATTATTTGCGGAAAGACCGATATATTTGGTTTTCATTATTGAGGAAAAGACCAGATATATTTGGTTTCATTATTGAGGAAAGACTAGATATATTTGGCTTTCATTATTTGAAGGAACGACCGATATAATTGGCCTTTTCATTTATTTGGGGGAACAACACAATATATTGGCTTTTAATTATTTGAGGAAAGACCGGATGTATTTGGTTTTTCATTATTTGAGGAAAGGCCAGATTATTTGCTTTCCATATTATTTATTTGGAGGAAAGACCGAATTTATTTGGCCTTTCATTAATTTGATGGAGAAAGAACCGGAATAATTTAAATTGGATTTTCATTATTTGAGGAAAGACCGGATATAATTTGGCTTTTCATTTTATTTGGGAAAGAAACGTGGAATTTTATTTGTTTTTCATTTATTTACGGAAAGGACCGGATATAATTTGGCTTTTCATTATTTGGGGAAAGACCGGATATATTTGGTTTTTCATTATACAGAAATGATGGCTTTTCAAACGTAGATTCAATCATATTTTCAGTAAGTTAAGGCCTTGTTGAGTAGTTATTATTGCTGGTTTGGAGTATGTCAAATTTTCCGGTTACTCGGGGAGTAATCCTACAAACTAATTTGTTACTGTTGTCCCTATTGTTGCCCTTTTTGGGCTGGGTAGGAAAGCCCTATGGAAAAACCTAAAAAGGTCTGAAAAAGGTACTTCACGTTGAGTTAAAGAGACAGGAATTTTAGGATAGGATATTTATGATTTATTTATTAGAATGAAAACTTAGAAAATAATTAATGTGCTTGTTAAACAGCACAGAACAATTATTTCTAATAAAATGTAGCGTATTTATTTTACTTTTCATTAATAAACAATGTGCTATTTGGCCGTAGATTCTAGCACGCGCCTTGAGTAAGCTGGAGGTTGGATCACGCCTTGTTTGACTTCATCCCTTACTTTCTATACATTTCCATTTGTGCTATATGTGTTGTCTGAATTTTTAGTTTTCTTGTGGTAGAGCTTGCTTAGGTCACTACGTGAATAATTGGATTTCCAGTTTGCAGAAATTCACAAAGATTTCTACTGAACAGTCGGAAGATTTCCTGTTCCGTGGAATTCTTAGGATGTCGTACCCTGCTTATTGCTTGTCCTTTTCAGCTGCAACCATCTGTAAGGAACTATTTTATATTTGTTCCTTTTCATTTGTTACCTTTGTAATGGCTTTATTATTCTTTCATCTTTATCTATTTGTAGGCCACCAGTGTATTGTAGTCTTTTTTACATTTTATTGTAGCCTAGATTCTCTGGATTCCTTTCAAGTCTCGGGATGCTTAGAAAGACACAACGAAGTTTTTCTTACTTCATTCACACTAGCGATACATACACAAGTATAAGAAAACATACAAATTAAGATGGTGTTGAGGTGAAGTGCTGATGTTTGAAGCCTTTCTTATACACGGCTGCTTCTTCTGTTGACCTCTCTTCAAAGAAGTCCCTCCTTCAGTAGTAGGCGGACTTTTTCTATTGCCGCCTCTGTAACTTTTTCGTTGGTTGACGACGTCCATTGTCACGCCCTATTTGGGCGTGATTAATTCAACACCTTCGCTGGCGCCGGATTAATGACAACACCGGAACTGTCTGGGTTCCGGTGGGGGTTATCATAAAGCAGCAAATGTATTTATTTAATGGCTGCCCATACGATAAACGCTTCACTTGTCTGGGGTATTACGAGAAACTCTTCCGTTTCTCTCTCTCTCCTTCACTATTATTCTTTTTTTCGCTCTCTCTCTGTCTATCCAACGGTCTATCAGTGGATTGCTCTTTCTCTTTTTCTATATCTATGTTAGTTTTCCTAACTAACATTACAAGGAGTTAAACCAGCGTTGAAAACAGAGCTTAAAAATAAAAAACCTCTACTATGATTTTGGTCGCTGTAAAATCTGTGAAAATCAACCGATTCTATCGTCATCTTTCCATCTTTTATTACTGATCATAAAAGATTTTTTGGGGGCCGCTTAACTCCCGCTGAGCTTGCACGGTGCTGCCATCTATATTAAAAAGTAGGTTTTTATTGAAGGAAAAAAATAATTTCCATCATTTATTACGTCCGTCGTCTAGGAAAAAAGTGGTCTCTTTTTTTCCCTTTTACCCTCACTCGGCAAACTGGACTTCGTCGTCAAGCAAGAGCAACAGCCAAATAAAATAAAACATTTCCCTCTCTCTCTCTCTCTCTCTCTCTCTCTCTCTCTCTCTCTCTCTCTCTCTCTTACTGTCTGTCTATCTGTCCCTCCTATATCTCTCTTTTTCGTCTCAGGCTGTGCGAGATGAGGAAAGGGCGCTGGGGTAGAAAAGGGAGTTGCCTTGTTCGCCGAGGGTGAGGGACCTTCAAAAGGCCAGTGTACTCTCCCATATAAGGGAGGAGGGTAGGGGAACGGGGAGGCATGGGTGGGGTGGGTAGGGCTGGGAGTTGGGGGAGCATAGGGGGAGGGGGAGGAGGAGGAGGAGGAGGGAAAAGCTCTCAATGGCACACGGGTCATTGGTACTTCCAATAAAAGAAGCTTGAAACGATTTAATCTTCTAAGGCAGATCCGTCTATAAATTCCTTTTTCCTTCTCTACCTCAACAGTTTTCGCGTTGTTACCATTATCTGTTCATTTCCACTTCAATACTTGATATCTGACTATCTTATAATTCTGTCTGGCCCACCCCTACCCCCACCCACTCTCTCTCTCTCTCTCTCTCTCTCTCTCTCTCTCTCCAGTAGGTTTTTTGTTGTTATTTTCTCGCATATCAGACAGTGTCTAGATTTTCTTTAATCTCTGCTGCCAACTTGTAGTTCCTTCGCCTCTATAACTAAGTCTACACACACACACACACACACACATACATACAATTAACATACAGATATATATTATTTATAAATTATATATTATTATATATATATATATATATATAATATATATATATATATATATAGATATATAATATATATATATATTATATATATATATATATATATTATAATAGATACTATCATTAATGTTCATTTTCAGGCTCTTTTACATTTTTATATTGAATTTATTACATTATATAAATAATATATATATAGACACACACATACATACATAATATATATATGTATATATATATATATATATATATATATTTATATATGTGTGTGTGTGTGTGTGTGTGTGTGTGTGTGTGTGTGTGTGTGTGTGTATGTGTGTGTGTCTATATATATAATGTAATTCAATATAAAAATGTAAAAAAGCCTGAAAATGAACATTAGTGATAGTATGACAGCATATAAATGCAATGGAGGTTGCTTTGAAAACAAACCAAGGCCTCTTTTTTATCAAGTGATTCAATCTATTATAAGTTAATATTTTGACAAAAGACAGGAACTGTGTCAGCCAAAGGGTCTCGTTTAACGGAAACGACAGAGGACAGATATTATGCATAACGCGTAGCGCAGCACTTTCACTTCTTTCACTTAATGTTTAAAAAATAATATGAATTTTAGGCCGGACGCTGACAGAATGAATCGTGCTATTCATCGTCGTCACTGACTGATTTCCTTGCTATCTGGCGCTGCGACGACCGTGGCTATTGTCGCCGTCATCATCTTCATCGACGTTTTCAAGAATAGAATATATAATAGAATATAGAATTTAGGCCAGGAGTTGGGAGCTATAAGGTCATTCAGCGCTGTAAGGGAAATAGACAGTAAGGAGGTCTGAAAGGTGTAACAGGAGGAAAGCCTCGCAGTTGCACAGCGAAATAATTGTTATAGGGGTGGAAATGATATGGAAGAGAGAGAATATGAACGGAGGTACAGTAAAAGGAATGAAAGGGGTTGTAGCTGGCGGGCCAAAGGAACGCTGGGAAGACCATTAAGTAATGCCAACGGCGCCGACATTTTCAAGATTTTGTGCTCTTTTTGCCTGAATTCCCGTCAGGCCTGCCTAGGTTCAATCTCTAAGCAATTTTCCCACGATTTTCTGGGCCTTCCTATTTCCTATTAGTCTTTGTGCTGATGCTGTTATATCTACACTATCATCATCAACAATTGCTCCCCTTTAGTTCACATCACATGTCCAAACCATTCCAGTCTTCCAGGTCTTTGTCAGTGGAATCGAATACAGAATTCAGGCCAGAGGCCGAGAGCTGGGACCAACGAGGTTATTTAGCGCTTGAAGGGAAATTGAGAGTAGAGGTTTGGAAGGTGTAACAGGAGGAAAACCTCGCCCACGCACTAGGGAATAATTGTTAAGAGAGGGTGGATAGCAAGATGAAAAAAAAAAGACTATCAATGGGAGTGCAATGCAATAAAAGGAATGAATGTGTTGCAAGCGAGGGGCCGAAGGGACGCTGCAAAGAACCTTTAGTAATGCCTACAGTGCACCCCGTGAGGTGCAAAGATCTATGAGAGATAGTCATTTTTGTAACTGGTCTATTTGATGCGATATTTTTGTCTGTGACTTTACAGTGCTTTGCCTTCTTTAATGAATTGAGAATATAATTCTGTGGAAGTGTAAGTCCTCATCTTCACACATTACGATTCATCAATTAAAGTTGATGCATTGTCCTAGTAATGGAGGCATGAATTTGAATATGCTTGGTTTTAAATGGATAATGGATCATTAGTACATGACGAAAATATGTTTACACGGGAAAGGTAAGCTTAAGAATCTGTTATTAACAAAATTAATAGCCTTTCCAGCTGGGGCACTTGTCTTAAGATGTATAACATTAAAAAAAGGAGCCATACTTCTGTGTACATTATTTCCATATCATCCCTGACTGATAGAAAATGAACAACCTATAGAATTTTTATTATTTTGTCAGCAAAAAGAACGCCATCACAATGACGCTTTCTGTTACACTGCCCCGAATGTGTGATCTGTGTCAGTGCAAAGCGATTGATTGGGAAGAAAGTGTCAGGGATCGGAGTCTCTGGATGAGGACTCAAAGAAGGCTGTGGTATTCATTGTCAATTAAGAATGATCAGTACTTCTCAGTAATGAATCGACTTTTCAGTTAACTTGGTCTCGCAGCTTCCTCATGAAAAATAATTTATACGAAGGAATTTTAACGCTGCAAAAATTAAAGTTAGGGACATTTCATGTACATTTACCATATTTGTTCAGAAGTATGCACTTGAGATACCTTGAGGTTCGTACGGTACTATTCTCTCCAGCCATGGCTAAGACCTAATGCAGAGTTCCCTGCGGAATGGGAACCAACTCGGGGACAGCCGGGTATGAGATACCCAAAGGGAAGATGCATACAGCAGGTGGACAGTCCATTTTTGGTGTAACGTCCTTGGATCATTTCCTTAATCATTTTTTTATTCTGATGCCTCCTTAATCAACTGTCGCAAGAAATCCCACGTGTAGCAACCATTATACATATATAGCATCGGTATGTCGGTCCGTCATGAAGATGTCAGTCCAACGACAGCACCTCGCATGAAATCCTTTTCCAGGCTGCCCGAAATAAAAGCCACCTGACACAAGTGGTCCAGCGAATGTTCAACTGTTGATTATGTTGTGGAATAAATTACGGACATCCTTTAAAGAACATCCACGAATCTTCCATCCTGCTCTTCTCCCTTGATCAACATGTTCTTTTCAACTGGTGGTACAGGAGGCAGCCGGCCCCGAAAAGACGTTACAAGTGTAACCGTCCTTGATTTCGACGGGGAAGGTAACGCAAGGTCGCTGTGTGAGTTTCACCAGTATCACTGACGTCCAAAGTTCGCAATCACACATTCCCATCATCTTGGGAACTTGGAAGGGAGGGCGCTGCCTCGAAAGGGAAACTTTTCGAGCAGACCCCACCCCATCGGATTTTCGGAGGCTAACAGAAAGGGGCTTGTCGAAGATCATCTGCACAACTAACTCGAGAAGATGATCGGTGTCTGGCGGCTGCAGGCAATCATACGTACTCATCACCATCTTATCATTATCACAATGATGGGTTCAACGTCACCGACCCAAAGATTCGGATGAGTGATGGTCAAGTAGATCTCTGAGAGTAATACCTTCATCCTTCCTGTAATGGTTTTTTTGGGGTGACGTTAACCGGGAGATCCTCGGGAGCTCCTCCGTTGCAAGAAGAGACCCATTCAATTAAAGCAAAGCGCTGGCCTTGTGGCGTTCAAGGTGGTCGTCCGAACGACCCGTTCCGCTCGTTAACCGTCGCCGTACGCCCAGTTTTATTGGATCTTTCCATACGGACGAGCTTCAGCCAACAGGAACTTTTTTGTAAGCACCCAGACAGCCTTGACCCGCCAGTGCTTCCACGAAAAGAAGGACATATGTCCCGTCTCAGCTCTCTTGTTGCCGAATGGTCTAAAGTCTCGAAATCCCAATTTCCACGCAGGCAGAATCGTCGCAAAATCTGATGACGATTCTGTAGTTGTCAAAGTCACTTCTAATGAATGAATTCGCGGTTAAAGCTGTTCAGTTTCGAGGGTCTCCATCTCGGCGGTGTCTGCCATGGAGTCCAATGACCCGACGTCGACCTTGAACCTTGTTAAATGGGAGAACAACCAACCACTTGGTGCTTGCGTCCTCCAAACTCGCGACTTTCACAAGAAAGTCTTTTGTCTTTTAAGACAACCCCCTCCCCACCCCACTTTTTTCTTCTTCTTTTTTTTTTACCTCGGTTGCTGTCAAGAATAAATGCTTGTGTGCATACCATTACAGAGGAGATAATTTTATTTTGACAGCGATGTTTTTATCTACCGATCTGAGGCATGACAATAGGGAACTGCGGGAGCAGATAACAATGAAGACACGACTTGATGATAGAATACATTTATGAAACTCTTCAACTTTGGCGTCTGGATTTTTCTTGCATGTGAGCTGTAAAAAGAAAGATGGATTACTTGCGTAAAAAGTTAATTTAATGAAGAAGATCGTAATGCGGATGGACACAGCCAGACGAAATGGTTTTTGTGTTTGTTTAATGGACGACAACTGTAACTTTTCTATAACATACCGATTTGCAGGCGAAGTTTCTAAAATAAGGCTGATACCTACAACTCAACAGTTATTGTTCAAATACAAATTAGTTTGTCATTCAACTGGTTGACTTCAGAAAGTGGGAGCAAATGCATAAAACATAAGCTCGGCGAGTCTCACAATCATAACTTAATTGTTTACAAATCAGTCTGACATTTCGAATTCGACTGTTCTAAGAATTATAAAATAGAAGGAAGAAAATCATCGCGTTATGCATGACGACTGGTTTATGATGCAGCCATTCCAGACTCATCCGTGCATTCTAAGAATGACCAACCGCGCATTCTAAGTAACGATGACTTGCCAGATAAAAGGGGCGAATCAGGCACTTTGACCCCAACCTTTGGTTCGGTCACTGCCCCGGGTTTGCAAATAGGAAAGCTATTCTAATGACTGTAATGATATTCAGTATAAGAAGAACAGAAGTTCGTGACTCATGGAGAGGAGCAATCGATTCATCGTTCAGAAATAGTCATGAGCACACTCGCTGTAAATCCGGAGTCGGAACCAACTAAGTAGAGCAGCACAGCACCGAATATAGCCAAGATTGTTACAAACCGTGGCATTCACGAGTACTGCGGAAACCCCGATTGAGAAATGTCAGCAGCCGCGAGATGACTTATAAGAGCGCGTATTTTCCGATGCAATGCGGATGGATCAGTTTGGTGGAGTGACGAAGTCGACGGCTTTCTAGGAGGCAACGCAAGCAGCCAGCAGTCCTTCCTTCTTCCCTTCTTCCCACTCGCGAGTTACGCCCCTGAGGGAGAGAAGCACAGACTCCCCGAAGTCGCCCAGGTTCCCAGAAGCAGGGGGTTGGTTATGCGTGCAGCTCCGACCAGCAAGAGGTGTTTCCCTGCGTTGGATACCGGGTGAAACTCAAAAGCCGGTTTGGCTTATTAGAGGATCAGTCACCAGTGACGTGGGTCTGCTGACATCGAAACCTCGGGTAGTACATGTGATGTGTAGAGTGGATTTTATGACTGGCATTGCAGAATACGTGTACATACCCGCAAACGAGCATATTTGCATGAATATTCACAATGCATTGAATATGTGTACCTATACATATATATTTAATCATATATATATATATATATATATATATATATATATATAATATATATCAGTATATATATGTATATCTATGTATTATATATGTATACATATATATATATATATATATATATATATATATATATGTGTGTGTGTGTGTGTATGTATGTATGTATATATGAATCACCTTTCTTGCTAGTGAGAGAGAGAGAGAGAGAGAGAGAGAAGAGGAGCAATTGGGGTTTCCTTCATAAACTGTGTGAAAAACATAAGGATCTTAATAGAATAAAGAGAGAGAGAGAGAGAGAGAGAGAGAGAGAGAATAAACAGATGGTCCCTCTGAAGTCTAAACACTGAGAAGGACGAAGACAAAAGCTCAATCGAGTTTGGCGCCTTTTCGCGTCTGTGGCTGGTGAGTGCAGGGGCCACTGGGGTGGTACTACTCCCGAATTTAGGACCCATGACGCCCATTGCAGATCCAATTGAAGGAATCTCGTAACCTACAATATTGCTTTTAAAATAATTTTCTTAAGAGAGAAAGCGAGTAATTGAAAAAAATAACGAATAATCGAACGCACAACATAAAAAGTCAAACTACTTGTAGCAGTTCATTCAACCAGAGACAACAATAAGGTGTAGACCAAAGAAAATGAAGGCAAAAAATCATTGAATAGTGAAACTAGTTCATAGAACAATGAACGAAAACGTATTCTAAACGACGTTTTTTCTTGAACCATTAAAAAAAAAAAGACTAGACACCAAAGTGGTCCACAGGAACTGAAGCGAAGCAGACACCCGGCATACATTCAAGGCCAATTCGGCAGAGATGAGACAACGCAAGAAGAGAGAGAGAGAGAGAGAGAGAGAGAGAGAGAGAGAGAGAGAGATAAAAACACGAACCGAGGAACGGCATCGGAGGGATAATGAAGATGGAATAAGAAAAATGGTAAAATTGTAGTTTTTGGGGCCGGAAGCCCCGCATGCAAAATCGTTACATGTTTATTATCAGGATTGGAGGGAAGATTAGAAAATGGGAGGGTCATAGCGTTTCTTCCCCTTGTGGTCAAAATGAAATGTAAAATTCATATAGAAAGAAAATATTTAACCAAAAAAAGCGTACCTCTGTGAGATCAAGTTAGAAAATAAAGCTGACGAGAAAAAATTATGTGAAAAATTGACCATTCTATATGTAATTGAATCTGGTTCCTATAATTATTTTGACCTACGGAAGGTGAATGTTTGAATGATGTAGTACTGGAGTTATTAGGGTAATATCTAATTTCCAAGAACCATTATATTAAATATAGTGTACGCAAACATACAAAAAGCAAATGAATAATGACGCCTATTGTATAAACATTAAATCAACAAGCGAGGAGGTACAGCCCACCATAAAATGCACGAAGGTAATTAAAAAAGACGCGAAAAGCTAGAATGACCGTTGCAAGTGATAAAACAAAGGAATAGGGACAGGAGGAGATCGGGGTCAATGGACTCGATCATAGAATACCTTCATTTATTACCAGAGCTGCAACCGCTAAGATGCAAATAGAGAGGGAGAGAGAGAGAATGGGGAGGGAGAGTTGACCTTCATGCCCACGCATATATATATTAATGCGAGAGAGGGGATGAAAGAAGGTTATGCTTGTGTGTGTGTGGTTGTGTGTGTGTGTGTGAGAGAGAGAGAGAGAGATAGAGAGAGAGAGAGAGAGAGAGAAGGTTAGTAGGTTGGTTGGCTTAAATTAACCAACCCTATGCCAGCAGCGGGGTCCCTTTCCTTAGGGGCCGTATAAATGGTGAGGTTTGAGAGGGAGTTGAAGGCCTTGTGTGGACCTTCGGACAATGCACAACAGGCACGAAGGAATGAGAGGAAGAGAGAGAGAGAACCTTTACATACTGCTTATGCATATGAGAGAGAGAGAGAGAGAGAGAGAGAGAGAGAGAGAGAGAGAGAGAATCTTTACACACTGCTCACGCGAGAGAGAGAGAGAGAGAATCTTTGCATACTGCTCATACATGTGAGAGACAAACAGACAGAGCTTTACACAATGCTTATGCTTGCTGTGAGAGAGAGAGAGAGAGAGAGAGAGAGAGAGAGAGAGAAAACTTTACATACTGCATATGCACGAGAGAGAGATAATCTTTACACACTGCTTGTACTTGAGAGAGAGAGAGAGAAACTGCAGTAATTCTTGGCATTACTGACAGTGTATGCAGTTTCAGGAGGGCGGCGGTCATGGGATTGCATGAGAGTATTTGACTACCAACAACGGCTCGGAGGAGCTTGATAGTTAGTCGGGAGGAAGCCCGCGCTTTCGACACTGAGTGACGAAAGGGAAATAGCTGAATTTTAGTCATCAGTTTGTGGGTCCAGCAAAGAGGTTGTTGACACGGGGGTTTACTGTGCATAAATATATAACAGACTTGATACTCGAATTCTGTGCACTACATGCACTTTTTACGCTTTGCAGATATGAAAACAGCTTACAATTCAACATTCATACATACGATAATCTATTCATGTATGTGTGTATATATTTTTCGGGTGTAGGCCCTCACGTGGGGTGGTTGTAGAAGGTGTTATAACCAAGGTCTATAGAGATCTCTAATCTCTATAGACCTTGGTGTTAACCTCCCAGAATATCTATGTGGGAATAAGGCAGCCATCACCAGGCTTTTCTTCATCTTGGTTGTTTTTTATTTTCGCTATAGTTAACTAACCATAAGGTATATATGTACACGCACACACACACACACACACCAATAGACCAAACTTATTCCTGAAATAACCATGATACCTTAATTGACCTAAGCGGGAACTCATATATCTTATGGTTATTTAACAACAGTGGAAAGCAATCAAGGTGAAAAAATGCCTCGTGATGGCTGCCTATACTCCCATAAAGACATTCTGAGAGATTAATAACTTGTACAACCTCCCATGTAAGAAAAAATATATACATGTACATGAGAAGAATATCGTGTCTGAGTTTTGAAATGTATACTGTGTTCATATCCGCAAAACGTGCAACGTGCGTACAGTGCGTAGAATTAGAGTAAGAAGTTTATCATGTATTTCTGCACACTAAACACTCAATTGAAAAATGGGATGGTTATAACAAGGCCCCCAGTAAAGTTGTTATAGGCAGAAGGACCGGTAAGCAAGTGTCTATTTTTTGCTGAAGCGGGAGCAAAAACAATTCTAATGTCTATAGTCTAAAGTACGCTCCTGGTCTGAGTTTGTAAAACAAACACAAATCAGCGGGATTTAAGCTAGCAATAAAATACTAGTCGGGTGAAAACGAACGAGTCTTTGTTCCGCCAGCAGACAGCAGCGCTTTCCGAAGCAAAGCTTTAGTTGATTGAATACAGAATTTCGACGGAAGGGAGAATGCAAGCGAGGTGAACCGTCGTGCCAATCGCAGTCAACCTTCAAATCCGTTTCTTCCACAACGTTCAAGTGGGCTCTGGACCAGCTGATCCGTTTGACTGCTTACAAATTTTTTTTCATTCGGACCAAACTGGTTCGTCTTGGCTGCATCAATGTAGGAAAAGATTCTCTTGGACAGACCATCTTCAAAGGGTGACTGTCGAATTCCAAAGGAAATATTGTACAACTCTTTAGACGAATTCTGCGAAGATGTGTCCTGTACACGTCATAATAAATCATTTCGCGGGAAGTGCTCGGAACCGAAGTTTCTCAAGACAAAGTCAGAAAGGGATTTGGCAGAGGTGAAATGGGGTGGGGGGAAAGGAGGGGCCATTGCGAACAGGTTAGAGGTGCTAGACTGTATAACTTAGGAGCACATCATGAACAGTGATGCTCGATGGAACCATAGCGTTCTGTAGCAGAGCAGTATAGTCTAACTAGATTTTGTAAAAACAAGGATCACTGTGTAAGCTGTCATTCAAAGTAAATATCTACCTTCAATTCATAATCAGAAATCCCAGAGAGAGAGAGAGAGAGAGAGAGAGAGAGAGAGAGAGAGAGAGAGAGAGAGAGAGAGAATAGTTCCTGATAAACTCCTTTATGAGTAAGTTTTTTTTTCCTAAGTCAGTAACTCATCGCTTGGATTTATTACTGATTAAATCCGGAAACAAATATATATCATTGCTTTACCTTGCTGTGAAGGAGGTAAATTGGTCAGTACAGGGTTTGACAATTTGTTTTATTCACTTATCCTTGAGTTCATTAGAGTGAGCCTTGCTTTGTCATTTTTTTTGTCATATTTTACTTCATGCTCGTTTGAATAAGTAATAACTTCGCAACCCTATACTTTCGTAACACGAAATACCCATGTAAATGGTCTGGTATCTTATGGGAAGCAAAGATCACGATCATCCTCGTTCCCAGTGAAAATGAACTATTACGGCAAATGACTCTTCACAGATGTAGCTTATGAATGAAATTCAACGGAAACGACAATCGTGATTGATCATTCTTACCTGGTTTTCCTTTTAATCTTCCCAAAGACTCATTCGATCTCCTGTGAGCGAGGAGCCAACTCCAAAGATCCTGGAGAATTCAGGGAAGCAAGGAACGTGAACGTACCTTCAATCTCAGTTAGTACCATACCAAAATAAGACCGTACCCAATTCCTTCTCGTACTCAAAGATCATGACGTTGTTCCCACCAGGTTCGTGGTTCTTGCTTTTTCTTTCTACGGCGAAGGCAGGGGCCTTGTCTCTGTCCTCCACGAGTCTAGGTGACCCTTGAGAAGGATCTGCATAAAAAAGTTATATAAAGAATAAATATTTGTATGAAAGAGTTGGGATTGTTAACAAGGGACGTCTAATTGATGACTAGAGAAGTTCACAAAAAAAAAGATAAAGCAAGATAAAAAGACGTAAAGCTCAAAGAGAGAGAGAGAGAGAGGAGAGAGAGAGAGAGAGGAGAGAGAGAGAGAGAGAGATGGGGGTGAAAAATTTGAAACTCGTATAAGACAACGAAGAAAAGAATAATGAAAATAAGCCTTGAAAGTAGGTAGGTTCAACGCAGGCATTTTATGCATATCTCTGCATTATAAGGGTCTTAATTTGTCAAGAGATTTTTAGCATTTCGCCTTCGAGATAAGTGCAACGCTCTACAAGATTCCTAAATGGGGGCATTCGTGACGCTATTTTTGCCCGTTGCTTCTCCTCGTTTGATCAGAAACCATTCCCCTTCATATACGAAAGTCCGCTCAGACAAGCAACGGTTCTCGAAATCCATATTATTCCTTGAGGATCGAGGCGATCCCGGCGATGTCACAGGTCTCCTGGCGGCATCTTTTAGCATGTTGCCAATAAGCTTTGTACCATGCGGCCAGTCACTGTGTTAGTACTTACGCGGGCTTTGCAATAGCTTCTGCATTGGAGAACCTTCATGAACTTTGAGAAGGAATCCCTGGTTATGTATCTTTCGTTTGACAGCTTCCACTTTAAAAAGGTCTTTGTAACCGCTGATGCCAGCAGTACAAATTTTCCTACTATACTGGTTCGCTAACATTTCGTACCATGGAGCAGAAGTAAATTTCCTACAGTTTGTAGATACAAAAGTAGAGTCATCAGCGGCCTTTGTTTCAAAAATGAACCCCACTGGGCACTTCTCTCCACGTAAACTGACCTTGAATTCATGGAGCGATGTATTCAACAATTGAAGATAATAAGTAACTGCTCACCTGTGCTGTTCAACAGGACCCATACGGCCGTTGCCACAAGAATGCCTAGAATGAGAAGAGCTGGACGGAAGGGAAGGAACATTGTAGGGGGTAAGCTATGACAAGGAAAGGATGCGTTAAGGGCCTCCTCGGTGTAGAGGTCCTAAGGAGGATTCGGGAGGGGTGGAACGATGAGGGAGGTTGGCGGGGGTGGGATTGGAGGGGGGGGGGGGAGGGATAGGCGGGATGTGGGATGAGGACGGGGTGCAGAAGACGCAAGAGCTGTGACTGACCGGCACGGTATTTCCGTTTGTGTGTTGTTGCTGCCGAAGTCTGTATATGCCGTGTCTCGTTCCCCGAAAAAAAGACAACAAATGGCTTCGTTTAGGAGTTTACTAAAACCAACGGGACATTTGCATTATTCATCATGTCTTTTCTTATAGTTTCCTATTTGCCTTAAAGTGTTTCTTAGAACAGAGCAGCAGTGCTGAATTGCTAAGTAACTGCTGTGGATTTTACTGCCGAATACCTCCCTTGATGAAGGACCAGGGTCATACTCAGAATAGAATCATATCACTCAGTTAAAAGCAATAAAATTTCCAGGACAAAGATATGAATACACTTCAATGCAAGCGCTACAATAACGTTAAGGAAACATCTGTTCATAAAGTTAGACCCATATCATATCAACATTACGTAGTCCACAGTGGTTAAGGACATATAAGGCTGTTTACAAAAAAATACACCTAATAATTCTTATTGACATATCATTTCCTGCAGTATTAGTAGATTCCTGCCTGGAGGGGTGAAAGGTCTCCTTTAACGGACGTTCTCAACTTCCTGCAGAATGCTAATCTCAAGGAGACCCTGTTTCCTACGGTCACCGTTACCATATGTTCTCTGAATAATTAATTGTCAGTAGTTGAAAGGCACCATTAACATTTCTTGCTAAGTACAGTGTAAACATAGTGTTTGTTGGCACACGAATCCATAACCTTTTATGGTCAGGTTCACCTTAAACGTATTTTTAATGGTCACAATGATCTCTCAATACATCCTTATACGTAGTTTGATGTCAGAAATGAAAGAAAATGGGTGGCATTTATAAGTGACACTTCACCATTTCTGTTACAGAATGTATATTGAGAACTCTTAATGTCGTGTGCTCTAACCAGTTATTCCAAGTAGAAATGTATATAACAGTTGTTGCACGGCATACGATATACGGTCGATATTTGGTCCCAACTTGCTTCAAGGTCTAGACTCTAGAGTATACTCTGTAGACCTTGACTTGCCTCGCTGTGATTAAGTACCAGACCAGACGTTCATGGCACCAGCACACACGAGATTAGATCGAACGTCTGTTGCACGCCTTGAGATGATTGCATTTATTTTATATTTACGATGAGAGGTCTTCAACTCACGGATGAAAGGACCCTAGACGAAGTTGTACTTGTAATAGTAGTGTTGCATCGATTGGTGGCTCCAATAAAGAGATCGCAAGTGGCGAAAGAAATGATACTGAACACTTATGAAAATAAAATGTTCTTCGAAGTCCACCGGAGAGGAAAGATCAATAAGATGGGAGAAAGGTCACTAGAAGGCCTTGTGCAACTCGAAACCATACTGATGACCTGTGAGAAGATAGTTCGAATTGAAGAAGACAAGATTATATAATTCTGTTTGCGGCTTTGTTAATGTATTATGCAGCCTTAGAATGAAAGGAATATTGACAGATTCTGTTAAAAACTTTAAATTTGAGTAAGAAGAACAGTCAAGTGTGTAGACAACATCGGTTGATTAAAATCGAGTCATTAAGAATAAAACCATCAGAAACCGTCACGTGTAATGATTTGAATACAACTATATTTAAATCTGGTTAAACCTGACGCGGTATTCATGAAAGGCTACGACGTGGTAGGGACCCTCCCCTCACATTCCCCATTGTTTCCTTTTATCTTTTTTATGCAACCATACCTTAAAAAAATGACGGTAATAAGAGAGAAGATCGGGACTCTAAGTCCCGACCTTGTGGAATTGACGCGGATACAGAACACATTGCGTATCATCAGGCAGGGATTTCTTATTATCATTTAATTGGCTATCTAGTGTTAATAGTTTTATACACAGTTTTATTTCATGTTATATGAACATACGTACAGGTTTTACAGACGCCTCTTCACTCACCCGCCCCCCCCCCCCCACCCCCCCACCCCACAAGCCCCATTCTGCTCAGTGGAAACTTGCCTCGTCAGTTACATGAGAATGCTTCCCCTTTATAATTAATAGTAGTCTTTTAATCAGAGATGCTTATGGTTCGCAGGAAAAACGTCAGCGTAAGGCTCGAAGAAGAAGAGAAAGATGATATTGAAACTGACTTGAGCAGCGTTGTTGACAGTTGTGCGTCACTCTGGGAACTGAGGGACAAAATAAGTAGAGAAACAAACAACTGCTAAAGCATTTGAAGTAAGATTCATTCATCTGAAACCAATTTCATTTGAAAATTACCATTATGTGTTTAAAATCAAAGGTATGCTTAGGCCACTGAGACAGGTAACTCCATGCCCATATTTAACCCGCCCCCCCCAATGTTTTGTTTGCTTTTTCCTTAACTTGTTAATGACACCTGGAATCTTTAGCCGTTTTCTTCTATGGCTTATTAACGTTTGGACATTCGACCGCCCCACCCCCAAGTGGGTGGGGGGGCACAAAAGAGGCACACTTACAGTGTGCCTCTTTTGCAGCCTGACTTACAGCGGAATAACTCTCTGCCTTTTACTTTTCAGCTGTTCCAAATTTCCTTTCCCTACGTGGCTGTCCAACTTCTTTCACACTACTTTGCTCCAGTCATTATCCCACGTTTGAGAAGTCCTACAGTCCTACAGTATGAGAATCTATGTCTCTGTAGTCTCGTTAAAGTCATCAATAATAATAATAATAATAATAATAATAATAATAATAATAATAATAATAATTATTATTATTATTATTATTATTATTATTAAAATGTGTCCATACTCTCTTCTTGTAATTTACGTTTTGATTGGTTGCTTGTTTCAGTATGACAATCTGACGTCACAGCAGGCCATGGGGTCAAAAATTCTCTCTTCTTCCATCGAAGGTCTCTTGGATGTCTTATGTTCAGTTTCCCAACTTTGACATTCGATCCGTTCAACAAAATGTAATGTCGACGAACAATGAAGTAAGAGTGATAATTACTGAAAACCAAGTATCCAGTGTTTAAGGCTTTAGATAAATAATCACATCAAGGAATAATAGGACGCTCCACTTTTAGTGAAAATAATTGAAAACAAGCATTGTAAGTTAATCTTTTTTAAAAAACTTTTATAAATTCAACAACTTTTAATGTTTTAATGCGTGTGATTGTACAAAACCAAATGAAAGTGTTAGAAATACATTCTATTTACTGGACATCTTTATAAGGAAAAATGCGCAATTATAGGAAAAGTTTGAGCAATTCATCTACTTCCAGTGAAAGTTATTCAAGGAATAGTTTGTGAGAATAGATATCCAGGTGAAAGTGTTAGAGAAAATAAAGTACTTCGGTGAAGTTGACTATTTATGGATGCAAAATCATTTTTAGAAAAGCATTTCTCATGAAAATTACAGGAATGCAGACTGAATTATTTATGAAAAAAACTTTTAGTAAAAAATTTTAAAAATTAAAAACACGAGTGAAAATGTTAAGTAAATAGTCACTTCTAAAGAAAACAGCTCAGATGGTAGTCTAAAAATTAAAGAAATCTGTGTACTTATTTATATTTTCTGTCTAATAATCTGGTTGACGTGACAATACAGTACAAACGTATTACTGAAAGAGTAATTAGTAGGCAATAAAACGATCCGATGTCTAATGTGGGGTTTTAATACTAGAATATGTTCGTAAAAGCAAGTAGTGGAGAACCTCTCATTTCCAGTGTAGGCTAATAAAGCGAAGACAATCCTCCAAACTCTACGGAAGCACATGGCCACGTTTCGACCTATCTAGTCGCCACAATAAATAAAAAGGTTGCTATTGTACGGAATATTTCGACGGTTTGAATGCCACTTTAAATATGTGATGAAGCTGGAAACGTATTAGAAAAACAAGAAATGCAGAAGTAATGCTGCACATGGGCATACCGTCAATATGATTACCTCCAGAGGCAAGAGGTTGAACTGTTTTCACAAGCTCTGACCTTCCCTTCTAAATTACTCGAGGAATTTTAATCCTCAGAATCATTGCTTCAGTAATCCGCTTAACTCGTAAGTGCGAAGGATAGAAAATGATTACATAATGCAAATATCATTTTGGTCCGAAAACCCTTTCACTTAGTAAGTCATTGCTTGTTTTGTTGTATTTCTTAATGTATTGGTGGTTCACCGGTCTCGATATTTGTTGTTCTTGTTGGGGGGTGGGACAGGAAAGTGCTTAGTGCTGTGGAAAAGTGTAAAAAGGTCTGAAAAAGGTGTTTCGTGTTGAGTTAAAGGTGCAGGAACTTTAGGAAAGTATATTTATGATTTGTTCATTACTATGAAAATGTAAATATAAATTATACGCTTGTTAAACAGTACAGAAAAAATATTTCTAATAAAATATAGCATGCTTAATAATTTTCGTTGGTGAAACATGTTCTATTTGACTTAGTTTTAGCACGCGCCTCGAGGTTGTATCATGCCTTGTTTTTCCTACTAACTATTTAACAATAGGAGAGATTATGTTTTCAAACAAATGAAGCATATCTGGCACATGCGCAGTACGCCGGTGGGCAAAAGCAAACAATAGCAGACGACGCTCTCATTTGATTTAACTTTGTCAAGTGTTTTGTGCACACTACATGTATGGCAGGGTAAGGTTTCTTTCTCTTTATCACATTGTATATGTATTCTTGTGTAGTGCTGTATTAATTTATCAAAATGTGAAAAAAATATTCTCAAAGTTGCTTTGTTACTTTTCAGTTTGTTAACTTCACTTGCCATGAGAGAATTAGAAACATTTCATGGCAACAATAAATGTTTAAATAAAATTTAATATTATATTTTGCTTTCCATAAAGGTTTAGAATCCATCAGTTTCAAACAACTTTCACATGAGGGCAAGCTGTCTGTGTCACTGCCTCTTTGATACTTGATAGTGGAATCAAAGATACCTTGAGGCGCGGAATGGTCTGAAATTCATTGGTCCTTTATCCAAGCTATATCTCGATCATTTTCTGTGAATCCCAACTGTTGCCCCGGCCTGTGATGTCTATCGTTATCTTTTACTTTAAAATCATGGAATTATAATTTTATGTATTTATTGTTGGTATGTGGGTTAAAATAAATAAATATAAAGGAATGTGGTGGAGTAATAAAGTTTTAAATTTTCTATGTAGTGAAATCGCATGCATTTTGAACAGTCTTCCGAAACGATGTCAAAGAAAATACGTAAATCTTAATATTTCAATAGAAAAATGCTTTTATACTCTAATATTTTACATAAGATTATATTATTTCATAAAGATCAGCTTCCAGTTGAAAGATAGAACGAATTAGATACGTATGGGTGAAAACTTCTGTTCATGTGCTCGTAGTGGCGGGAAAATATTACTGGAACTTCGCTCTCAGTCATGGTTCAATGATGGTTGAAACTTGAAAGCTTGACAGACGTACTTTTAATGTTAATGGAGACATGACGTTGGTATTGTGACGGTCTTTTGAACTTGGTGGTAATACTACTCATTTACTGAGCAAGTGTTCATCCTTATACCTCCTAAGCAATTTAGGCCAGGTTACGAAGTGCTTTGTCCCTTCCATCTTAATTCAATTTAAGTCTTGCATGAGTTAGTTAGTGGCTGCCAGCCACTTATTTCTCCATTCGCCATTCCTTGTCACTTTTGTTGGGATGCCAGGATACTAGACTTCCCTTTCCCCACCCATTCGTGCATCCTACAACAACACACGAATGAACCTTACTTAGAAATAAGGCGCAGATTAACTTGAATGATCAACTTTCGTCTGATACAGTAATGAAGCGGAAAGGCTTTTTGCCCTCCAACAGTGTTATTATTTGGGAAAGACGTGTTTATGACGTCACGTTGTGACTACTAATAAGGAGGGATGACTCCTAAAATGGAGGACTTACCAGGGTCTAATCATAAGTGGCGTGATCGGTTTTGGTCATGGCATGCCACCTCGGCGGCCGCGAATTCAATTCTCGGGCATTCCGTTGAGGAGTCAAACATGTATTTCTGAGATAAAAGCTACCTAACTCCCCCCACTCTTTCACCTATCTTACCTATCAGCTAAAAAAAAGTTCACTCGACGTGGTTCGGAAGTCACGTAAGGCTGTTTGTCCCATTGCTGAATAACCCACTGGTTCCATGCAACTTAAAAACACCATACAAACAAAATCAGGGGCTCATGGGAGGAACGTACTGTGAATTGCACCAAAGAAAGAGTGAAGTACTCATAAATCACAAGTTGCAGTAGGAGAAATATATGATTATATGTGTCATCAGCACCAATAAAGGGTTACTCCCTAAGCTAACCTAACAGCCTATAGCTGGTTGGGAAATTATATATCATTCAAGACCTGCCCTGGTAGGCAGGGAATTTTAAGATAAAACACCGGAATGCACTCTAACCTAGCCTAACCAAGGATACGGGTCTCCCTGTTGAAAGGGTGCTTTTGCTTCCTAGGTCTCACAGCAACCTGACCCAGACGCCATTAAACAGTGGAATGAAAAGGGAAAAAGAAACCCACAAGATTATTGTGTATAACTTATTTACTTGTAAGTATTTAGGCTTACATAGTATTTTACCTAACACTCGATTACTTTCAGGCCCTAATTATGGTCCTTTCTCAAGAGATGTGTAAGTGGTCAGACTGGGTTAAGTCCCAGTGCCTCTTAACCTGACACACGAGGCTTTGCCTGCCAAGGCTGGTGAGGCCCCTTTAACCTACCCTAAAATTTATTGCTCATCTTAATTTTCCTAAATTAGATACGTGCTTTTATGTGTGTGTGGTTTTTATCAACTGTGCCTGCAAACCAGTTTTCACACATAGTAATTAGACTCCTGGATTTGTGGTTTGATGACATTTACAACTTACTTATAGGATTTGTTACTTTCTTAGAGAAGTAAAGTTCTTTTTCGCATCCAAGGAAGGTAACATGTTGAGCTTCAGAGGAATTGTAAGGCCTATATTTTTTTTTCATTGCAACATTGTTAGGTTAAACTTTGATTGGCTATATTTGCTTAGCAAGTCTGTTTCTACTCGGAACTTGTAAATTTTTTCTTGATTTACACTTAAGCCTTTTTCCTCAATGGAAGGAGCCTTTTTCTTCAATGGAAGGAGCATTTTTTAGAGCATAAAATTACCCAGGAACTTCACCTGGAGATGTTATGTTTTTGTTGACAAAAAAATTGACAACATCCGACTTGGGATAATAAATTTAAACTAAAACACATTATGGGAACAAACAAAACGGAAGGTGCTTTGTGAAACAAAGGAGAGGTAACAGAGCACTTGTTGACCTTTGTAACATCTTACTCCACACATTGACTAAGTAGCAAATAGTATTTTGCGTATTCGTGTACGATTAAAGCTGCATAATTTTGTTTCAACAGTGCGCACTAGTGATAATGTTACTAATTTCTGTCACCATTTAAGGCTAATTTGTAATAATAGTTGTTCGGTGTAAACATAATTAAAAAGTGGTATTCATACAACTTTAGTGGCTGATATGTCAATTTGGGTAATGTGTATTTATTTCTCATTAACATCGAATTCAGAATCGCCAGCTTTGTGGACGATGCTGTAACCGATGCCAGAAACTGGTTCGATAATTACTCAATGAGATATGCCCTTAACGGGGTTCTCAAATAATATCTCTTTAGTCACGGAACTCCTGGAAAACAACGACGTTAGGATTATGTGATGGATGAAGCTTTTATCCTTTTATTGCTATACATGTAAGTTGTTGTTTACTTGACCTTAGCAGTCAGTACATCTAGATCAAGTTGGTTTATACTGGCTCATGTTCTTGCCTGTGGGCAGCCCGCAAAGACCGCTCTCCTGAGGAGAAAGGGCCAAAATGATTGTCTTGGGCTGGCCGCAGATGGGATGCTTACAGTGGATAGTACCTGGCCATTAGGTGGCTGGCCTCTACAATAAAAAGCGGAACACACGTTTGTATGGAAGACTGCAGACTAGCCACTGAATGTTGATGACACTAAAAGGGTGGATACAAAGTAGCTACCAGGTGTGTTTCTTGGCCACACCACTTTACAAGCTGATATTATTAGCTGGCCACTTAATGGCTAGCTATGTTTCAGTAAAAGTGTCTGGGACACTTATAGCAGGAAGTGGCTGACTACTCCACTTAATGACCAGCTGATAATATCAGCTTGTACAGTTGTGTGGCCAAGAAATAGAACCGGTAGCTACTTTATATCCACTCATTTTGCATTCTCCACTGTTATTAAGTCTGTATTCCACTTTTTATTTTAGTGGTCGGCCCCTTTCTACTAAAAGTGTCCCATGTGTGGGCAGCCTTAGGATTCCGCCCTTGGTGATTCTGAATTCTGTGTTAATGATGGAGGATGGATGGAATAGATTACGCATGGGCTCTTGCTTTTCAGTTGCCCGTAACTGAAACACCATTTGGCTCAATTTAACAACTGGGCCAGAAATGAAAATAAGTAGTGGGGGATAAAGTGTTATAGAAACAAGTCTCAGTAAGTTGGAGAGCGTGGGAATGTTGTGAATGGATAACATTTTGCTTATACTCAGGATGGCCATATGCCATTTAAGTATTGCTCACTTAAGATTCAGTTAGGATGTTGTTGCTCTTCTCTGTACCACTTGTGAAGATTTGGATGAGGTTGAATGCATCTTAGCAGTGTGTCTGTCAATTGGTTTCCCTGTTAGTAGTTCGAAGAGTGATGATCCCTTCAAATGTGTGTTATACAGCTTCCTCTGATTAATTTGGGACCTTTTTGGTTGGCAATAACTTAGATATCAGAGGAAAGGAGAAGGGTGTGAGGAATGGGTCTGGGAAGGAAGACCGTCAGCTTTGGAGGTTGATGAGGAGAGGGGGGTTGTAGGATTATGGGGAAGGGAAGGGGCAAGCATTGTTTTATTTGACACTGATTTGTTTCACTCGTCACTGACTTCTTGTTTATCATCTTGAGTAGTGCTGCATCAATTCTTTGTTTTAATTGCATCGTGGTCATACCATCTTCTTGCATGTTTTTTGAAGGTAAGAGATGTCGAAGAGTTGCTTTCATCTTTGCAACTTTTTCTAGTCTGAATATGCACTGCTTGTTCCAAGCATGATGCTGAAGAGAACAGTTAGGGCATTTGCTTTCTACTGTATCTCCTCACCTCTGTGACTGTGTAGCGGCTGCTGTGGTGTCCAAATCTATGGCACTTGTAGCATCGTAGTGGCTTGGGTATGAATGCTTCTGTGGGGAATGATCCCCATATTCCAAGGAAAACTTCGTTGGGAGTATCTCCTTGGAAGGCAGCGATGATTCTTCTTGTGGTAGCCCCTGACCTCCCAGTACATATATGTGCATCTAGAACATTCTGCAGCTGTAGAATGGGGTCTAGAGGAAGGGTATCTACAAATAACAGCTTTTGTGACTTTCTCTGATGGATCAAGTAGCTGGAAAGCAGTGTTGACTCAGAAATTCTCCAGTTTCTCTGGTTTTTGGTGTGATGATCATACCACCAACCAAATTGGGTTTAACTGACATGCTTAAGTTTGGATTTTGCTTTTCGAGCTTTGCTATTGCTGCATAGGCAGACAGTTCTTCTTGAACAAAGGCTCGATATTTTGGAAGAGGTTGCAAGGGATTGGATGCAGGAGACTTAATTTGAAGGGGATTTCTTCATTCGGATTTGGTGTTTTTCTCAATGTTTTTTTTTTTTTTTTTTTATGGACAACAGTCCATCCTTCATATCTGGCTTTAGTTTCAGTTACGGGAGAGTATGGTGTCACCGAGTTTCCGTCATTGGAGGAGTTGTCAACCTCTAACTGAGAAACAGGAAGGCTTGATGGCACTGAGTTTTCATCAGTTGAAATTGCTCATGTCGATGTGTCTATCGGACATCTGCTCATCATCAAAGGTGGTATCTTCTTCGGGAATAGTTGGTTGTTGAAATGGATATTTAATGAGCTGAATATTCGATAACAATTCATGAAGGGCTCATAAAAGGCTTGAGGAAGGTGAGGTGGCGATTCCATGATCGGGAGCGACGACTGACGACGACGATTCAATGGCGGCTAAATTGAAACTGAATGTTAGTGAGAAATTAATATATATTACTCACATTAATCTATCCACATCCAAAGCTGTGTGGAATACATTTTTCTACATTAGGTTCAGGACAGAATGAGGTTCCTTGCTCAGATGTTCGACAAAAATTAAAAAATGGTTGACGGGAATCATAAGTCTCAGTTTTAGTTGAATATCATAGTTTTGTACTTATCTGATATCTTCAAACATGGCCGATTTTTTCTCTAATAACTTGAAACCCCTACAAAGGATGAGCATGTGTCTATTTCAGTTTTAGCAATCTGTTGGACTGTCATTGGCGGTTTATATGGTCTCTTGACTCAAGTGATTAGTAGGTACATGTTTACCTATGCTTTTGCTATTACCAGAAGGAATGATGAAATTTAGGCCATGAAGCCAAGCACTAGGGCACTTAAGGTTATCACAACAAATATTGATGTGCTTATTTGAAAAATGTCACCAGCTAAGTGTTTTACTAATATTGCCGAGTTTTCTTGATTATTATCGATTTGTTTTCTTCATCGCCCAGAGAGGGCATGTCTTGAACTGAACTAGTGTTCAGTGCAAACAGTAATTTTTTAATTGTTCCAATTCAATTCCATCCTCTGATCTACATTTATAAAACAGTATAACCAGACTGCTGATAATCAACTTGGTTTAGGACTTCTTTCATCAAATTTCTGTAAAAGCCGAGTGATTCAGTAGAACAGGCATTGGAAAAATATTTTTCTCTGTCCTTTAACCTGTGGTTATATCTTTGCAGTGTTTTTCTGAGGTCTCAAACTGATGATGCAGTAATTTCCTTTCCATACTTGGCTATAAAGCCAAGTATGAGGGCTTTTTCAGGCAGTCACTGCTTTTAATTAAGCAGTAGGGAATATCTGCAGTATAAGAAACATTCACTTGCTGAAATGAAGTTCTCATCCAGATTTTTATAGTGAACATTTCCAGTTATCTTTTCTATTTGCTGTGAAGAGACGAATGCACAGTCTTTCCTTGACCTGCTGCAATGCCGAATCAGAAGAAATGAAATACATAGTGTTACGAAGTGCCAAGTATCTGGTTACCTTGCATCAAATATTACCTCACCAAAAGCCAAACACCTGAACCCTCATAACACGTTTAAACGACTGAATACTCTAAAGGCAACAGTGATCCCTTAACACTTACCAGTATTGCAGAAAATCAGACTAAGTTCATCAAAACAGGTGTGAGGTAATCTTGTAAGTAATTAAATTAATCAAAGGGCATCACTCCATCAACAACTTTCAAAACTCTAAGTATTTCCCTGATTTCAGAAGTCTAAGTACTTCCCTGGTTCTAAGTCACTTCAATTAAATTGAAGGAAAGCAAATCAATTACCACTCTATGTCTCTACCTATCATAAATATAGTCATAATTATATATATTTATACTGGTGTAAGATAAAGAAAACACTTATACAAATTTTAAATACAAAAATTTATTATTAAATTCAAAATTTATAAGTGAAATTCACAATATCAGGGAAAATTACTGTTACTTGAAAACAAGTAAAGTTTAATTAATTCTTGAATCAAATTAAGTAAAATTAAATCAAAATTAATTTATCACAAAATTCAAGAAAATTAATTCAATCAAAATTCAAAAGTGTTAGGCAATAACTGAAAATTTGAAATTAATTCACAAGTGCTAAACAACAATAAAACTTGAAAAGAATTCTAAGTAAATGCAAATCAATTCACAAGTGTTAAATTTAATTAAATGTGCAATGATAAAGCAATGAAAATAACTAAGTCAATTAAATTGTGAATGCAAATGAAAATATAAAACAAAAAGACACACTTCAATAAGAAAATGAATAAGTGCACAAACAATGGAACAGACACAAACACAAAAAATATCAGCAATGTGTAAAAGTGTAAATCTTTTTCATAACACTGTAACCAACAGTTTTTACCAAACCTTCTTAACAGACAACAGTTCCTATCAATTATTAGTTAAACACACTCCCTATCCATTATTAGTTATTCACTGTTCCTAACAATTATTAGTTGCAACTAATAAAAATATACAACACTTTACCTTGGTATACCAGTTTCTTTCTCTTTTGCTGCAGCTTGTATATTACACTTTCACAAAAACAAGGCGCCGTTACGAAATGTTTGTTCAGATTCCACAAAAGAAACTAAATAACACTAAATAAATTCTAAGAAATATCAAATATAGAATTCTCACAAGTTATGAGTGACCAAATTTACGTTACGTTAAAATAATCTCGATGTCGAGTGAGAGAGAGAGAGAGAGCGAGAGAGAGAGAGGGAGATCTAACTGCCTCGAGGTCTTAAGATCGAATGAATATCTCTTCCTTTATGGAAATGACAGAGCAGATGTCTCAAAACGTTCTAGGCACGAAAGCTTCTCGAAAGTTCTGAAATCTGACGCAATCTTACACACATAATGTGCAACATCCACGTGGGACTTGGCAAATACATACACGTACAAGACAAGACTGCTCAACAGATACGTACCCGATTGAAACGGAGGGTAAACGATAATTAAGATTGACATGTTTTTGATGACAACGAGCTCGCTATCAAACGCGCTGACAGAGCAGGGAAGCAAACGGATCTCGCAGACTCCAATCTTAAAGTGCTGGCATAAAAGTTAAACATTTGCAGCTTTGAAAAGACAAGGATCTCTCTCTTTACGTTATATATATATTCTTTTACAAGATGTAAATGCGAAATCTGAACACACATTTAAAACATCCTATTCTAAGCTATCTAGGAATCTGAAAAATGTTGCACAATCTACATGACATTTAAAAGAGGGGAAAACATGCATTTTGAAAGTAGCAATATATAATATACCTCCCCCCAGAAGATTTTTTATCACGGTGTTGAATCCAACGATTCGCAACGAGATAAATAATCAGCAACTACATTGTTTTTGCCACTAATGTGCTGCACTCTTAAGTTATACTGTTGCAGGCACAAAGACCACCTGGTCAGTCTTTGATTATGGTTTTTCATTTTCTGGATAAATGACAGTGGATTGTGATCAGAAAACACTACAATTTCTTCATTCCTAGGTCTATTCACATACACTTCAAATTTTTTCAATGCGGTGATTAAGGCTAAAGTTTCCTTCTCGATTGTCGAATATACTTTCTGATGTTTTTTCAATTTTGTAGACATGAAGCATACAGGATGGTAGATATTATTTTCATCTTCTTGAAGTAGAACAGCTCCAACACCACAGTCTGACGCATCAACTTGTATCACAAATTTCTTGTCGAAGTCTGGAGCTTGAAGTACTGGTCTTGAAGTTAAAATGGCTTTTACCTTCTCAAAGGATTCTTGACACTCTGGAGTCCAAATAAACTTAGCTTTGGGACTAGTCAAGTCTGTCAAGGGAGCTACTACGGCTGAGAAATTTGGGCAAAAACGACGATAGAAACCAGCCATGCCTAAAAATCTCTGTAGCTGTTTCCTGGTAGTAGGTGGGGTAGCCTTACGGATACCTTCTACATTAGCATTTACTGGAGCAAGAAGGCCTTTCCCAACTTCAAACCCAAGATACTGTACAGTTGCCTTTCCAAACTCACTCTTCTCTAAGTTGACTGTTAATCCTGCTTCTTGTAGTTTCTTGAAAACTTTCTTCAGAATCTTCAGATGTTCTTCCCACGTTGTAGAGTAAATCACGATGTCATCTAGGTATACACCTACTCCTTCTATTGATCCTAACAGTTGATCCATCACTCGTTGAAATGTTGCGGGTGCATTCATCAGACCAAACGGCAGAACAGTATACTGATATAGTCCAAAAGGAGTAATAAAAGCTGACGGCAGCTTCGCATTTTCATCTAGGGGAATTTGATAATATCCTTTCAACAAGTCTATCTTGGAAACAAACTTGGCTTGCCCAATATTATCAAGTAACTGATCTATAAGAGGCAAAGGATAATTATCAGCCACACTGATAGAATTCAGCTTCCTATAATCAGTACACATCCTAAATGAACCATCTGGTTTCTTCACTAACACACATGGAGAACTAAAGTGACTTGAACTGGGTTCTGCTAATCCATGTTGCAGCAAATACTCAATTTCTTTCTTCAAAACATCTCGATGATACGGTGATAAGCGATAGGCTCTTTGCTTGAAAGGTTTTCCATCTTCTTGAATCTTGATTTCATGCTTGGTCAGATCAGTACGTCTAGGCACATCTGAAAAAATTTCTGGAAAACTTCTAATTACGTCACTTAAGTCTTCACCTTGTTCAACACTCAGATGTTTCAGTTTATCCTCCAAATTTTCCAAAATTGAAGAATTATTCATCTTGCTTGCAGCTCCCAATTCGTAGCCATCATCGTCTTCTGTAGATAAAGTTGTCTGGGTTACTGACACAGTTCCAGTTTTAGTTTCTGAGAAATAAGGTTTCAAGAGGTTCACATGTATCTTCCTTTGTCTTCTTCTTCTTTCTGGTGTTTCAATCACATAAGTTCTATCACTTAACTTCTGAATTATCTTGTAAGGACCTTGAAATTTATTAGTGAGGGGAAACCTCTTGACAGGTAAGAACACTAACACTTGTTGACCAATACTAAAACTTCTTAGCTTAGCCTTAGCATCAAATCTCCTTTTCATTTTCTCTTGACTCATTTTCAAGTTTTCTAAAGAGAATTTTCTAATCTCTTTCAACCTCTTCCTTAAGTTCTTCACATACTCTGCTTGGTTTTCCTCTTGATTTTCTTCCCAATTTTCTGCAAGAATCTTCAACGGTCCTCTCACTTCTCTTCCAAAAATCATCTCATTAGGTGAACATCCCATACTTTCTTGATAAGCATTCCTAACTTCAAACAACATTAATGGTAAACCAACATCCCATTCTCTTCCTGACTCAGAACAATACTTTGTCAGCATACTTTTCAATGCTGGTGGAACCTTTCTAAGGCACCTTGAGTTTCTGGATGATAGGCAGTGGATAACTGTTGTTTCACTCCTAACAAATTCATCACATCCTGGAATAACTTTGAAGTAAAGTTTGTTCCTCTGTCACTTTGTACTATTTCTGGTATTCCAAACTTTGAGAAAAACTCCACAAGTTTTTCAGCAACTATCTTGACAGATATGTTTCTAACAGGGATTGCTTCTGGATACCTTGTCACAGGACACATTAATGTCAACAAATACTCATTTCCTTTCTTTGTCTTCGGTAATGGTCCAACCATATCTATAATCACTTTGCTAAAGGGTTCTCCTCTAACTTCTATAGGTTGTAGGGGGGCTTTCTTGATGGTTTCATTCGGTTTTCCAGCTATCTGGCAGGTATGACACTCACGACAGAACCTGCTAACATCTCTGTGAAGTCCAGGCCAGAAAAAATATTTCATGATCTTCTCCACAGTCTTCCTGATTCCCATATGTCCAGACTCATGAGCTACTGCAATCACTTGCTTTCTCAATGGATATGGAATCAAAATTTGATGATATTCGCCCCATACAGCATCTCCTGGTATATCTGTAGGTCTATACTTCCTCATCAGCAAACCTTCCTTCAGATAGTAACAGGTAGGAGTTTGTTGCATCTCTTCTCGATCAACAACTCTGAAGAACAAATCAGTTAACGATGCATCCTTCTTCTGCAAGTCCATCAGCTTCTCTCTTGTCACTTGACCAACTTCAAGGGTTGAATTCTCAATATCTGCTAACTCAGCTACTGTAGTTTCACTACTGTCTTCAGCAACACTTTGACTACTCGGAGTCTCTTCAGGAACATCAGGTTCTTCTTCTTCGTCGTCATCGTCTTCTTCATCTTCTTGGGAAATCTCTTCTTGGTCAGCACTATGGGAAACTTCACTTCCCTGGAATAATTCTTCTAAGCACAAAGATCCTTCACTTGATCCTTCTTGAGTGTGTAAATCCTCAGTTTCTTCACTTACAGTCGTAGTCCTCTTCATACTTCTGGTAGTTACACAACTAGGAAACAGGTGGGGGTTATTCTTCTCCAACTCTTCTGTAGGACTAATCCTCAATGGTTTGTCTGTCACTACAGGACAAGGAATAAATGGCACACCACCAACTTCATTCCCCAACAGAACATGTATACCTTCCACAGCCAGTGAGTCCTTTACAGCAAAATCAACATTCCCTGTCACCAATTCACATGACAGGTGTAAGCGGCATATAGGAGTTACTTCCTCTCCTCCTATACCCTTCAAAATAACTGAATCTCCTGTGAGACTCTTCTCCAACTGAGGGTGAGAACCACGTACTACCACACTATGGTTACTCCCTGTATCACGTAATATCTTGACTGGTACCTGCATACTTCCTTCTTGAGTTGACAGCATACCCTCATAGATATATGGCTTAAAAGCCTCCACACTGCTTAACCACTCACTGCTTGAGGTAACATTTCCACTGGTTGCTAAACATTCAGCTTGTTTAGTTTCATTCTTCTCTGGAGTCTGATTCTTTCCCACACTGCTCTTCGTAGTTTGTTTCACAACTTGACTAACTGGTTTTGACTGCTGTTGATTCCGGTAACACTCTTGACTGTAGTGTCCTACTCTTCCACACTTGAAACAGACAACATTAGGTTTCTGTAACTGTCTTGAAACACTGGATGAGGATTTCACATTAATTTGCTGAGCTGTATTACCTTGTGTACTCTTAGTAGTATCACTTGAAGGTTTCCCATTAAATTTGTTCCTGTTATTTGGATAAGACTTAAAACCTGGGCGTTGTTGACTCTGGTACTTGACATTGTAATTACGTTTGCTACTGATTATATTGTAATCTTCACTAAGTGTAGCGGCTTTGTCAAGTTTCTTCACTTCTCTCTCTCTTAAATAAGCTCTTATATGTTCAGGAATTCCCTTAAGATACTGTTCAAGAACAAGTAACTCTTCTAACTCATCAAAAGTTTTAACTTTAGCAGCTTCTACCCAACGTTTGAAACACCTTCTCACTTTGTAAGCATAATCTAAGAAGGTTCCCTTCTCATCTTTTCTTAAATTTCTGAATTTCTCATTGTAGTACTCTGGGGTCATCTGGTAAACTTGTAGCACACTGTGTTTAAGTACCTTGTAGTCTTTACACTGATCAGCTGTTAAGGCTAGATAAGCACTTCTCCCTTTACTAATTAAGACACTGTAGCAAAACTGACCATTTATCCTCTGGCCATCCCATACCTGAAGCCACTTTCTCAAAGTGATCAAAAAACTCATCTGGAGCTTCTTCAGTAAACTTAGGGATTAACTTCTGTACTCTCACTACATCAAATACAGGGTCTTGATTACCTTGGTTAGGGTTAGACGGTGTTACAGGTAATGTGGATCTAGCTCTTATTAATTCCATTTCCCTTTCATGTCTTGCGATTTCTCTTTCCTCTTTTATTCTTTCTCTTTCCTCTTCTGCTGCTTTTTCTTCTTCTCTTTCTCTTCTTTCTTGTTTTTCCCTGTCTATTCTTCTCTTTCAGCTTGCATTCTCTCTCTTTCAGCAAACATTTTTTAGCTTAATCAAATTCTCTCTGCTTCAATGCGTCTAAGCTCTAACTCTGCATCACTTTTCTCTTTCTTTTCTGCTTGCTTATTTATGAGATCAGCACGTGCTACATTCAACAACTCTTGAGCCAATTCTAACTCCTCTTCATCAGTTATTCTACCAGAGTTTATCAATGATTCCATAGCAATACATCTTATTTGTGCCTTTACCATACTAGTAGACACATAACCACCACATGCTTCTGCTAAAGCGCTCCACTGTGCTCTAGACAGAGTGGTTTCAGACAAAACTTGGACGGAAGAAGCTGCTAAAAATTCCTGAACATTGAACTGAGCCATTTTCCTCTAATTTATCAATTTACAATTCAATACAATAAATGCAAAACAAAATTATATGGTCACTCTCCTAACAAAATATATCCCTAATACCACCAGTATATTCTAGTGATAATGAAATCTGCTTTCCCGGGTCTCTGGGCACCATTAAATAATGTTACGAAGTGCTTGAATCCTAGTATTACACCTGTGCAACAACGTTAGAATCGACCGCCCTGATCCAACTCGAGTGGAAGAAGGAGAGGGATCTATAATGATCATAATGTGTGTGAGCAGCCGTGCACGCTATCCTTATTTCTGTACAAGACTCGAGTACTTCAAATGCCACTGGCAGCGGGTTTACCTGAGGTCACTTCTAGAGTGACATGCCCTTCGGTTGAGCCGGCAGCTGTCCTACAAGTCGAGGCTATCATCTTGGTTAGGATCGAACAACGCAGACACAATGACTGACTTTGGGGTGGAGTCCTTTAAAGTCTATCTTGATGAGCAAGGTGATGTGAGGTAAGTCAAGATTCTTAGAAGGCAAGGAAAGCCTAGCCTAAGAATCGTCATGCCCGTGAGGAAGCACAACGACGGAGCAGACGATGGGGAAGCAGCAGAAGTAGGTTATTAGAATGGAGAAGGGCCCGAGGACACGGCTCAGTGAGTTATGTCGAATGTGAGTGTGTTTTTCGAGAGACTGATGATCACAAGTGAGGTGTAACAGAGTAGGAAAATGTTAGAGATAAACAGTGTGCTAGACAAAGTGAGACGAAAGGAAGGGCCGCTGGTGCCAAGAGATGGAAAATGTTGGATTGGGTGAAAACAATGACATGTTCGAAAACTGAGAGGTGTAATGTTCAATTTATGATATAATGTGTTGATAATTTTTCATGTGGTGTGTACAATAACTGTTTTGTCAGTGATTACTGAAGAGGTGAACTCTTGAAGAGTGGTGTTATGACAGGAGGCTCGGAGGTGTAGATTAGTTTGTAAGTTTACATCACGTGCATCCAGCGTTGGGCGGATGGCAGATGCTATTGAGTGTGAAAATTTATATAGTATATACTGATGTATGTCTTATTTTTCTTTTAATGTACAACATATTATGTAACCCATGACTTGCTCATGGGAACCTACGTTCCCTCTCAAGTGTCTCCGTGTATAGCATTATGCTTTCAGCTGTTAAGACTCTATGACATTCCAGCATTGCATAGAGTCTATGCAGTGCTTGAATTCACAGGGTCTCTAACAAATACACGTACCATTCAGCAGAGAATCTCTTGCTATTGAAGTAGTGAAATGATGTTTGCTCATTCTGACGAATGCAGTCAATCTACATTCTGAGTCAATCGTTTGTAATAATGAATGCTCGTAATGATGAGCCATGATTCTTTTGTAATTCTCGATGGGAATCTTATGTTGCTGGTGCATACCGTGCACATTACCTTTTCATGATTTGTATTATTAACCCTTAGAGTGTTTAAAACATTGACGTTATGGAGGAACGGTCTGTTTGTTCCATTTCACAACGTCTTCGAGGGTTGCGAGAGAGAGAGTTTGAAAGTAAGTTTTGTGGTTGGTGGCGCTGTTAAAATCGTGTAGTATGTATTTGTTTTTTTGAATTTCCGAGAAAGAGCGGAAGAGAGAGAGAGAGAGAGAGAGAGAGAGAGAGAGAGAGAGAGAGAGAGAGAGAGAGAGAGAGAGAGGGTGTAATTGGTTGATGGATATTTAACGATTGAATTGCTTGTTGGTGAATTCTGGGTTGTCTTCTGGTGTGGTTGCTGTGTCAGTCAGAGAGTCAGTTTATGATCAGAGTTCTAGGCAGTCAAGTCAGTAAAGGTAGTCAGTGGAGTCAGTATTGAAGGCATTGATGGTAGTTATAGTTATATTGTGTGTTTTTTAATTGTTCTTTGAATTATTGTTAGTATTGTATGCTTAGAGTTGTTGTGCCTGTGTTGCTGCAGTTGTGCTTGTGTGTATGAGGATGGTTAAGCTTGTGAGTTCTGTTGTGTTGTAGATGAGTTGCTGGAGTTGTGAGTTGTTGTGTGTTGTTGTTGGTGAGTTGTTGTGGTTCCTTGATGTTGTAGGTGGTTGTAATGGCTTGTCATGTTGTTTTTTGATGTTAGTGATTGTTAGTGTAATGGTCTTCTGCTTTATTGTTGTTGAATTGTTTTATGGTTGTAGTCCTTGTCTGTTTGTTTGTGTATTGTGTTACGACAGCCGTATCCAGGGGACAGCGCAGCTCCTATCCCTGAGTATGTCAAGTATGTGGTGAGTACAAGTGTGGTTTTAGAGAGTTTTTTGGTTTTACCTTGTGATCCTGCCACATTATTTATTGGCGCCCTGTGGCAGCTGCAGGAAGGTTGGTGTGGTGGGTTGTGTAATTGGTGAGGGAAAATGAGTATGGAAGGTTTGACTGAAGTGGAGAGGCTGAAGGAGTTGTGGTTGTCGAGGGAAGCTAAGGAAAGATTGGAAGTAGCTAGGAGTAGTAAAGAAAGTGGAAGAGTGAATGGATGAGAGTACGAGTGACAAAGGTGATTTGGTTCTGATAAGTAAGGGAATGAAGGGGAAGACAAAGAATAAGGATAATCCTGAGGACAAGAATAAGAAGGGGGGCTGAGGAAAAAAAGAAGACTAAGGGAAAGAAGGCTAGTAAGGATGGCGGACAGGATGAGACTAGGACTGAATGCGTTGGAGAAAGGGCCGAGAGTGATTTAGATAGCGGTGAGTGGAAACAGGTAGGTAGAAAAAAGAAGGGTAAGAAGAGTGTAATCAAGAGCATGGATGTTAGTGTGGAAGTTGATTCGTTGTATTCAGAAGAGGTTAGGAGGGATCAGAATGGAAGTAGAGAAAGTGAGAGTGAGCAGGAAGTATGAAGGGCTGTGTATATGAGAGAGGTACCCTGATGTGCATCATACAAGGAATATGGTAGTAAGGATATAGGGGACTTTTTTTATGGAATATGAGAAGTATTGTGTGGCTAAGTATGGGGATAACAAGAGAGTTGATGGGATTTTTGTTGAGTATGTATGGGGTAATGATGAGTGTAGGGAATATGTTGTATGAGAGTGTGAAAGCCAGGATTGCGGAACAGGCAAAGAGGATAAAGAGTAGCGTTAGATATAGGAGAAAACAAGAATGAATGTTGGTGAGTCATTGTTAATGTATGTGAGCAGGTTGGAAATGTTAGCTAGGAAAAAGTTTGGGGATGAAGGGATAAATGAGTGTACAGTAAGGAGTTAGTGCGAAAGTTATTGCCGGCTGTACCAGGGAGCGTATATGAGTTTATGAATCTAAGACGTAAGGAGAAAATGAGATGGATGAATGAAAGGTTGACATGGAACATTTTAGAAATAGTAGAGGATTATGAGTTAGGTAGGTGTATGAAAGAAAGTAGAAGTGTTAGTGTCAGGACTGAAGTAGCTGAGAGTATACCAGAGTTTAAGAGCTATAGGGAGGCAGTTTTAGAAGGGCCGAGGCAAATGGCAGAAAGAGTGGTTGATAGGAGTGTGAGAGCAAGTAACGTAAGTGTAATAAAGCCTAAGAGAGATTGGAGTTAAAGCATTGGAAGAGTAGGGTCAGTTAGTTGTGAACAAGAACAGCAGTGTTACAGATGTGGAAAGCCAAGACACAAGAAGAATGAATGTTGGTGGGCGTTGGGGGCGCGCTTCGGGTGTAGACAAATGAGCCATTTAGTGAGTGTAAGAAAGATAGGGATATTAAATGTTACAGGTGTGAACAGGTAGGGCACATAGCTAGTGGATGTCGGGGTACCCGTATGAATGTAGTTTGTGACAACTGCGAAAAGAATGGGCATTATGCTAGGATGTGTAAAGAGCAGCATGTGAAGTGTGCTGAATGTGGAATGGAAGTTCATGTGACGAGTGTGTGTAGGCGAAAGAGGATGGGTCAGGCTGGGAATATGAGAAACTAGGTGTTAAGGGGATTCAGTTGGGTGGGTCCTCTAGTATGCGGCAGTATGTTTGGGAGAATGCGATAATGAATGGGAATTTAGAGGACAGTAGCGAGGGATATAATGCAAGTCTGGAAGAAAATGGTTTGGAAGAAGTGAATGGCGATGCGACTAAGAGAATGTATGAGGGGCCTCGAACAAGATCCAGGGGGCCTGCCTCCGAGGCTCCGAGCATCCTTGGGTGTTGTGAAAGGCGACGTTGTCAAATGTAATGGGGGAAGTAAAATGGAGGAACGATCTGTTTGTTCCATTTGACAACGTCATCGAGGGTTGTGTGTGTGTGTGCGTATGAGAGAGAGAAAACAAGTTTCATGATTGGTTTCGCTGTTAAAATTGTGTAATGTAATTGTGTTTTTGGTTTTCTGAGAAAGCAGAAGAGAGAGAGAGAGGGCGTAATTGGTGGATGGATGGTTAATGATTGAATTGCTTGTTGGTGAATTCTGGGTTGTCTTCTTGTGCGGTTGCTGTGTCAGTCAGAGTCAGTTTATGATCAGAGTTCTGGGCAGTCAGTCAGTAAAGGTAGTCAATGGAGTCAGTATTGAAGGCATTGATGGTCCAGTTATATAGTGTGTTTTGAATTGTTCTTTGAATTATTGTTGGTATTGTATGCTTAGAGTTGTTGTGCCTGTGTTGCTGAAGGTTTTGTGCTTGTGTGTATGAGGATTGTTAAGCTTGTGAGTTCTGTTGTGTTGTAGATGAGTTGTTGGAGTTGAGTTGTTGAGTGTTGTTGTTGGTGAGTTGTTGTGGTTCCTTGATGTTGTAGGTGGTTGTATTGACTTGTCATGATTTTTGATGTTGTGATTGTTTGTGCAGTGGTCTTCTGTTGTATTGTTGTTGAATTGTTGCATGGTTGTAGTCTTTGTTTGTTTGTGTATTGTGTTACAATGGCCGTATCCAGAGAACAGGGCAGCTCCTCGCCCTGAGTGTGTCAAGTATATGGTGAGTACAAGTATGGTTTTAGAGTTTTTGGCTTTAGCTTGTGATCCTGCCACAACATATCCATTTTGCATGATTTTCAGTGTTATATCTTTTTAGCAATGATACATGATTACTTGATTGAATTGATTCCTTTTTACATTACTTGATCACATTGCTTATTGCCTATTGATGTATGTATTTCATTACTGATTACATTGCTTATTGCATTATTGATTGCTTTTTTGCATTACTTTATTGCATTGCTTATTGCATATCTGTTACATTATTGATTGCTTGTTTATGACATTATTAATGTCATTGTATATTGCTTATTGGTGTATCGCACTACTGATTGATTTGCACCTTAATTCTTCACCTATTCATGTTGTTCCTTGCAAACTTTTGCACACTATCAATTTACCTGATAATGTGTTGATTATTGCATATTGCCCGATTGAGTAGTGATGTATTTGGATTTTCATTGATTGTGGGATCTGTATATTTTGTGTTCCCTGAGTTAGTTGAGTGTTCACTCTGATAGGAACTTGAGTTGTAGTCGTGAGCTAGACTCGAGTCGTAGTGCTGCGAGCGAGCCTACCTAGGCCACGGCAGTGTGTGTCCATGCACGCTGCTTCACTAGCCTAAACCTTCCCCTCCACCTCAGGTTCCTCCCTTTCTTGAAGGGGTAGAGAATGTCGTGAAAAGACAAGTGCACAGTCTTTCCTCGACCTGAATCTGCTGCGATCCCGAATTGGAAGTAATGGAATACGTAGCTGGCGGCAAGAAGGTGATGGTTCTCTGTATATTCGTGTATATTTATCTGTATTTAGGGTTTTATTCATCAGGGTCGTGGGAAGTACATCTATGTTTCTTTTCATCACATAAATTATTATTGAACTATCCTACCAGGACCAGGGATTGAATCAGGGTCATTATAATAATGTCTAATTGGTTACACACATTGCGCCAAAAGGGCAGGTGAGCATCCTTCCTCACTGAACTTTAACAAGGCAGGCTGTACATAATTTCTCTCTCTCCCTGGTCGCTGGCTTGATCATTCACCATCGTGTGTCATGTGCATTCGTGTTAGTGTAGTATTCAAGTCAGTTTTCGTTGACTTGTGTCCTTCTGCCATGTAACTTAACCGTAAGTAGTAATATTATAATCCCTGACCCGCGACGATTATTAGTTTGTGAATTAGCTGAATTTTTATGTCAAAGTTGATGTGTGAATCTCTTAGGGGCCACGTGGTCCCCTGTGAAGTTGATTAGTGATTAGTAAGTTTCAAAGGTGTTACTTGGATTATTGTGAGAGTAGTCATAGGGTTTAAATATCTATTTTTATAACAATTTTGTAAAATTCCGTTCTGTATTTACTCATCCTTAATGATATACCGAGAGCTGTACCTTAGGGTACTGCCAACAGCATCTGATCACCGGTTTTAACCCCAGTCATGAGGGTTTTTGCAACACTATTCATTAGGCTGAATTGGAATGGAATTTAGGCCAACGGCCAAGCACTGGGGCCTCTAAGGTCATTCAGTGCTGAATGGGAAATTGAGAGTAAAAAGGTACAAAAGGTTTAACAGGAGCAAAACCTCACAGTTGCACTATGAAACAATTATTAGGAGGTGGAAATCAAGATGGAAGATAAAGAATATGAAAGGAGGTACAGCAAAAGAACTAAAAGTGTATGTAGCTAGGGGCTACTGCAAAGAACCTTAAGTATTGCTTACAGTGTACCATGTAAGGTGCACAGACAACACTACCATCCATATGGGGGTAAGGCTGAAGTGTCGTCTGTTTTATTATTACTATAGATTTCAGTTTCTGGTCAAGTTTAATTCGATTGTTTTTCTGCACGTCTCAGTACTGATATTGGTTTGTAGCTACAGTGCCCTATGGTATTTATCAGAGTTTAAATTTTTATTTTTTTTACAGTATTTGGTTTAGCCTCGAAGTGGAGATGTGGATACAGGGCTACAGTATAATTTGTCTTACAAGAATGTCTTGAACATAAATTTCGAAGTGGATATTGTCAACACGCAGTGAAAATAATTTCAGTGTCACTTATTCTCACTGCACGCTCTTTTCAACCTTTGGCCAACAGGTGTTGACATTTTCACTTCCTGTTTTGCTTTTAGCAAGAGAGGCGCACATTTCTTCAAATGTGATTGATACTGCAGTGCTTGAAGACTTTAAGTCTCTCATATCCTGATGAAGGTTATAAATATCCATGGCATTGTTCCAGAATCTTTGATGAATTAGCTGTAGAAATCTGGAAGCTACAGCTAAGATCTGTCTGTCTGTCCATATGAAAGAGAGCATGCTGATAGATGTCTCGATCCTCCCACACAACTGATCTATTTGCCTTACAAATTACAATTGCCATTATATACGAGCAACTAATGTGAACCAATACAATGTAATGTGTATGGCAGTTATGTCATATATAAAAAATTAGCATTACAGTAGCTAGCCTAACTACTGTTAATGATAATGATATGATAAATTACAGATCCGTGGAAACAATATTTGGAAAGATATAAAAGCAATATTTACTGCTACAACAGTTCAACATTTTATCCCATCTTCCTCTAGTAGCTTGTAGCCTCCTGCTTGCCCTGCCAGGTCACCGGAAACCTTAACCAGATGGTGTCAAGGGCTCCTCTCCAGCCCATCCCCTCCGCTGCCATTCCCTTCCCTAATGTTTTGGTAGGTTATGAAGGTCTCGTGCAGCGGAGTAAGCATAGAAATAGTTTCCTACTGACGATGATAGATCAATTTACTTGATACCTCGAAGCCATTCCGACTAGGTTTGCCAATGCCCACCACGCTGTCAGGGGACTGACTCAGTTCTTTTATAGGTTTGGTTTCCCTGCCACCTTTCAGTCTGACAAGGGCTCCCACTTCATGGCAAAGGAGTTTATGGAGGTGATGGATTGCCATGGCATCCACCACCAATCCTCTACTGCATACCATTCCAGAACCAGGGAAGTTAGGAGAAACTGGCTCCCCCGACTGGGAGGAAAATTTGCCTTACGCTTTGTTTGCCCTCCGCCAGGCCAATTCAGAAACCACAGGGTACAGCCCTTTCAAGTTGCTGTACCCTTACTCCATGCGCAGGCCCCTGGACATTCTCTACGAGGCTTGGGAGGACCCCTCCAAGGCTTCCTGGGTGGAGTAGCTGTCTGACATACTGGCTAAATTACAGGCTGCATGAGATATTGCCAAGGTCTCCGAGACAGTGGTGCAAAGTAGCATATAGAGTCGAGTGGACTGAGAGACTCGGGAACGGAGTTTTGAAGTGGGAGACAAAGTCCTGGTACTCCGCACGGGCCCCCACAAGATTTTTGAGGAGGGCCAACTAAACTACCTAGTGGATTATGGCACGAAGCAGGCTAAGTGGCTCCATATTAATCTACTCAAGCCCTACCAACAGAGGAGTGAAATGGTGGGGAAGGTCACCCAGATCTACTTACCAGAGAGCAACTGTTAAGGTCCTAGCCAACTTCGAGTTGGTCACCCCTGCTTTAGATGATGCGAAGAGGAACAATGTCTGTGGGTTACTCCTACAGCACCCACAGGTTGTGCAAGATACTAGGTTGCACCCATCTCTTGAAGCAAAAGATTGACTTTCTTACAGGAACATGCCCCATCAGCCAAAATTATTACAAGCTCAGCCCTCAGTGGGGTGAAAGGGTGCCGGCACAGGTCAATTTACAACTTAGCTTGGGTCTCATTGAGGACAGTGAGAGCCCTTGGGAATCCCCTGTCATCCTAGTGCCAAAGGAAATTGAATGCACCGACAAAAACTGAGTCCTATCCACTCCCTAACATTGAGGATTGCCTGGAGAGTCTATGCTAATCTCCATTTCTGAGTAAGACAGATCTAGAGAAGGGTTACTGGCAGGTGCCGTTGGCCGGAGTCACGACCACTGACTGCATTCATCACACAGGACAGGCTTTATCAGTGTCAGGTGATGCCTTTTGGATTAAGGAATGCACCTAGCTGCTTCCAAAAACTAATGAACAAGGTGCTAGCAGGGATCCCATGTGGTCTACTTAGACAACGTTGTCATTTACTAAAAAACGTGGGAAGAACACCTCCAGACCCTAGAGAAGGTGCCAAAGTTCCTCCAGAAAATCCAATTTGGTCATCAGTCTGAAGAAGTGTACCTTTGGATAGTCCGAGATCACATACCTGGGCTGTCAAGTAGGAGGGGGCAAAATAATGTCAAAGGATGCTGACATCCTTGCAATAGAGAACATGCCCTATCCAAGAACCACGAAGGAGGCCCAGTGGTTCCTGCGAATGGTACAGTACTTCTGGAGATTTTTGCCAAACATCTCCCTGGTGGCCGCTCCCATCACTGACCTACTCAAAAGGAAATAAACAGTTCCCTGTATGAAGAAATGTCAGAAGGCCTATGACCATCTGAAGAGGGTCCTCATGAGTCACCCCGTGCTCCACGCGTCTGACTACTCCAAACCTTTCTTAATAGCAGTGGACGCCAGCGATGTGGGGGTCGGTGCTGTCCTCCTCCAGGTGGACAAACAGGTGCGTCACCCTATCTCCTATGTACTTCTCAAAGAAATTGAACCCTGCTCAGAAGGAAATGTTTTGAATCATACCATACTGATCATAAGTTCCCACTGACAGTCTTAACAGACCATAATCCTATAACTTACCTAACTCAGTTCTGTAACAAGAATAAGAGGCTCATGAGGTGGTGTATGGACCTCCAGGACTACAACTGGAAGGTTGAGCACATACAGGGCATAGACATAAGATGGCAGATTGCTCTCCTAGCATTGGTGCCCAATGCACAGTGCCATGTACTGTCGGCCAAAAAACTCGTGGCAGTTTTTCATAATTTTTCGTTCACCTGCCTGACGCACGATTCATGCCTTATTTATCTATTTTTCTTTTCAAAGATGGATGAAATCATGTGTAATGACATTAAAAACAGTCACTGATATCTTTAGAACATTATGTTATGTTATTGTGTAAAACTATTTTCCATATAGCAAAATTGACGTGAACGAAACGAAGTGATAAAAAACGTCATATCACAACCATAGATATGCATTACCAAATAGATAGGAGACACCTATCACTAGTAGTATCGCATAAACATAGTCCTTAAATTATCATTTCAATATTAAGTTGAAGGTAGTTGAACTATTCCATTTGTTAAATTTTACAGAAAACATTGGAATCTCACAAAATGCTATCAAATTTAAAAACAAAAAGAAAAAAAAACCGATATCTTAACAATGTGAACTAGGCGACCTCACTCTATTGCTTTTGATGTTATGTGCACGGGTATCTAATGTCAATGTGTCATTTATCGGTCTAAGAAACATCCTTCGATGAGCGAGAGAATTATTGCACTGCATTCGGTGCAAGTTTCTGTTGGAGAGATATCAAGAAAGCTTAATAAACCGGAGAGAATCATACATAGATGAATAAAATTGTTTAAAGGACGGCAAAGTTTAGAACATGGGCCTAGAGGTGGAATACCTCGAAGCACCACATGAGAGCAAGACAATACAGTAGTGAAAATGTTGCTGAGCAACATTCATTTGTGAACTTTGAATTCTAGTGCCTCGTCACGACATTGCTGAACCAGGGATCATAACTAGCTTTACGCTTATGACTGGTGTCTGATGAATACTTTAGATGGAGAGGAAGAGATTTTTAAATCTACACTTGAAGTCTGATAGTTGTCTAATGAATAAGCAAACTTATCTTTGATGGATGAGAGATTCAGTTAGGCTTACTTTTTTTCTTTTTTTTTTTATCGGTGGCCAGTGATTACCACGGATAGGGAGGGACACGGTTTCAATGATGCATGCATTTTTTTTCTTCAAAACCTAAAGAATACATTTTATTGGGAGATACTTTACTAACATCGGCCTAATCCTTCCATCACTCCTATAAGCCACCTCCGCTCCGCTCTCTTCTACATCTCAGCGACTAGATCCGACTTCTCACTACGAACTCCACCTCGTGAAAGCATCACTAATGATAACGGTTATTTTAAAATTCCCCGCACCGACAACGGACGCCTTAAAATACATGTTTGTAAAACATTTTCTGTTCAAAGAAACTTTATCTTTCATTCCACAAAATGTGTGCATACCCTCGTGTTACACCCTGTAGCCGTCAAAGAGCAATCCTTGATTAAAGCAGTAGGATTTCTTGAGAGAAAAAAACAAAAAAAACATGAAATAGACTTAAACGAGAACGTCACCTTTCCTATTTCTTATTCTTTCAGCTGCTTATAATATGCTTATGTAAGTAGGTCTAGTAGTTATACATGTGAACTAATTTGAATTAATTTCTATTTAAAAGAAATGAATAGCTACAGAAAGATCATCCTAAGAAAGCTTTAAGGAAAGTAAGCCTTTCTTAATGTATTCGTCAGTTTTGACTCCCACAGCTTTCCAAGGTGTCCAAATGAAACAGGATGATATGCAAGGAATTCGATAAAAATAAGAAAGAATTATATTCGTTTGATTTTTTATAATTGCTTTTTGACTTTGATAGCTAGGTCTGAGTTAATTATGTTAAGCAATTATTAAAAGGATAAGAAGAAAGGCGAACATGGCTAATAAAACAAGAATAACGGGAATAGTCAAATAAAGCAGATTTATATATATATATATATATATATATGTCGATTTAAATATTCATTAATATTACGTATCCGAGAGAGTATGCTGCTGAAAATAGACCTAGGCTTATCATGTGGGAAAATCAGAAGTCCAATTTAGGCCCACTAAACGTGTCATGCAAATTATTTTATTGATCAAAGGACAAAATTAGTTTAACTAAACATCGTTTTCAAAGAATGTTAACGCCTTGATGTATTATTTATCGGCTCTAGGAGACGAAATGACAACACTTCAGTGCAGTACGATATGTTGAGTCAAGACTCGAGCGGCAGCAAAGCCAACTTCAAAATCTTCGGAATGCTGTTACGAAGCTAGAGTTAAAAATAAAATTAGAAATCGTGGACGGTGGACACATCGGTATATATTTTCCTTACTTTGCAAAATAATTATCTTTCATACGTTGAATAAGTCTACTCAGTTCTAATGTCATTTATTTCAAGTATAGCACCTTTGAAAGGAAATTTTATTTATTGTTAAGTAAATATTCTGGCACCTGCATATGGCAATATTTCCATAACGAACAATGAATTAAGAAACTACGCCAATTCTTTGTTGGCCGTCTGTACATATAGCCCATATAGGTGGTTTCCAGCTTTACAAACTGAGGAGCCATCTTGGCACCACATTTATTTGTTAATGTATTTACCTCTTGTCATTTTGAATGTTGTATTGAGCCCTGGCAGTTTCCCCAGCTTCACAAAATGAGGAGCCATCTTTGCCCAATTTTTTTTTTATTTATTTTTTTTATGGTATTTGCTGTTTTACATTCATGTTGCGATTTGTTCCTTCATTTTATATTTCATGTGAACTCAATGAAAACTGTTTCATGCATGTTGCTGCACTAAGTCACTGTTGAGTTAAACTAGTAATACATGCCATTTTGTTTAAGTTACTGCCTCGTAGTCATCTTGCTTCATTTAATTGGCACTTAAAGTTAACCATACAGCAGTTTATTTAAGAGATTTTGATTGACCCTAGCTGCAGCTTGGCAATTAGTTCATTATCATGGTGAGACCCACTAAGGGTAGGGACATTTGACTCTAGTGACTCCAGATCTTGCTTGCAGTTCTTGACCTTTTCAAGGACAAAATCTGTGCTAAAGGGGGGGTGGGGGACTGTCACGTGATGGCCATTCCGCCATTTTTTACTCATACAAGAGAATTTTGAATGCTACAAGCATTTGTGGTCCCTACCTGGAGCCTCACCACCTATCCACCCATCCTATAACAGAATACTACCCCAGGGTCTCTCAATTCCAGATGCCACTGCAAGACAACAGCACCACTTTGGCTCTGCCAAAATGTGGGACTGTGATGCAAGTCTAGGCCTAAAAACAAAGGGATTGAAAGTTGATGACCAGTGGGACAGCCTACAAGAAGTATCCCCCAACATTTTAAGGACCTGAGGGATAGCTGGTCGAAAAGAGGGTGTTCCTTTCTTCACACAGGAAACTTCATGATGTGCGAATCTGTCCTTTCCTCCAAGAGGAGATTGTCTCTCCCTCATCAAGGTAAGGCGGAGCCTGTTGTATGAGACCCTTATATCCTCACCTATCCTTCCATCTTCCCCTTGATAACATTCCATCCTTCCCTCCTATCCATATAGAAAGAATCCTATCTACCAAATCTTTGTTCTTATCCTATTCTCAGGTCCTAAATGTGGCAGCATCCGCCTATCTCAGTCCCCTCATCCTGTGACAGCATGTTAATCTCCATTCGATAATGTTCAAGTCTTCTCTGTTGTATAAATGATGTACTTATTAATAATTGAGTATTAAAGACTTGATCAGACTTCTGCATGTTGTCAACCTGTATAAATAGGTAATCTGTATAAGTACTAATATAGTGCAATGTAATTGAATGGTTAGGTGGATTAAGGAATCTGTCCATGTTAGCTAGTTATTAATAGTCGTAAATTTCCTTTCCAGGGAACGAGAGTATTTTCGCTGAAAATTTCCATGAACTATTCAACTCCAGACGATCACCTCTGCAGCTACACCAATCAGCGGTTCAACTGAAAGAATTTGGTTACATATTCATTTGCCCTCTGTTGTACAGGCAGTCCCCGGGTTACGACGGTCTCGGCTTACGACGTTCCAAGGTTACGGCGCTTTTCAATTATATTCATCAGACATTATTTCCAGGGTTACGACGCCTACAACGCTCATCTGGCAGATGAAATATGACACCAAAAATGCAAAATAATCAATATTTGAAGCTTTTTTTTGATGAACAATGCCATAAGAATGCAGTTTACATAGTTTTCAATGCACCCAAAGCATTAAAGGTAAGGTTTTCTTAGGATTTTTGACGATGTTCCGGCTTACGACGTGTCTCAAGAACGGAACCCCCGTCGTAACCCGGGGACAGCCTGTGCTCTGTTTATTACTGTACAGAAGCATTTTTTAAATACATTGTAATTTATTACTCTTGCAAGTCCCTTAACAAGGCCTGGGCTTGCAGCATAACACCAGCCTAATGGCATAGCCAAAATAATTCAGAGAAAACCATGTAAGAAGAGAGCAAGGCAAATGGCTGAAACATTACAAAAACTGTTATACTTAGCAGCTGAGTACAGCATCTTGTCACAATATACTGTAATGCTCTTTAATTTTAGATACCTCCAGAGCATCCATTATGGTGAATGAATTAAAATGAAGTAACTCGAGCTCCATCAAACTCAAATTATCCATTATTTTATGAACCAGTTTAAAATGACCAGCAATATGAACGAATGATGAGCTACTGTAGTTTTCAACTTTGATAAGCAATATGAGTGGCTGCATTTCGATATAGTATTGCAAGAGCAATAGTGGAGAGTTGTTTTTCAGTGGCAAGCTTTGATCTTCCATCTAGCTGGATGGGTAGGGATTTTACATGCTAATTATTTTACCCCAATATCTATTAATTTGCATGTCATTTCAACTGCTTGTTTTCCTTCCACCCAACTCTAGTCCTATGTCAACGCAGTCTATCTACATTAACAGTTACTTTGGTCCCTCCCTTAGTTTTTGGTTCTTAAATGATAAAATCATAATAATGTCTTAATGCATTAAAAAAAAATTTCCTTTCTCATTTGCAGTTATCCCTTGGCAGATGAAATAAAATCTTCCCCAATTCTGTCAACAAAGGAGTGGCTAATTCAACTATATTATTGCACTATGAAAATAAGTATGCTGTCCTTTGTTACTGCATCTAGGAATAAAATTATTGGAGGCATAGCCAAAACTTTAGACAAGTGAAATGCATTTCACACAGCACATACCAAAATATTGCCGATATCCTGGTCCAGTCTTTTATTTCATTACTGAGTATCAACAGTCTTGCTTGATAAGAGACATGACCTAGTTTAACTAATTTTATCAAAACTGACCAAGGTTTTAAAGATTATTATTAATAGGGGTTAGTTTTTTCAGACATCTGAGTCTCAAGTAGACTCTTCTGGGCTGGTTCTCAGTGATCAATCCTGAGGAAAAAAAAAATTAGACTTTATTTGAGAAACCTGCCTTATTTAAAAAATTTATGATGTTATTAATTGAAAAATCTTTGCTTTCAGCAAGAATACTTTTCATTTTTGAATTCCGTATATAAATAGATCTTTGCTGGGTCCAATTTGGGCACTCAACAAGTAAATGCTGTACTGTCATGGGTGTTTGACATCTGTTACACTTCATTGGGTCAGCATGTGGTGTTGACATCAAGTGACCATGCGAGAATCTTGTGTGTCCTATACGGAGCCTTGCTAGGATCACCTCTTTAGATCTTTCCTCCTGTGAGGATGCAAGGTTTTAAAGAAACAAAGACCTCAAAGGTTACCTACTTTATACATACTGTACACAAAACATTACATGAATACTTATGTAACTAATTTTTCAACAGCACTTGCAACTTCACTAGCTGACTGACCTGCAACTGACACACAGGTCTCCTGTCCCATATCTGTTAAAAAGAAAACAAAATTAGATGAGACAAACAAAACAGTTGATGATTCACTGAGATATGCTGACACTTACAATATTGAAAAGATAATAACTCCAACTCCAGCTGAGAAGTTCTGTAAACTGTTATTTCTCGTTTACTTTGAATAAAGTATCAACAATATCAGGTTACAATCCCAGAGGTAGTCTATTAATTTCACATACATTATGTTTTGTAACAACTAAGTCTAGTCAACTTTAAATTAAAACTACCCCTCAATAGGTTTGTTCAATACTTAGTAGGCACAGAAAATTAGTCAAAATTACCTCTATAACTATGGGGTAAAAGTAAGATCACCATCATTTACTGCGTAAATAATGGCCAGATAGGACGAGTATGGCCCCTGATCATGAAATTAGATTTATACTACTAAATCTTCAAATGAAAATTTCACCTGTTCCATGTATCGCATGGAACAAATTACAATTTTTAGATCAATCTTCCAACATGCTACAGTAAAATAAAACTCCTTTAGGGACCTCAATTATAACAAATCTAAATACAGGTTTTTTCCTAGCGCCTCAGTGGCGTGATCGGTATGGTCTTGGCCTGCCAACTTGATGGCCGCGAGTTTGATTCCGAGGCATTGCACTGAGGGGTTAGAGATTTGTATTTCTGGTGATAAAAGTTTACTCTTGACGTAGTTTGGAAGTCGTGTAAAGCTGTTCGTTCTGTTGCTGAATAACCACTGGTTCCATGCAACATAAAAACATATAAACAAACAAGTACAGGTTTTTCCTATAATATCTCCTAAATATAAAACTGATTGCAATTAATAATTTTCTAGCCTCACTGCAAAACTAACAATAAACTGGATCTGCACCTTGATGATTTGATCTATGAAAATTCAGTATAAAACAGAGGACAGGGAACTCTGAACCAGTACTAAAACAGTGAAAAAGAGGGAGCTCTCAAAGATGGGAGAAATAAAGTGGTGCAGGTGCAGCTAAGGGCTGAAGGGAAGTGTCAAACAATCTTCAGTAATACCTACAATGCATTAAGTAAGGTGCCTTTACAGCATTACCCCCTTAACAGGGTGAAACTTTATATATATATAATAAAAAAAAAAAAAAAAAAAGATAGATGATTCAGTTATGAAACTTAGGTTATCAAGCCAAGCAGTGGGGCACTGTCAACCATTTAGTTGCTTAAAGCAATGAAAAGAGGGAATTTGAGTGGTTGGACAGCAAAAGAGTAGGACTCAACAAATAAATGAGATGAAGTACAGTGTACCAGGATCTAATGGCAAAACCTGGAACAAATGACACAGATGCACTAAAATGTAATGGTAAGAACCGAACAGCATGAAGGAAGAAACGTAACAGGAATGTGGGCAAAGTACTGTAATAGGGAAAAAGTGTGACGCTGGGCGTTAAAAGTATTCTTTAAACACCTTTTCACAAAGCCTCCAACGCACTATGTGAAGTGCACTGATGACACTACCCACCTACAGGGTGCATCTTGATTATGACTGGTATGTAACATACCCTATGCAGTAATTCTTAAGTCATCTCTAACAGTCATTAACAAAGGGCTGCTCATATAGCCTACAGTACTGGCAAACCCTGGATGAACTTGGGTACCCAAATTGCTTAATACACTGTTAGGTACATAGTGAACACTACTGCTATCAAATAAGAGAAAAAATTGCTATTAGAATATCAATAATTATCATAATTTCCCTTAGGTCATATCAATCTAGCCACGATTTACTGAACCCTTAGCGCATTCCACAATAAAAAACAAACTATGTATAAATAATAAGCCTCTAAAAATCCTTATATGTACTACTATAATGCCTAAGGCTACAAAAATAAAATGTGAAAAAAATGCTGACTGGACCATCATTAGCATATTTGCACTCAAAACACTTGAACTCAGTAACAATTACTCATATTTTAAAATTCATGTACAGTACTGTGGAAACAACTTGAAAAGCAGATTACGTGAACTAATTATAAATAACGGTGTACTGTATACTTTAAATTCTTCAAGTTAGCCCAAGTCACTTATGAATACAACTGGGAAGATAGAAAGACTATGGAAATTTACCACATTGGCAACCCTGATACCTCCTGTTCTGTCAGCCAGTTGGCAACAACGCCGTTGACAGTTACAAATCCTTCCCTTGAAAATCAGTTGTGATAGGCAGATCGTGGGGTAGGAAGAGTGGGACTAGATAAATTATACAGGTAAGTATTATTAATATTAATTATATTATAAAAATTCCATTATTAAACATTACCATAATATAATTTATCTAGCCTGATTAACCACATTGAAAAGGAGGAGGGAATCTGAGTAAAATTTCCCTTTTCAGGCACAATAGGAGTAACCAACCTAATCCGATTAATGGAAAAAGAAGAAAAAGAAAAATTAAAGAGGTAAAACAACAAAAATATAAATCATATGCTGAGTTAATGACTCAACCCAAAGTCTAAGATACTAAGAACTCTCCAAGTCTCCTACCATAATGCCACCGAACTGAGATTTTAGTTTAGTTTAGCATATCTTAGTTTAACCAGACCACTGAGCTGATGAACAGCTCTCCTAGGGCTGGCCTGAAGGATTAGATATTTTTTACATGGCTAGGAACCAATCGGTCACCTAGCAACAGGACCTACAGCTTATTGTGAGATCCGAACCACATTATATCGAGAAATTTATTTCTATCACCAGAAATAAATTCCTCTGATACCGAGTTGGCCCAGACGAGAATCGAACTTCGGACCACCGGATTGGTAGCCGAGTGCGAAAACCACTCGTCCAACGAGGAACTCCCGAACTGAGATAGTAAAGGACAAGGAGTAAGTGCATAGTCAGTCTGTCTGTACAAAAGTCAGGTGACCAACCAGGTGACAAGTCGGACGACATCGAGGACATCAAGGCTGCACCCTGATGACTTCATCAAGCACTAAAACCACCAGCAACACCTGCTCTCTCATGAATGTCTGGCACCGAGAGAGAGAGGAGCGGGTTATTGGTGACTTTCCCGAAGGATGAGTGCCTAGACTGCCTGGGCGATTCAAAGCTAAGCGAACATTGGCGGTGTATCAACACAACCCAATGTCGCCAGCAGCAATATTGTCTTATGAGCAACTCCTGACTTGAGCTTTCTGGTGCCAAAAGAAAGGAGCGCGGAGCGAAAGGCGACTCAGTCCCGGAGGATGAGTGCCTGACAGTCCAAATTGGTCTCATATTAAGCGATCATCAGAGGGTGTAACAACGCAACTGATTTCGTCAACAAGAAACTCGGACCTACTAAATGTTGCCTGATCTCGTGTGAGTTTCTGACTCCGAGAAAACGGGTGAGACAAAAAGTAGATGGCGAACTAGTCACCAGATGACAGCAGACGACCCATCGACTAATTCCATGCCCAGACAGACAATGGAAGAAGCGTGAGTTGTCAGGACAGGCGAACCAGTGGCTAGTCCTAAGTCAGCATCGACTTTGGGAGAAACTTTGTCGTCAGTGCCGACAACCCAGTGGCTGGTCCAATGTCAGACTGACAATGGAAGGAGCATGAGTTGTCAAAGCAGCCAGTCCTTATGTCATCAACAACACCTATAAATACTTAACTGCCTAATTCCAATTATAACTAAATAAAAAAAATGCCCCAAAGTTACAATGCAAAAAACAAAGAATACAAATACATCAATGGGTACAAAGAAAGGTTGCCTAGAACTAAAGATACATCCCTCAAATAAGAAGATGCAAAAACAGAATTAGAGCGCCAAGTCGCTGCCTCAAGCACCTTGGGGACAGAGACGTTCTTAATAAAAGCTACCGATGTAGTGACTGCTCTAGGCGCCTGGCCTTCACGGGCAACCGAACTGCCAGTCTTAACAATAAGATCTCTGAGGAATAAGGATACATCCTTCTTTGACATAAGTCTCTTGACATTTCGGGGTGAAACAAACAGATGACGGGGGCAACCCTGAATGTTCTTCTTGCGACGTAAATAGCATGAAAGCGCCCTAACAGGGCAAAGAACTAATTCCTCATTCAAATTACTGACAAAGTCGACTAGCGACTTCAGAATGAAAGACCTGGGTATGGGATTATCAGATGATTCGGTCTTTGCGACAAGTTCAGGAAGGTATGACAAAACCATGTCTTGTCCAGATCTGGCTACAAGAAAAGAGAGTGCTTGCAGTTCACTCACCCTCTTGGCTGTTGCCAGTGAGACAAGGAAGTGTCTTGGAAGAGGTTCCTAAAAATTGGCTGTAATCAAAGGCTCAAACGAGGGAACCTCAAGGCTTGAAGGACTTTATTAATGTCCCATGTTGGAGGAGATGACCGCTGACTGGGTCGAGATAGGGAAAAAGATCAAATTAAATCTCTAATGACATAAGAAGAAGAGATTTCAGGGAACCTCGCCTTAAAAACATATGAAAGCATTGACCTATAACCCTTAATACACCAAGATGACAGGCCCCTGTCATGATGTAAATGGACTAAAAACTGCTATTTTTGGTAAGGAAGGTCTAGGAATTGAATGCCCTTGAGACCTACACGAACGTCTGAAAAATGATATTGTTATGATACAATAAAGTTTCATACATACTTACCTGGCAGATATATACGATTGAAGACCCACCCAGCCTCCCCGCAGGAGACAGTTGGAAGAGAGAATCTGGTTAGAAAACGGGAATGGTTCCTAGTCCTGCCACCCAGAGCAGGGCGGTAGATCACCTGACCTACCTGTAGCGAGTGCCGCGAAATTTGAATTTCTGTCGGGGACGACGGAGTCAATAGCTATGTATATATCTGCCAGGTAAGTATGTATGAAACTTTATTGTATCATAACAATATCATTTTCATACATTCAACTTACCTGTCAGATATATACATAGCTGATTGACACCCTTTGGTGGAGGGCAAGAGACAGCTAACTTACTGACTAGACAGGTAAACAACATATGTTGTAGGTATAAATAAACCTTGGTTCCTACCTTATTAGATGGAAGACTTCGTGGCTACTGCCCAGGAGTCTGCTTCATCTCAAGAGCCTTAGCGAGATAGTGATCTGTGGCCAAGAGTTCTTGCTGGTCTGTCGATGGGGTCTTATCCACTTACTCGGCAGAGCCTAACTGGCGTTTGTCAAGGGGTGCTAATCCGCTTATATGACAACACGCCTTCTTTAAGGAGCACACAACCGATCCCGATCACCCGATCCTAACCCGTGTTAGTTCTAAGATTGTTAAGAGTCATCCCAAACTCTTAGCAAACAACCACAAACAAATCAAAAAAATATACATACAAAATCAAACAAAAATTTTGTACCCCTCTAATAGTCAGCTGTCACTCGATTTCCTAATGAAGCGAAGTGAAGGCCGCCAGTGCGACATCTGACACTCCCATGCACAGGAAACACGAGAACACATCCGACAAGAGGGTTACGTACACATATTTAAGGATCGGTGCTCTCTCCTTTACCCAGAACCGTCTGTGCTGACACAAACGGACCTAGAGAAAAACATTTCTCATACGTTACTCGCACATCTTTTAAATAATGAGATGCAAATACTGAGTTGCATCTCCAATAGGTTGCGTCCAAAATATTTTTAAGTGACATATTTCTCTGGAACGCAATTGATGTCACGATTGCCCTTACCTCATGAGCTCTTACTCTTAATAGATTAAAAGAGTCATCTGGGCAGTTCTTATGAGCCTCGGTAATTACACTTCTAACAAAGAAGGCCAAAGCATTTTTAGACATAGGTCTCTTGGGGTCTTTCACCGAGCACCATAGACCATGTTGTGAGCCTCCCAACCGCTTCTTTTTGTCCAGATAGAATTTCAGTGCTCTAACTGGACAAAGTGATCTTTCTATTTCTCTGCCTACTAGGCTAGTAAGTCCTTTTACCTTGAAACTCCTAGGCCAGGGATTCGAAGGGTTCTCGTTTTTGGCAAGAAAAAGAGTCTGGAATGAACAAATCGCAGAATCTTTTTTAAAACCAACTCGTGACTCAAGGGCGTGCAACTCGCTGACCCTTTTAGCCGTAGCCAGAGATAGAAGAAATATACACTTTCTAGTGATATCCCGGAATGAAGCCGTATGAGGTGGTTCGAACTTTTCCGAAGACAGAAATTTCAGAACCACATCTAAGTTCCAGCTCGGAATCCTAGGCTCTACTGACTTGGACGTTTCAAAGGAGCGGATGAGATCGTGCAAATCTTTATTATTCGTCAAGTCTAAGCCCCTGTTTCTAAAGACTGACGAAAGCATACTTCTGTATCCTTTAATTGTTGGTACAGAAAGATGTGACTTTTCCCTCAGGAAAAGAAGGAAATCCGCAATTTCGGTTACAAAGGTATTGGAAGAGGACAGCTTCTTCGACCTGCACCAGTTTCTGAAAACTTCCCACTTCGATTGGTACACTCGCCTAGTAGATGATCTGCGGGCTCTAGCAATTGCGCTTGCCGCCTTGCGAGAAAACCCTCTCGCTCTGACAAGTCTTTCGATAGTCGAAAGGCAGTCAGAGCAAGAGCGGGTAGATTTTGATGGTACCTCTCGAAGTGGGGTTGTTTGAGCAGATCTATCCTGTTTGGAAGAGATCTGGGGAAGTCCACTGTCCACTCCATCACCTCCGTGAACCAAATTCGGGATGGCCAATATGGGGCTATCAGAGTCATTCTGGTTCCCTTCGAGGCCACAAACTTTCTGACTACTTCCCCCAGAATCTTGAATGGGGGAAAAGCGTACACGTCTGAGCCTGACCAGTCCAGGAGAAAGGCGTCTATTGCATAAGCCCTGGGATCCTCTACCAGGGCGCAAAATGTATCTATCCTTTTGGAGAGAAACGTGGCGAATAGATCTATCTGCGGTTTCCCCCAAAGATACCAAAGGGTCTGACAGACTTCCGAGTGGAGGGTCCATTCTGTAGGAAGGACCTGGAACCTCCTGCTCAGTCTGTCCGCTCTCACGTTCCTCTCCCCTTGAACAAATCTCGTTAGAAGAACCACGTTCCTTTGATTTGCCCAAATCAGCAGATCTCTTGCCAGTTTGTATAGGGCGAGAGAGTGAGTTCCTCCTTGTTTCTTGACATAAGCCAGAGCGGTTGTATTGTCGGAGTTTATCTGTATTACTTTGTCTTTGACTATCTGCTCGAAGCTCCTTAGCGCGAGGTGAATCGCAAAGAGCTCCTTGCAATTTATGTGCCTGCCATGACACCTGCTCTTCCGACAGGTGCCTGACACTTCTTCGGACTCTAGAGTCGCACCCCAACCTGTCTCCGACGCGTCTGAGAACAATGTCAGGTTTGGGTTCCGAACTTCTAAGGATACTCCTTTGTTTTCTTCTAAGGGGGTCAACCACCACCTTAATTGTTGCTTTACTTCTAATGAGATTGGAAACGTGTCCGAGAGCTGTCCTGTCTTCCAACAATTGCTCCAATTGCTTCTCAGGAAGAACTGAAGCGGACGGAGATGTAGTCTCCTAGAGAAAGAACTGTTCGAGCAAGGAAAGGGTCCCCAGAAGGCTTAACCATTCCCTCGCTGAAGTACGCTCTTTCTCTAAGAAGTTCAATACTGTGGCACAGCCTTTCCTTACTCTCTCTTGAGAAGGAAATACTCGAAAACCCCGAGAATCCATCTGAATCCCCAGATAGACTACGTTCTGGCTGGGGACCATCTGAGATTTCTCGAGGTTCACGATTAATCCTAATGTCTTTGTCAATTCCAGGATTGTTGACAGGTCCTCCAGACACTGCTTTTGAGACCTGGCCCTGATGAGCCAGTCGTCCAGGTATAGGGAGACGTTTATCCCTTTCATGTGAAGGTGTTTTGACACATTTTTCATCAAGTCTGTGAAGACTTGGGGAGCCGTAGACAGGCCGAAACACAGGGCCCTGAACTGATAGATCCTTCCCTCGAACATGAAACGAAGGTACTTCCTCGACGAATGGTGAATCGGGACGTGGAAATTTACGTCTTGAAGATCTAGGGACGCCATCCTATCTCCTTGACGGAGAGCTGCAAGTACTGAGGCAGACGTTTCCATGCTGAACTTCTGTTGTTTTACGAATTTGTTCAGCGAACTAGCATCCCGTACCGGTTCTCCCCCATCCCCCCGAGGCTTTCGCTACGAGAAACAAGCGATTGTAAAACCCCGGGAGCTTTGATCCAGTACCAGCTCTATTGCTCTTTTGTCCCACATCTGTTCCACCATTTGACGAAGAGTATCCATCAGAACAGGGTCCCTGTATCTGGCTGACAGTTCCCTCGGTTATTGACGTTGTTCAAGGGGGGCCATGTCCTTGAATGGGATATAATAACCCTTCTTGATTACTGACATCGACCAAGGATCGGATCCTATGTCTTCCCATGCTCCCGCAAAGAATTGTAACCTGGCTCCTACAGGTGTCTGGAGGAAAGATTTCTCATTTTCCCTTCTTAAAGGGACGGAAGGCAGATCTTCCCCTTTTTCCGTTGATTTTCTTCTGACGATGGATCTAGCCTGAGGGCCTCCGCGAAAGGGCTGCTTTGTTGAGCTGGCTTAGAGGCTTTCTTTTCCTCACTAGCCACAGGTCTATTCTTCCTTGAGGATTGCCTTAAAAGATCTTGAGTGGTTTTCTCAGTTAGCGAATGGGCAATGTCTCTCACCAACTGCGAAGGAAATAAATGTTCAGAGAGAGGCGCATACAGCAAAGCGGATTCTCTGCGAAGGCGAGACGGCCTTAGTGAGAAAGGCACTATGAACCGCTTCTCATCTTTAGTATTCCCGCACCGAAGAGGGAGCACACTTCCGCCGATCCATCTTGAACCGCCTTATCGATGCATGTAAGGATGCTATGCAAGGTTTCAGGGCTTAGTTGTTCTTTTTCATGGGACTTCTTAGCAATGACCCCAAGGGACCAATCTAGGAAGTTAAATACTTCTAAGATATGAAAAAGTCCCTTGAGGAGATGGTCCATTTCCGAAAGACCCCATGTTGCTTTCGCTGAATTTAAGGCATGTCTCCTTGACGAGTCTACGAGACTGGAGAAGTCCGATTCAGCTGAAACGGGCAGAGACAATCCCATATTTTCTCCCGTTTCGTACCATATGAACCTCTCCTGCCCTTAGTTTAGCGGGAGGCATGCAAAAGATCGTCCTTCCTAACTCCTTCTTAGTCTTGATCCAGGGAGTCCAGAGATTGTAAGGCCCTTTTCATGGATATGGCCGGCTTCATTTTCAGGAAAGACGAAGACTTGTGTGCCTTCGTACTTGAAAATAGAGAGCGAGGAGAAGGAGGAGCGGCTGGAGTCATGCATCTCCATATTCTTCTAAGAGAAAGCAGAAAGAACTTTGTAATTCGAAAGCCCTTCTCTGCTAGTAACTTCGTCCTCCGAGACGTCATCTAAATTAATAGGATCGGAAGGAGAAGGCTCCCTTCCCTCCTCTGTCTCCTCTCTTGATTTCTTCCTTTCCGAAGAAGAAGCACTTCTATAAGGAGATGGGCTAGGAGTAACTCTCTCCTTACGTTTATCATTAGGCGAGTCACGTATCACTGCTTTACGCCTGTTAGACTCCTGTCGGATGTCAAGCTCTTCATGAGGAGAATGCGCCTGGCGTTTAGCAGGAGTATCTCGCTGAGAATACTCCTGAGGCCTGGTAGGAGTATCCTGTTTGGAATACTCCTGGCGCCTGACAGTCGTTACACTCTTCGAATACTCCAGCCGTCTGGAAGGCGCATCTCACTCCAAATACTCCTGGCGCCTGTTAGGAGTATTAAGCTCAAAATACTCCTGGCCCGGGCTTGGTAGGCGCATCGCGCTATCGGAATACTCCTGGCGCCTGGTAGGAGTAAAAAGTCTAGAATTACTCCTGGCGCCTGGGAGGAGTATCGAGGTCAGAGTACTCAAGGCGCCTGGCAGGAGATCTCTTCCCGAATAACTCCTGCCTCTGGAAGGCGCATTCTGGTTCCGAATACTCCTGTGGCTTGGTAGGCGATGCTTCATGGAATGCGCCTTTCGAATGGCAAGTATATTGCGCTTATCGGGCGCTATACTCCTATCAGGAGTTCTCTCTTCTCCAGTTGGCTCTTGTTGTTTGGATGAAGATCTGGGCCTAGAACGATCTACAGTAAAGTCAGGCTCTTTGCGCCTAATTGGCGCCTGGCTCCTAGTTGGCGCCTGATGCTTGGCAGGAGTTACTTCCTTTCCCACGTCTCGCCTGCCTAACGCACCGCTCCCCCCAGAGATGGCCGCTTGTGCGACAACTACCCTGGAGGGTTCGTCGCGCCTGACAGGAGATCGGTATTTGGATCTCTTAATCGGAAGCCTGTCATCCTTTTTACGAGTAGGCTCTTTATAAAGTACTCCTACCAAAGACGCTATTTGTTCCTGTACATTCATCAAAATTTTCCTGGTCGAAGGCTCATTCGAATCAGGAGAAGGAGATCTGGAAGGCGCTCGAGAGTCTTTTCCCTTCCAAGGATCTAAGTCCTTTCTAGCTTTCTTGATTACCGAAGGCGCCTCCTCTTCAGAGAAGCGCTCGGGGCTTAGAATTAAAGCTCAGGTTCTTTCCAATTCCTTTTTAGGCGGGGGGGGGGTGTGGGGGGAAAAACGATGGAAAGCTTCAATTCCTTCCATCCTCTTCCTCGGGACCAAAGGGCGAAACTAGATGGATGCAAACGCAACTCACGAAGGACGCTTTTCCTATAGCTGTCCCTGGCAGTCTGAGATGTATAAGATTCTGCCGAAGGGACGCCTGATCGTTGGGGATTCTCCACGACCCCCGTAAGGCTTTCGACTTTCCTTCTCCTCTGGGCCAGGGAGCTTGGAAGAGGTCTAGGCCTGGGACACTAACATCACTTGAAAAACCACATTCACTTCTCTTACCTTCCAATGCTTCCATTTTCTCTTGCATTTTTTGAAGGGAAGCTCTGAGTTCCGCTATTTCTGAGGTGGAATCAGAGGGATTAACTTGTGAACGGGCTGAAATAGAATGGGCATAATTAAGAGAAGAAGAAGAAGCTACAGAACTACTAGACATTTTCCGGCTTTTGTAAGCCGCCTTCCTCTCTCTATCTTTCTCTAACTTCTTCAAGTAAGAAGTCAGATTCTTCCATTCTTGCGCACTCAATCTCTCACACTCGTTACACGTATTCTCAATTGAGCATTCAACCCTTCTACAACCACTGCATGTAGTGTGAGGATCTACCGAAGCTTTCGGAATCCTCACCTTACAGCCCTCATTCACACACACTCTGAAGCTAACACTAGAATCAGACATATTCACGAAAATCCAAAGCGAAGTCCAAAAAACAGTCCACGATAGCGAATGCCAAACAACGATCCAAGTAGGTCACCAAAAATCAGTCGAAAGATGATCAAAAGCGTTGTGAAAAAAGAATTCCAGTCAGGAGGAAGTAACAACAATGTTGATACTACCGGCGACAGAGAGAATCTGGTTAGAAAACGGGAATGGTTCCTAGTCCTGCCACCCAGAGCAGGGCGGTAGATCACCTGACCTACCTGTAGCGAGTGCCGCGAAATTTGAATTTCTGTCGGGGACGACGGAGTCGATAGCTATGTATATATCTGACAGGTAAGTTGAATGTATGAAACCGACCATTTAGCTTGACAAATTACTCTAGTTGATTACCATCTGGCAAGAGCCAACTGTTGAGCCACTCTGGAGGAGAACCCTTCCTGCTTGGAGAATCTCCTAACAGTCTCCAAGCATGAAGATGAAGCATGTGGAGCCTCTTGATGCAACCGATGAAAATGAGTTTGTTTGAGAAAATCTGGTCTCTGGCAGACCAGTGCTTCCAGTAGGTGAGAATACCACTCCTTCTGTGGCCAGAAGGGGGCGATCAGGGTGAGATCCAGACGCTTTGTCACCCTCACTTTGTTGAGGACTGCCCTTACCAGAGTGAACGGAGGAAAAGCATAAGCTTGAAGGCTCTCCAAGTCCTGCAATAGAGCATCGGTCCTGCCACTCTGAGGAGCCTGGTAAGGGGCGAAGATGATCTGGCACAGAAAATTCAGTGGGGTGGCAAACAGATCGACTGTGACAGGCCACTTCTTTCTGAGGCTGTCAAAGATTTCCTGGCAGTGTCCATCCCGACCCTTGAACTTCGTTCGGTTTCGACAAGGGGTCTGCTAAGATGATGTGATGACCCAGGATAAACTGAGGGACCAACATCATCCTCCCGTCTTCAACCCAACACAGGATTGATCGGACTTCTTGAGTGAGAAGGTCTGACAGTGTACCTCCTTGGTTTCTTAAGTACGAGACTGCTGTGGTGTTGTCGACAAAGATCGCTACAACCGACTCCGACAGCTGATCCTGAAATGAAAGAAGGCTTAGGTACACTGCCCTTAGTTCCCTCCAATTTTATTGACATGATCCTCTCTACCACTAACCAAAGGCCTGAAGTAGCTTCGGAACCCAGATGCACGCCCCAACCTTGATCCGAGGCGTCTGACCAAAACATTAGGTCCAGCGGAACTGAAAGGAGAGACGTCCCTGACGCGAGGTGGTGAACTTACATCCATCAACGGAGATCCTTCTGACATTGTGGAGAGGAGGCGACTATCGTGTCCTCAGACACGAAATCCCATGACTGGCGAAGGGTCGACCGAGGGGACCTCATTCTGAGACGACCTCCAGGAACAGCTGGATAAGGGATGACAAAAGGGATTTTGACGAAGGAAAATCATTTCTGGGTGATTGGCTCGTGTCGCCCTATGAAAGTATCCTTAATATCATTCTTTCTAGGTAAAATTAGCCTAAAATTGTTACCAGAGAAAAACAAAATTAAGAAAATGTCAGTAAAACTGACTCGCTCACTCTTAAAAAAGAAGTGTCGGTATGAAATAGGGGCGAGTGTGGAACACTACCACGAGACAAACACCAATTAGAACTTCCCTATCAAAACTCCCCCCAAGAGAGAGCTGATACCAACGGGCGATGCAGCCTCTACTACTACTACTAGAGGACGCCACGGACAGCAGCGCCCCTAGCGGTCATCCTTAATTAAAACATAAATACATCTTGTCCTGCAAGGGGGGGAAAGGGAAAACAAACCATAAAAAAGGGGGATGGGTTTCATAGGGCGACACGAGCCAATCACCCAGAAATAGATTTTTCCTTTTTCTTCGTCAAAATCCCTTTTCTGGGCTCAGCTCGTGTCGGCCTATGAAAGAGTACCCAGAGAAAACAGACAAGTAGGAAAAGGAGATAATGAAAAACAGTATAAATTGATGGATATATAAGTAAATCAAATACAGCATACAAACATTAATTAAGCAACTTAAACTAACAACGTAATTACAAATATATACATACATGTGTCCTACCTTAGCATATAAGGATAGGTATAACACTCAAATCCATCATTAATACAATTAATTCAAATATATACAAACACCATTGTGACTGAAGCTCATCACAAACCCAATTGGTGAATATACAAACATATTGTGTCCTACCCTAGCATAAAAATAAGGGTAGGAACACTGAAGTACATATCAGTACCAAGGGGGGTTGGTTGTCCTAGCAAAAAAATAAGGGAAAACAATCCAACTATATGATACAACGGCTAAGGCTATGATGTTGAGGTAGCCTGAAAAACGATAGGTTGAGGCATGTTGGTTGAAGTAGGTAGAAAGGAGACCTGGATCAAATACTACAAAACTACTAAACAGTATCAGGGGAAACTATGTTTCCCGCTGCTTACTGCTGAAAACTTTTAAGATTCCAAGGACTTTTAAATAATGCCGTTTAAAGACTGTCGGGGATTTCCATCCAGTATACTTTTTTTTTCTTTCTTAAGATCCTCAAAGTTCATATGCTGGAAAATAATTAATTGAGGGTGGCTACTCCCCTGATATCATGTGCTTTTGGGAATGACTCAGGGTTGGCTTGTTTAATGAAGTAAAGGATTTGCTGTCTAATGCCTTTAACTGATAAAGTACCACCTTTTTCTCTCATAAAGAGAGCACCTGAGGATCTAGAAGAAGTACGAGAAAGAAAGGCTCTAAGAGTTGATACTGGGCAGAGAGAAGGATCCTGGAAGTGGGATAACCTTCCAAGGGGCCCACCTTGCAAGAGGATCTTCATTTTTGGCTAAAAAGCTACGATCCGATCGGGGCAAGTAGAACTTCTCCTGATGGGAGGAACTCCACATGACCCGCATCCCTGGATAGAGCCGACAGTTCTGAAATTCTAGCTCCTGAGGCTAAGCTTAGTAAGAATAATGTCTTCCTCAGGAGCATAATGAACGTACAAGATGAGTTGTCAGTATCTGAAGCTAGTTTGAGGACATCATTAAGAACCATGAAACTGTAGTAGGCCTCTGAGAAGGTCTAAGTCTAGCGCAGGCTTTAGGGATAGATGTGAAATAAGATTCAGTCGAATCTATCTGAAAACCTACTTGAAAGATTTTCTTCAAAGCCGATTTGTGAGTGGTAATCGTGCTAGCTGCAAACCTTTTTCAAAACAAGGATCTGAAAAAGGATATAGCCAAATTAACTGTCATGGTTGTGGTGTTCGATTCTCTCAGGAAAGATGCTAATTTTTTAACAGCTGAGTCATATTGTCTAATGGTTGACTCTCTCTTATCTGATTCTAGGAAGAGAATGTTCTGTGGATCAATGTCAGCATCTTTATTAGCCGCAAACTTCATGAAGTCCATAAAGTTAGGGTCTGGAGAGTTCTTGAGGAAGCGAACACAGTCCTCATTTGTACTGATTGTGACAGTTTGGGATTGGGGATCCGTTGAGGTCGGAGACCCAATTCCAAAAGAAGAGGATACCAGTTGCTCTTGGGCCAATCCGGTGCAATCAGAGCTACTATCCCTTTGAAGGACCTTAGTTTGTCTAGGACCTTCAAGAGCAGATTCACTGGAGGAAAAACATAAATTCTCCTCCACTGATTCCAATCCAACGACAGGGCGTCCGTGGCATAAGCCAGAGGGTCCAGGTTGGGGGCCACATAGCAAGGGAGCTTGTGGTTCGCTTGTGAGGCGAAGAGATCCACTTGGAGACCTGGGGACTCTCCGGCTTACCCACTGGAATGACCCGACGTCCAGAGACCACTCTGATTCATTCCAGAGGAACTGACCGGGGACAGGGCAGTCTGCTATCACATTTCTTACTCCTGCCATGTGAGTGGCAGACAGATGCCATTTGTGTTTGTTTGCTAATGCAAAGATGGCTATCATGACATGGTGCACAGATCGGATTTGACCCCTCTCGTGTGATGCAGTGAATACTACTGCACTGTCCAAAACTAGCCTTAGATGAGACTTCTTCGAGGGAAGCAGTCTCTTCAGAGTAAGAAATACTGCCATTGCTTCCAACACGTTTATGTGGAGCTGGCGAAATTGAACTGACCAAGTCCCCTGAACCTGTTTTGAACTGAGAGTATCCCCCCCACCCGGACAGGGAAGCATCCGTCGTGAATGGTTAACACTGGAAGGGGATATTGAAGGGGTACCTTCTTGGTTAAGTTCTTTACTTTTGACCAAGGCCGTAGTTGATTGCGGAGGATCTGAGGAATAACTGACAACTTGTCTCGATATTTGGAGTTTTGCTCTTGACCGCCAAATTCGATTTATATCTTTCAGCCTTGCTTTCAGAAGGGATATCTGTTAACCGAAGCAAACTGAATGAGACCCTAGGATTCTCTACCATGGTTTCCTTCTTGAATTGTCCTGTTTGCATTTGAGGAATTGCCTGACAGATTTTGCTATTTCCTTCCGTTTGGCTACTGGAATTGATAGATTGTGGGAAGACAAATCCATTGGATTCCTAGCCACTGAAAATGAGATTCCGGGGTAAGTCTGGATTTCGTTTTGTTTATCTGGAAACCCCACCCAGATGTTCCAGAAAGTGAACTACCTTTTTGGTAGCTTCGAGACATTCCTCGACTTGGTGCCCAGATCAACCAATCGTCGAGGTATGCCGCTACCATGATTCCCTGAGCTCTCAATTGTTGTACAACCACTTCTGCTATCTTTGTGAATACCCTGGGGGCTACATTCAGACCGAAGGGCATCACTTTGAATAGAATGTCTGATTTCCTAGCCTGAATCCTAGGAATGGGCGGAAGTGCCTGGCTATAGGGATATGATAGTATGCGTCTGTAAGATCGATGGAGCATGTGACGGCTCCACGCGGAAGTAGGGTCCTTCGTTAGAGAGTAAGGGTCTATCATCTTGAAACTTGTCGCAGCGAATGAAAGAGTTTTTAGCTTTGACAAGTCTAAGATTACCCTTCTTTTTGTTGAGCCTTTCTTTGGCACGCTGAATAAGCGCCCTTGAAATTTTTAGATGTTGACTCTCGCAAATAGTTCCTTTCTGAAGGAGTTCTCCGCGTAATCTATCAATTCCTTGACGGTACCTGATGAAATGATTTGATTGGAGGAGGATCCTTGATCCAACTCCAGCCTAATCCTTTGGACACTATGCTCTGTGCCCAATTGCTGAACCCCCACCTGTGGCGGAAGAGGAACAGCCTCCCTCCTACCTGGGGGGAGCCTCATTGCTGATGGGCGGGTTTGGCCACCACGCCCTCCTCTGAACTGCTTACTCCTTGTGCCCCTTCCTGCGCCACGATGACGAAAGTAACCTCTCGCCCTACCCCTTGTTGAGAGTAGCCTTGAGCCTCATAAGCAGGGTTAAAAGCAGGCGAGATAGCGTAGGAAGTAGAAGGTTGCGGTTGCTGGGGCACCAGGAGGAAAGGCTGGTCTGTTTAGATGTGGCAGGTTGTCCCTGTTGGGTAACTGGGACTGCCTGCACAAACTGCTGCTGATGCTGAAGTTTTTTTGTATGGCTGGAACCTCTTACCAGCCTTCTTTGGTTTCTTGCCAGCAGTGGGAACGGATTCCTGTTTCCTCTTAGAGGAAAGATACCCCACCTAGCTCTAAGGCTCCTGGTTGAGTCTAGCAGCTTCGTGGTGGACTTCGTTCACTGCGGACTCTGGGAAGAGATCCGCTCCCCACATGCTCGCAGCCAAGAGTCTATTAGGCTCGTGCCTGATAGTGCACTCTTGAAGGACATGCTTCGGCAGTTCCTCCTGGCTTGGAAGAAGTCAAAAGCGTTCTGACAGAACCGTCTGAAACTGTGATTTCGCCAGAATCTTGAACAGCGGTTCGTTAGCGTATGAAAGTGCAGCATTTCCCGTAACGATAAGAGAGTTAAGGGACCTGCCAAACCTAGTTCGCGCATCGAACTCTGCCTGGATTAGGGAATCCGGCAGCCTAGGTAATTTCTCACCGAACTGGTCCATGGCGCAGTCCGGCTTGAGTTTACCCAGCGTGAATGTAGCTGCAGGTTTTGGACCATAACTCTCCAAAGGCGGGGAAGAGGGTGGAGAAGTAGACTCCGACTCCCTCAACTGTGGAATGGGCTCATCCTTGAGGACTGCCTGAAGAGCCTTCTCCCACCAATTTCGTGGCGAACGGAAGAGAGACCTCCTCCTTCCGTCGCGAAAATAGTGAAGGGAAGGGACTCTTGTAGGCCTGGAGTCTAGTGTTAGTACACTCCCAGTCCTCAAGGCAGTGAACCCATTCTCGTTGGGCGTGATCTCTACTGTAGAGAACTGACTCCTTCGAGATCTTGTCCTCTCTCGTAAGAGCTGTTTGGCGTCAGCCTAGCCATACCCGATGAAAGGCTGCGACAGACCCGGAGGATAGAACTCGAAGTCCTCAATCCTTCGAAGTAACCAAACTTCCGGGAGCGAAATCATCCCGTCCTTAAAAGGAGCGTAGGCCGCTACTCTCCATGGATTCTCCATAGAGAAAGCTGGCAAGGAGTCGTTAATTAAGGCGGAAGTTGGAGAATCCCCAAGTGCTAGATGCAGGGGAGACTGGACGGGAGGAGCCTGAGATAGCCCAGCTACTCGATCCTCATTCTCTCTCATCCTGTTAGAGAGGTCCTGGATAGTCTGTCCATTTGAGACAGACTGTTCGATAAATTGCGCGAACATCTGCTCAAAAACGTCCCATGCCGAAATTTTGGGAAACCTACCATCACCCCTACCTGTTCCATCATTCCTGGTGAGACAGAAGAGGGAACGCAGGAGCTGGTGCTTGCCACCCCTGACCGGCATAGCCGGAGAGGGGGCAGCGGAGGCCGGGAGAAGGCAGCGACTCGGTGGTTTTTTTAGCGCGAGCCTTCTCCTTCGAAGCCTTGCTTCTGGAGCTCTTCGACTGGGAAAGAGATCGGCTTAGCCTTCACCGCATCGGCGTATGAAGTCGACGACTTCTGGCCGAAGAAGACGAAGACGACTTCCTAGAAGTCGTCTTAGACAAGGTCTTCGGTTCTCTCTTAGGAGGTACAGAGAGAGCGGGAGGGCGGCTAGGATCTCGGATCCCGGAAAGCCTTGGAAAGAGGCGGAAGAAGAAGGGACGGAGGAGAAGATCCAGGCGCCCAAGGAAAGACCTTGGGCGCCCGACAAACCTACCTCAACCAACAAATCCTCACTAACTACCGCCATCGGCCTCGAGGTCAGGTCCAGGGGCAGCGACGTCCGGAACTGACTCCTGGGAGGCTACGACCCCAAAACGATTGCTGGATTCTTGCTGGATGGAGGCTATCACTGGGGCGGCGGACAAGGGGTCGACGTAGCCTGTCGACTTGCCCGCAGGGAAGATCTGGATGGCCAACTTCTTATCTAATATATAGGGCTGGCCTTGGCGGCGTGTTTTTCCCAAAGCCAGCCGCCACCCACGCTTTCAGTGGGTGGCGAGGGCGACTTCCCTCACACCGCTAGCCTGAAAGAAAGGCGGGATTAGCTACCAATTGCGGAAACAGGGTTAACAAACTTACGAACTAGAAGTTGTTAGTAAAATCATAAGTAATCTTATAATGGACATACCCCATCCCCCAGCTGAGCGACCAGTCGTAGCATATAGCGCAGGCCTCTGGGTGCCAGACGATCGTCTCATTGTACGACGTGGCACACGGGGCGTGAGACCTGCACTCGTCATGTCCACAGGGGTCATATAGCGTCGCATTACAGGCCGGGACACTGGCAGTTGGTAGCCTGTAAGTGAAAAAGTACATGAGACAGATGTAGACACTTACAGCCTAACATATGCTCCGCTGGTGCCGGAGCGATAAAGTTAGATAAAACAAGAGCCCCGCTAAAATACGTGTGGTAACCAGGTGGAGATAGGCTATGGCTCCGCCAATGGCGGAGGCACAAGAATCAACCAACTAGGAGTGGTGGTAATGGAAACCACGACGGACAATGGCGGGGATGGTGATAAAATGATTATAATAACACACAATTCATTGTAAAATATCTTATAATAGGGTATATATCCTTAAAATGATATTGTTAAGATACAATAAAGTTTTGTACATACTTACCTGGCAGATATATACTTAGCTATAGACTCGGTCGTCCCGACAGAATTTCAAAAACTCGCGGCACACGCGACAGGTAGGTCAGGTGATCCACCATTCCCGCCGCTGGGTGGCGGGGCTCTGGAACTATTCCCGTTTTCTAAGCCATAATTTCTACACCTGTCTCCTGAGGGGAGGCTGGGTGGGCCATTAATCGTATATATCTGCCAGGTAAGTATGTACAAAACTTTATTGTATCTTAACAATATCATTTTTGTACAAGTAACTTACCCAGCAGAATATACTTAGCTGATGGCACCTTGTGGGGGCGGCAAGAGACAGCTAAAAACAAAATAATACTTAACTAAATACATTAAAAAAACAGGGAAAAAACAACCTATGTTCTTGGATAACATAATCCATAGTTCCTACCTTATTGGGATTCTGAAGACTTATGACTACTGTCGATGAGTCTGCTTGCCTCAAGAGTTTCAACGAGGAATGAACCTATGGTTGAATAACTCTTTGGATGTGTCAATGGGGGCTAGCCGCTTACGCGACAGAGCCTATACTGGATCGTACCAATGGGGGCTGACCCACTTACATGGTAGAGCCTTGACCTTTTGTATATCAATGGAGACTCGCCCTCTTACATGACAGAGTAAGGTTATTAAACAAATCACAAAGAGCACTGAAGCCAATCCCGATCACCTGACCATGTCGTCTTGTTACACTCTATGAATTGTAAGAGGGTCCCTATTCCCTCTGACAATTAACCAATAAAAACACCACCAATAAACAGTAATTTACAAGCCTTAAACTAAATAGGAAGGATTAGCCTCAGCCCTTCTCCCAGCACTGAATTCGCCGAAACATACGCTCCCAGAGCAAAGCACTTTTCGTACGAAATTTTAACATCTCTTAGGTAATTCGAGGCGAACACCGAATTACATCTCCAAAATGTCGAATCTATAAGAGCCTGAAGCGACCATGTTTTGTGAAATGCCATCGACGTACTATGGCTCTCACTTCATGAGCTCTCACTCTGAGAACCTTGAAATGCTCTTCTTCGCATTTAAGGTGAGCTTCTTATTACATCTTTTATGAAGAATGTAAGGGCGTTCTTAGAAATCGCTCTTTTCGGATCTCTTACAGAGCACCAAAGACTTTCTTCTGTACCTTTCAGCAACTTCTTCTTCTCCAGGTAGAACTTGAGTGCCCTGACTGGACACAAAGTCCTTTCTAGTTCTGTCCCTGTTAATGAAGATATTCCTTTTATCTCAAAGCTTCTTGGCCAAGGCTGTTTGAGGGATTTCATTTTTCGCTAGAAAAAAATGGTTGAAAGGAGCAAAATCGATCTGAATCTTTCTTAAACCCCACTTACCTTCCAAAGCTTGCAACTCGCTCACTCTCTTGGCTGTTGCTAACGCAAAAGGAATAAAGACTTTCTTGTTAAGTCCCTAAAACGAAGCTGCGTGAGACGGTACGAATTTTTCCGACATTAGGACTGAGGACCACATCCAAGTTCCAGCTAGGCTTCTTGATTACATGTTCTTTCGTGGTCTCAAAAGACTTTATAAGGTCATGAGATCTTTATTGTTTGTCAGATCTATTCCTCTATGTCGAAAAACTGAGGCCAGCATACTTCTGTAACCCTTCACTGTTGAAACTGCCAGGTTACAGTCTTTTCTCAAATATATAGAGAAAATCTGCGATTTCAGTTACAGAGGTACTGGAGGAGGATATTTTCTTTTCCCTACACCATCTTCTAAACAACTCCCACTTCGACTGATATACTTTAGAAGTGGAGACTCTTCTGGCTCTTGCAATAGCCTTCGCCACTTCTCGTGAAAAGCCCTTGCTCTGACAAGTCCTTCGACAGTCTGAAGGCGGTCAGACTTAGAGCGGGGAGGTTTTTGTGAAACCTGTCGAAGTGGGGTTGTTGAGAAGATCGTTCCTTAGTGGAAGCGATCTTGGAAAATCCACTAACCACTCCAGCACCTCTGTGAACCAATCGAGAGCCGGCCAAATGGGAGCGATGAGGGTCATTCTTGTTCCTTCCGAGCAAGCGAACTTCCTCAACACTTCTCCTACTATCTGAAAGGAGGAAGGCGTACGCGTCCAAGCCCGTCCAATCTAGCAGAAAGCTGTCTACTGCTACTGCTTGAGGATCCGAGATCGGGGAGCAAAATAGGTTTTCTAATCTGTGGTTCTTGTTGGTCGCGAACAGGTCTATATTGGGCCTTCCCCACAGATGCACAGTTGTTGGCAAATCTGAGGATGAGAGTCCATTCCGTGGGTAGGACTTGATCTTTTTCTGCTTAACGATCTGCCCGGACATTTTTCTCTCCCTGTACAAACCTTGTGAGGAGAGAGATCTTCCTTTCCTGTGCCCAAAATCAGCAGATCCTTTGCTGATTCGTACAGGGAAAAGGAATGCGTCCCCCCTTGCTTCTTATATAAGCGAGGGCTGTTGTGTTGTCCGAGTGAATCTGAATCCCCAGACCTGAGACCTGTTCTCGAAATGAACCAAAGCTAGATGAATGGCTGTTGCTCTTTCTTGTTGATGTGCCAGGACACTTGTTCTCCTTCCCAAATGCCTGACCACTTCTTGCGAACCTAGGGTCGCTCCCCACCCTGAATCTGAGGCGTCTGCAAAACAACGCTAGGCGGGGTTGGGTTCTGTAAGCGAAGGGAGATTCTTTGCTTAGTTTCTCGTGGATCATAACCACCAACGGATATTCTCCTTGATCCGTTTCGAGATTGGAAAAAGTCTCTCCCATATTGTTGGACTTCCAATCCCACTCCCTTCAGATAAAATTGAAGGGGTCGTAGGTGAAGTCTTCCTAAGGGAACGAACTGTTCCATCGAGGAGAGGGTCCCAGCAAGCTCATCCATTCCCTCGCGGAACAATGTTCTTTCCTTAAGAAGACTGACACCTTTTCTAGGCAGCGTTCTCTCCTTTCCTGCGAAGGATACGCTAGAAAATACCCGAGAATCCATCTGAATCCCCAGATAGACAATACTTTTGCTGGGGAGTCAGCATGGATTTCTCGTGATTTCACTAAAAGTCCTAAGGACCTTTTGTCAACTTTAGAGTCACTAAAAGGTCCTCCAGACATTTTTTCTACTCCGATTGGGCTCTTATTAGCCAATCGTCCAGATATAACGAGATCTGATTCCCTTCCAGATGTAGCCAATAAGCTACATTCTTCATGATGTCCGTAAAGACTTGAGGGGCAGTCGAAAGTCCGAAGCACATCGCTCGGAACTGGAACACTTTCCCTTGGAACATGAACCTCAGATATTCCTTTGCTGACCGGATGAATTGGCACATGGAAATACGCATCCTGAAGGTCCAGGGACACCATCCAGTCCCCTGGACGAAGAGCAGATAGAACAGAGGAAGACGTCTCCATTGAAAATTTCTTCTTCAAGACAAAGAAATTCAGGGCACTGACGTCTAGAACTGGTCTCCATCCCCCCGATGCTTTCGGTACCAGGAAATAGCCGATTGTAGAATCCTGGAGACTGGAGATCTTGAACCAGTTCTTACCGCTTCCTTGGAAATCATCTGTTCCACTGCTTGCAACATAGCAAGCTTTCGGACCGGATCCGAGTATCTGGCGGTTAACTCCCTTGGAGTTGTCGTCAAGGGAGGATTTTCCCTGAAGGGGATCAAGTTATCCTTTTTTCAGGATAGAGAGGGACCAGGAGTCCGCTCCCTTCTGCGCCCAGACTTTGGCAAAGTGGAGTAGCCTGGCGCCTACTTTCGTCTGGAGGACTTGCTGTTCATCTAGACTTCCCGAAGGACCTTCTAGATGGTCTACTCTTTCTCTCTGGTCTTCGACCTCTAAGAGGGCCTCTAGAAGAGGAGGCCCCTCGAAAGGGCTGAACAAAAGAGGGTCTCTCTTTCTTTCTCTATCGGCACTGCCGGCCTAAACTTCTTGGCTGAGTGCGTGAGGAGATCTTGAGTTGCCTTCTCCGTAAGAGATTTCGAAACCTCTCTAACCGTCTCTTGGGTGAAAAAGGTGCGGGGATAAAGGAGCAAAAAGAAGAGATGTCCTTTGCAAGGGTGATACTGCTCTTGCTAAGAAAGAGCTAAAGACAGATCTCTTCTTCAAAACTCCCGTTCCAAAAAGAGAGGCAACTTCCACAGAACCGTCCATGACCGCTCTGTCCCAGACAAGCCAGGACGCTCGAAAGTTCCTCCATGGAAACAAAGTCCGTGTCCTGAGCTCTCTTCGCTAATGCCCTACGCCCAGTCCATAAAGTTGAAGACTTCAGGGTTTTAAAGAGGTCCCTTTAGAAGGTGGTCCAGCTCACACATGCCCCAAGTCGCCTTAGCAGAAAGCAACGACTTCTCCTAGCAGAGTCCACTAAGGAAGCAAAATCCGCATCCGCGGAAGAAGGCAGGCCTAACCCCATCGGCTCTTTGGTCTCGTACCACCTTCCTGGTTTGCCTGTTAACTGGAAGGAGGGCAGGAAAAAAACTGTCTTGCCCGCTTCCCTTCTGGAAGTCAACCACTCTTTTTTTTGAAAAAGTTTTCAATGCCTTTTTCATACAAAGAGCGGGCGCATCTTAACGAAGGAAGACGATTTAAGAGCTTTAGTGCTGGACATCAACGATCCTGGTGAAGGAGGGTCCGCAGGGATGAAGGGGAGTCTCCGAACTCCTTTAGCAGCAAAAGAGAAAGTCTCTTGTAGTCCGAAACCGCTACATCTACGGCTCTTCGTCTTCCGATACCTGGTCCAACTGATCTACAGAAGGAGATCGTTTTGGAGTGATCTGCTCTTCCCGGGAGAAGAACTCCTTTGTCCCGAGGAAGGGAGTGCGGAAACATTAGCACTCCTATACGAAGAGTGAGGCTCCTGTCTGTCGGCAACACTCTTGTGCCTACTAGATCTTGTTGTCTAGGTTCGTCGGGTTCGTGACGCTTGCTAGGCTCCTGGCGTCCTGTTAGGGCGCTTGAAAAGATCCCCGCGTCCTGGTTCCTGACGCTTAACAGGCTCTTGGCGCCCTAACACTTGAGCCTAACGTACTCCTGGCGTCCTGTTTTCTGGCGTCCTAACTCCTGGCGCCCTGACTCCTGACGCCCTGACTCCTGGCGCCCTGACTCCTGGCGTCCTGACTCCTGGCGCCCTGACTCATGGCGTCCTGGCTCAAAGCGTCCTGATTCCTGCCTTCTAGCAGAATCCTGACGTCCTGAATCCAGCGTTCTAAGAGGCTCTTGACGTCCTTTTCTTGCGTCTTGCTGCCTCTTTGCGTCTGTCTGGCTCCTGGTCCTGAAGACCCAAGGGATCCTGATACCTAAATCGGTTTTCCGGTTCCTTGTAGCTAAACCGATCGAGACTTTCTGCTCGATGCGCTGTCTGTCTAAGAGGGCGCTTCGGGGAAGCCAGCCTATAGGGCGAAAGGGCTCTTCTCTCAGGAGAACAACTCCTATCGACGAGTCCCTTGACGAAGGCGATAAACGCCCTGGTAGAACGTGAGAGTTCTCTCCTATAAGAACGAAGAAGGACGCTTAGCGGAACTCTAACAGGGAGCGAGACATCCTTCCCTCCTTGTAGAGTCCTTAGCAAAAGAGCCTACGAGCGACGCTAACTTGCTCTTGCAGATTAACCAAAAACTTCTTGGTCGGATCCTGAAGAGCAGGCTCCTCTTTGTCTAGTCCTCTTAGGTCCAAAGGCCAATCAATCCTCGGGAAAACGCTCTGGGCTGGAGTCAGCAGCGTTCTCCTTTAGGCGCCTTCCAGGCTCTCTTCAAAGGGCTGCGAACGGGAGAGCCGAAACTCCATCCTCGTTTAGGAGAGGAAGAGTCTGAGGCCGAAAAAACACTCCTTAAGGACGCCTTTTCTGCGGCAATCCGAGGCAGCCTGGGACTTAACAACAGGATCTGCCGAAGGGACGCCTGACCGTTGGGGATGTTCTGCATCCTCCCTGCGGCTTTCGACAGTTCCTCCTCCCCTGGTCCTGGGAGTTTGGAAGAGGTCTAGGCCTAGGAGCAATGAGGAACGTCAGACGCCCCCTCCACTGCACTGGGGACACTGCACAAGTCACTATCACCACTCTTACCTTGGTTTAGAGCTCGTAGCTGAGCTTGAAGTTTCTTAATTGAAGCTTTTACATTTTCCCTCTCTGATGAAGAATCTTGGATTCAGAACAGGGAGAAGCAGCTGAGCTAAGGGAAAATTGTAGTGGAGAGTTAATTTCTTGTTCTAAGGAGCAAGATCTACTAGATGACCTAGCTGAAGCCTTCCTCACTCTATCTCTCTTCAAGCTTCCTAAACATGATGATAATTCCTTCCATTCAAGCTCCGTAACGGTTCTCGCATTCTCCCTGCATTTAGCGCAAATTACTATGCGGATCTAATGCCGATTTAGGCAGCCTAACCTTACAGTCTTCCCTACTGCAAACTTCTAAACATATGGTGAAGCCTTAGCGTCAGACATCGTGAAAGAGTAGTCAAAACCAAAGTCGAAAAACAGTCCACAATAAGCGTATGCCAAGCCAGAGAAAAAACAGAATACGTCACCAAAAAACCAATCCAAATTCTCGGCAAACGAGTTGAAATAACCAAGATGGAGGAACGAACAATAGGTGTTGTCCGTTCAACCGACAGAGAAATTATGGCTTAGAAAACGGGAATAGTTCCAGACCCCGCACCCAGCGGCGGGAATGGTGGATCACCTGACCTACCTGTCGCGTGTTGCCGCGGAGTTGAAATTGCTGTCGGGACGACCGAGTCTATAGCTAAGTATATATCTGCTGGGTAAGTTACTTGTACAAAATAACAAAATTAAAAACAACATTAAAAACAACTTCTCTCACTCGTCTACTAGAAGAGCGCGTAGGTAAGGGTAAGCTCCCTTCCGGTAGCGGGGGGGAGGAGATATAAGATAAGTTAGTAGGCAATAGCAAACGACCATACATAGCGACCCCCCCCACCCTGCCCGCTAGCGGAGCCCAATATCCTATCACCAAAGGGGCCCCGGCTGCGACGGAAGGCACCTTTCGTACGTAAGGAGGTGGTCTGAGCAATGGGGAGGGGGGGAGGGAGGTCCCGGCGAAACACGGCGGGAGCGAGGAAAGGGGGAGGGATGGCCTACTCCTCTCCGACCTCACCAACTACCGTATGGAGACCCGGTACCTCAATATGGTGGCTCGCCCTATACCCCCTGCTGGCGGAACCCCCCGGTCACCTCCGAGAGTGTGAGAGAAGGCGATGAGGTTGGTTATGACAACCAAGGGGTCCCCAGCTCCTCCCTACATCAGAGAGGGAGGGAAGGGGAACAGGGTAAGGTGCTATAGGACACGTGACCGCAAGTGGCCTAGGCCGCGAGCAACACAACCGTGGTAGGGCCACGTGAACCAAGCTGTACCAACATGTGGAACAAGCACCTAGGCTAGCCTAACACCCTAAATAATAATAAACATACATCGAAAAGGGGGAAGAGACACATTTTAGTAAAAGAGAAAGAAGCCCAGGAGGAGGCAGACTGTTCCGAGAAACAGAAGCCTACTCGGAGCCAGCGATAGCCGATGTAGAGCAAGAGCCGGGATGCTGGGCCGAGAATAATAATAATAATAGCCCTAAATACCAATCTAAGAGAATGGTAGGAGGGCTGAACTAGCTAAAACTCGATGTAAACAATGAATGTGAAAAAAAGTAAGCCCATAAGCATAAGAAGTCCCAGTATGGAGGACCGGGAATTCTTACGAGGCGGCATGGCCGCCACGAGACAACCGAGAACCGTATATGACCTATAAAAAGGAAAATACTGGTACCCGGAAAGATAAAAAATACAGTAAAATGTTACTTATGAGTTACTTAACTTAGCCGTGGCGATTGCAGAGCGTTCCATGATTCAGATGCGGATAATTCAAGAAAAGAAAACACAAGCACAAGAAAATGGCGACTTGTCGCTGGTGCTAAAAATTAAGGATGACCGCTAGGGGCGCTGCTGTCCGTGGCGTCCTCTAGTAGTAGTAGTAGAGGCTGCATCGCCCCGTTGGTATCAGCTCTCTCTTGGGGGGATTTTGATAGGGAAGTTCTAATTGGTGTTTGTCTCGTGGTAGTGTTCCCACACTCGCCCCTATTCATACCGACACTTCTTTTTAAGAGTGAGCGAGTCAGTTTTACTGACATTTTCTTAATTTTGTTTTTCTCTGGTAATTTTAGGCTAATTTTACCATAGAAAGAATGATAATTAAGGATACTTTCATAGGCCGACACGAGCTGAGCCCAGAAATGACCCAGGAAGAGTCCTCCAAAGAGACTAGATGCATTACAGAGGACAGAAATTCTTCGGCCAGACTTAGAAGCATGTCTATCCGTTTCTGAGAGGGAGAAGCCCTCAAAATCTGGGAATTCAAAACAATCCCCAGATCAGACATGATCTGGCAAGGGATTAGATTGGACTCGTTAAATTGACACGAATGCCCAACTAGACACAAAGAGACAGAACTATCTCCCTCGACAGGAGACATTTTTCTAGAGTTGGCCTGAACTACCCAATCATCCAGATACCTAAGCATCCTTACTTTTAACCAATGCAGAATAGCCGAAACAGGAGCCATCACCCGAGAAAAGACCTGTGGAGCAGTGGTGAGGCTGAAACAAAGGGTTTTGAACTGGAAAACTCCCGTCAAAAACTGAAGGTAAGGTCTGCTCTTCGGATGAATGGGGATTTGCAGATAGGTATCCTGCAGATCGATGGAAATCATCCAGTCCCCCTTCCTGACAGATGAAAGAACAGTCTGAACTGTCTTCATCAGAACTTGGACTTTAGAATGAACTTGTTCAGGACCGAAAAATCTAAGATGGGGCGCCAGGCACCTGAGGCCTTTAAAACCACAAACACCTGTGAGTAAAACCCGGGAGAAGGAGGAGCTCACTCTATGGCATCTTTCTCCAAGAGGGCCAAAAGCTCCTTTTCCAAGGCTTGACCCCTGATTGAGTGAGGGGAATAACTGCTGAACTTGAGAGGACAATTGGAAAGCGGAGGTCTCAAAACAAAAGGGATCTCGTAAACTACCTTCAGGACCTCCACTACCCAGGCATCCACCGCTCTCTCCTGACAAGCTGACCAATGGTGAGAGAGACAAGCTCCTACTGCAGTCTCCGGGCAAGGTAATGACTCCTTCTTCCAAAACTTCTTACACACAGACAAGAAAGAAGAAGAGGAAGGACCTCCGGGAGGTTGAGCTCTCCCTCTGCCCTTAGATCCGCGCCAAGAACCTCTCCCGCGTTTCAAAGGGTGAGCCCAGAGGAGGAAGCCAAGGCGCCAAAAACCTGAGATGTACTCGGGAGAAACAAGCCTGAAGTAGGAGGTTATTGGGATGGAGCAGAAGGTGCAAGTCTGGCACTAAACTTACACTTACCCCTTGAAAAAACGGGAGGAAAACCGGAGGAAAAAGCTCTTGATAAGGCCCAGTGAACTTCAGAAGAGGCATGGCCTTGATGTTCTTTCAAAACCTCAGAATACACAGACATATTATCAAAAAGGGAATAGCCAAAAGGAGAAGAGGACAAACGATTTCTTTGCATCTAAGAAACAGAAGAGGGTAACTGCAACAAATACAGGTTATGCCTTAGAGAAACTAGAAAGGCCTGCATAGAAGCGGCAAGCCTGTACTGATATACATAAGCGATCGAAATAGAAGAGCAAAATTTCTCAAAAAAAGGAGCATTGGGAGGAACAAACCCCAAGTCCTTGACATGCATTAACAGACCTCCAAGGAGCCACATGTTGATAGTTTGAGCCTCCTGCAAGGAGCTCATAACAGACTCCATGGCAATAAAGTCTTCAAGGGAGACTGAGACCAAAGCCTTGGAAAGCAAAGGCTGACCCGAAAGTTGGACAAAATCAGGATTTGGTTTAGGGGTTCGAGAGAATGAAGTATCGTTTGCCACCTGATGAACACCTCTCCGGTGTTGTATAAAAAACGAGAGCTGTTTCTTCCCTTCCCTGATCACCTTCGAAAGTTTAGCGGTGACGTCCGCCCTCACTCTCGCGAACCTCTGAGCAAAGGGAAAACGTAAAAATTCCCATGACCAGGAAGGACCGTCAAGAAAATTCCCTTCTGTAATACAGCGAGGCAGAGGCTGCTTCTGCTCTTTAGGCCTTGCCTGAGGAAGAAAACTCAAAACTAAAGTAAAAAAAAGTTTCTTGAAATCAACATCATGACTGCCATTCAACGAAACACCAATATCACATGAATCCACGTCATCATCATCGTCAGAACCAAACTGTGAAACATCCCCCAAAGTAACATCCTGACAACTAGCTCTTATGTCTAATACTAATACCCCTCCCCTTTTCTCCTAAATAAGCCCTTTGGCACTGTTACAGGAATAACGGGACATTGGGTATAGAATCCTTAGGCACCTGCCAGGACCGGATTCCCCCCCTAGGCCTTCACCACGACGGGGTTCACAAGCCAGGGTATCTGTCGCACCAATACCAAGGGTGCTGTGGACAGGTACCTGACGAGGAGCTGGAAATGAATCTAAAAGATTGTTAGACATCCTAGTAAAAGCTGCTTCAAAATTTTCTGACAGTTTGTTAAACTTGGCTGAAATGTCTATCTAAACTATGCTGCAATGTTTCAAATTTCTTATTCCAAATAGTTTCCAAAAATTTTGAGTCAAAATCAGAAACGACTTCATTAGTTACCCGTTTTACAGATGGCAAAACATCAATTAATTTGGAATCGATCACGATACTGAAACCGAAGAACCAGAACAAGGGCGCACAAGTCAAGGAAATCATTAGATATAGGTCTAGTTACCGGTTTCTTTTTCTCTTAATCAATCTTTTATGCTGCAAGATTCTTTGATGCTTAACATATGCCATCATATCTAAGTCAGACAAGACTTACATAAGTCACAACGAGAATACAAACCTGTCCACAACAAGAGTTACAAATGTCATGGGGTTCATACTCCCTGCTACTCATCCTTGTCCCACAAGCCGAGCAATTCCTGATGTTGCTGGCAGAAGGAAGAGTCATATCATCTTGGTTATCCATTGAACAGGTCACGGAGTAAATCTGTGTCGCGCAATAGTTCGTCAAAATAAAGTATGTTCCACAATAGAAATGATATTGTTAAACTACAATAAAGTTTTGTACATACTTACCTGGCAGATATATACTTAGCTATAGTCTCCGACGTTCCCGACAGAATTTCAAATCTCGCGGCACACGCGACAGGTAGGTCAGGTGGTTCTACCTTACCCGCCGCTGGGTGGCGGATGTACGAACCACTCCGTAAGCTTGTCAGATTTTTCTCTTCCACCTGTCTCCTGAGGGGAGGCTGGTGGGCCATTAATCGTATATATCTGCCAGGTAAGTATTGTACAAAACTTTATAATTGTAGTTTAACAATATCATTTTTGTACATGAACTTCCCTGACAGATATATACTTAGCTGATTGGGGCACCCTTGGTGGAGGGTAAGAGACAGCTCAATAATACGGTAAGTACGGGAAACAAACTAATGTTGTAGGATATAAAAACCCTTGGTTCTCACCTTTTCAGGATGAAGACTTCATAGATACTATCTCTGAGTCTGCATTGCCTGGAGAGCTACAGCTAGGACGTGACCTGATGCTGAAAGACTCTCGGATCTACCACTGGGATATGTGATCCCCTATTGTGGTAGAATCCAAGTCGGATGCTGTTAGAGGGACCTTGTCCGCTTACCTAACAGATCCTTACCACTACCTCTGCAAGGAGCCAAAACCCACCAGACCACCTAACCAAAATACAAAAGGGTTAATATTACGACAAAAAGAGGTGCCTCCTGCAACCTCTTTCAGACAACCAAAAAACAACAATATAAAATAGGGTAACATATAAAAAATTTACACAGGATAAGTTTCAGCTCCCTGCCCCAGCACCGAATCCCGATACGAAAGGACCCAAGGCGAAGCATTTATCATATGTGATTTTTACATCACGTAGGTAGTGGTTTGCGAAAACCGATTGGCATCTCCCAAAAAGTCGCCTCCATCAAGTTCCGCACAGACATATTTTTTCTGAATGCAAGCGAAGTTGCGATGGCTCTCAACCTCGTGAGCTTTCACTTTCAGTAGTCTAAACTGATCTTCCTTACAGGCAACATGTGCCTCTGTAATAAGGCTTCTCAGAAAAAAGGAAAGAGCATTCTTCGACATGGGCCGAGTGGGGTCCTTTACGGAGCACCAAAGTACATCTTGATTAGCCTTAAGTTGTTCCTTCCTCTTAAGGAAATACTTCATAATTCTCATAGGGCAAAGAGTTCTTTCAGGCTCTTCCCCTACTAGAAAAGATAAACTACGAACTTCAAAGCTCCTGGGCCAAGGGCGTGATGGGTTTCATTCTTTGCAAGGAAACTTGGAAGAAACGAACATACCATAGAATCTTCCTTAAACCCTACATTGCCTCAATAGCTTGGAGCTCACTCACTCTTTTAGCTGTAGCTAGGGCCAAAAGGAAGATAGCCTTCTTCGTCAAGTCCTTGAAAGAGGCTAAGCCAGGAGGTTCGAATCTAGACGATCCAAGGAATTGTAGGACTACGTCTAGATTCCAGTTCGGTACTACATGAGGACGCTTAATGGTTTCAAATGATCTAATAAGATCATGCAGGTCCTTATCATCGGATATATTTAAGCCTCTATGCCGAAATACCGCCGCCAACATACTGCGGTATCCCTTAATAGTTGACACAAACCAGATGACATTCTTCTTTGAGGAAAATAAGGAAATCCGCAATTTGGGTCACAGAGGTTACTGGAAGAGGAAATGTTCTTCCTCTTGCACCAACGTCTGAAGACATCCCACTTTGACTGGTATACACGCAAGGTGGAAGGTCTCCTCGCTCTTGCGATTGCTTTAGCAGCTGCTGCTGAAAAGCCTTTCGCTCTGACAAACTTTGGACAGTCTGAAACCAGTCAGACTGAGAGCGAGGAGATTTTTGTGGTACCTGCGAAGTGGGGTTGTCTGAGTAGATCGCTCCTTAGCGGCGGGAGCGATCTTGGAAGGTCCACCAACCATTCCAGTACCTCTGTGAACCATTCTTGGGGGACCGGCCAAAAGGGAAAAGGGCGATAAGGTCATTCTCGTTGAATCGGGACTCTACGAACTTCTTGATAGTTAGCACCAGGATCTTGAAGAAGGGGGGAAACGCGTTAGACGTCGAGTCCGTTCCAGTCTAGAAGAAGAGCATCTATTGCTACTGCCTCTGGATCCGATATCGGAGAGCAGTAAGGATCCAGCCTCTTGTTCTTTGACGTGGCAAAGAGGTCTATGTGTGGCCTGCCCCATAATTCCACAGGCTCGGCATACATCCAGATGAAGGGTCCACTCTGTGGGAAGGACCTGATCTTTCCTGCTGAGGAGATCTGCTCTTACATTCCTTTCTCCCTGCACGAACCTGGTGAGAAGCTTGATTCCTCTTTCTTCTGCCACAGAAGAAGGTCTCTTGCTGTCTCGTACAGGGAGAAGGAAAATGCCGTCCCCCCCTGTTTCCTGATGTATGCCAGAGCTGTAGTTTTGTCCGCGTTGACCTGCACTACCGATCTTCTGACTTTGGGCTCGAAAGCCTTCAGAGCCAACCACACAGCCATCAACTCCTTTCTGTTGATGTGCCAGGCTACTGGTCCCCCACCCAGGTACCTGACACTTCGTTGGTTCCCAGAGTTGCACCCCACCCCATGTCCGACGCGTCGGAGAACAACACCAGGTGGGGGTCTGTGATTTGAAGAGACAGTCCCTTCGCAAAGAGGTTGGGATCTGTCACCATAAGAGATGTTTCTTGATGTCCTGGGATAACGACAGGGAGAACGTCAAATCCTGAGAACGACGACTCCAATTCGATGAAGAAAGAATTGGAGCGGTCTCAGGTG
>NC_061091.1:32671558-32699058 GCF_015104395.2 Macrobrachium nipponense
CAGACAACAAAGTCTGAAACTAGGCTAACTAGATTCAGACATCATATGCAATGAAAAAATTTTAATTAATTTATGATAGCGTATGCCTAGCCACAAATCCAAGTCAATCATTCAAAAAAAAAAAAGTAGGATACTTAAGCGGCTAATGAAGTTTCAAAATCCTAGGCGGAGGTAGTGGAAACAGGTGTTTTCACTACCGCGACAGAGAAAAATCTGAATAGAAAATGGGAATGATTCCTGATATCCGCCTCCCAGCGGCGGTATGGGTACTAACCACCCTGGCCGCCACCCTGCGTGTGCCGGGGAGTTTTGAAAATTCTGTCGGACTTCGGAGAATACAAGAACTATATATATATCTGACAGGTAAGTTTCATGAACAAAACTCTCCTTACCTTCCAACTGACGAATCTTCTGATCCACAGAACGATTCTTGGCTTTCAGAGCTGCCGCCTCCGAAGGCGTAATCTCCGGCTTCGTGGCGGGGTGGGGGAGCCGGGGGCTGCAACTTGGGAAGAAGGTTCTAATTCTACGTTAGTACTATTAGGATCCACATCAACTCACTTCATTCTAGATCTGCTAGAACTTCTAGAGGAAGCCTTACGCACTCTATCACGTTCCAACTTCCTAACATAAGAAGAGAGAGCCTTATATTCTTCTTCATCAATCCTTACATTCACTAACAAGGGTTAGCAAACGCACAATCATTCCCCCTGCATTTCATGCAAACCGTGTGGGGGTTTCTACCGAAGCTTTCGGCAACCTCACCTTACATCCTTCATTTCACGCAACCCTAAAACAACACCGAAGTTTTAACTACCGATTCTAGATCAGACATCGTTAAAGAAAATCAAACTCAAAAATCAAACCGGTCCACAATCAGCGTATGCCAAGCCAAACAAAGCGAATACGTCACCAAAAGAAGTCCAAATTAACTCCAGGCAAGCGAGAATCGAAAAACTATCGAGAGGAACCGACAACAGTTGTTATCGTTCCCGCGACAGAGAAAAATCTGACAAGCTTACGGGAGTGGTTCGTACATCCGCCACCCAGCGGCTAAGGTAGAGACCACCTGACCTACCTGTCGCGTGTGCCGCGAGATTTGAAATTTCTGTCGGGAACGTCGGAGACTATAGCTAAGTATATATCTGTCAGGGAGTTCATGTACAAAAATATAAGTTACTTCACTAATTTCTTGGATTTCATAAATGGTAAATAACATAAAGATGCATTAACAAATAATGAGAGTTTTAAAGGCACAAAAGGTTTCAGAAATTTATAAACAGCGGCCATGATGTAAACAACACGGGCGCTTGTAAACAACTGATTTTCAAGGGAAGATTTTGTAACTTTCATTGGCAGTGTTGCCAACTGGCAGACAGAATAGGAGGTAACAGGGTTGCCAATGTGGTAAATTTTGGTGCGGTTTTTGGGGATTTAGGGCTAAAGACTAAATAAATATATTAAGGTAATGTTTATTAATACAAGTACTGCAGCACCTAAAGTTAGTTGAACTAGAGTCTGACAATCCAAAGAAAAATCAAGTCAAAGAAATGTCACAATCGGGGAAAAGTCTTAATTTGATTACCAAAGTTTCAAAAAGAAACCGAAATCTAAGTATGTCCATAGGTTACCAAAACAATAATAATTCACCAACTGATTAAAAAGAGAATTGGAAGAATAGCGAATTCTAAACCAGGCTGCTGCTAATAACTGTAAGTACAGACATCAGCAAGCAGAAACAAATTGAAGCCCTATTGTTAGTTGTTCCTCTCTTTCACAGCGCTACCGCAAATTTCAAGATTTTAGTTGTTGACAAATGAAACTAATGGCCTTGGTAAGTAACTTATATAAAATTGGGGATTTCTCACCACTAAAGTGTCTACCACATACTGTAATAGGTTTGGATGACTACAAATATTACATTTTCATATTTACAAAAGATGCATTCTTACCATATCTAGCCCAAATCTTAGGTTGTACACCAGAGCATTCTCTGATAAGAATTGGAGATTTTGGGTTAGCTTGCTTCAAACTAACATAACTCTGCTCGATGAATTCCCTGTAAATAAAAATATTATCCAGTTAAAATTATCTGAAGCACTGTAGGAGAAATACCCCAATATGTAATCATATCTCTAACTGTATTTTTGAAATAAATTAAAACAGCAATTGCCAGCAGAAAGTACAGTACTATATTATAATTACAGTAAGCCAGTTGTTCAAAATACAAAATGTCATTTTAAACAGTAGTAATCTAGGGTAGAGATAAATGTATACCATAAAACACGCTGCACACCAATGCGGTGAATAAGGACTACTATACCGATTACAATACGACAGTTTTGAGAAAATCACTACTTTCTTAAACTTGAGTAAATGATTGCAAAGATACTTTCTTCAGAACACTGCAGCAAACTGTTATATATTTAACTATGAGGCTAATATAAGAGCATTTACTTCTTCAGACCTTATAAAAATAGAAAAGTGGGCAGTGAATGATACAAAGATGAGTAAATATTATCAACAAACTGCAAAATTTGATATGCAGTATGAAAAAATCACAATTTTTGAAAGTAAATTGTATTTTTTTCTAACTATATAAACCTGAGGTCCTTCACTTAAGGAATTACCTTCAGCATAGCTGGAATTACGGCTGTTAAATTCTTGAACAAGGTCGTTAGGTTTAACTACTGTCTGGTAGGCGGGCAGGCCCGCACTTTGCTTTTCGACCCAGGTTCAGATTGAGGGTGGCATGAGGTGGGCATAAATGTAAAGGACCTCAGGTTTGCATAGTTAGGAAAAATACAATTTACGTACTCTTAAAAATTGTGATTTGTTACTACATGATACACAAACCCTCGGTCCTTTACATAAGGAAGACTCACTGATTGGTGGGAGGAATGTGAGTGAGCCTCTAGAACTGACTGGAGTTCTGCACACCTGGGCTATTCCTCCTGGTTGGACTTGTCAACAGATGCTGATTAACTGTGCGGTCACGCATCTAAGACGTAGTCACAACATGACACCCGCCTTATGAAGGGTTATGCTGAGACTAACCTTGTTCGCCGACGATGTTTCTCGCGAGGCATGCGCACATCAGACGATACGTCAATTGCCAGAGACTGAGGTCCCTGTGATGGCAAGACAGAAGTTTCTCAATAGTAGTTGAATCTCAACCAAGGAGAAACAATACTACTATATTACTACTGAATGATTAAGGTGAATGTGGACCTACGTCTTCACAGTTAAATCAAGAGAAGTAAACTTTCAAGATTTCATAGAAAAGGTCCCATCAATGACACCAACCAGTGAAGACGGCTTTAATCCTTGTTGTTTGCCACAGAGGTATGAAAATGCTAATCCACTACTATTTCGTTGCTGCTCAGCGAGAAAGCCGGAGTTTGCAATGAAAACAGTGTGTCTTTCAGTAATGAAAAAGCAGGGATTATACTGCCTGAAGAACTGCTTCTCGTGGGTTACATAAGGGAGGAAGTTTCTATTTACTTGGGAAGCAGAGATAGTTGGGCGGGGAACAGGCGAAGTCTTCCGTTATTCATTCACAATTCGGGGTGAACAAAGAATTTTTGAACACCTTACGAATTAGGAAATGTACATTAGGAGACAACCTCAAATTGTCTGAAGAATATCATTCTGTGTCATCGTAGTGGCTGATGGGGCAGGTGTGATGAAGCAGAAGACTAGGCTACAGACTTCTGTTATACCGTGGTGTAAACAAAGATGATAATGAGTCTAATGAAATATATCTCTGTCTGAAAATTCTCGCAACAGCAAATGTGGTGCAGGAGAGATGGGCATAAACATATGTGAGAATTCCAGCCAACCAGAGACCTAAGTCTGTGATTACCGGGCAGAGATTCAAATTGGTAGTCAATCCTCAACAGAGGAGAAACAATACCGAAACGAAAAGAATCTTGGAGAGCAAACAGTACTGAGGCGGAGCCATACACTGCTCACTCAACTTGTTGTTATCCTGAGTTGCCTGGTAGAGCATTCCATGAAGGAATGCATTTGGCTAGAACCATTGAGCGCAAAAAAAGATACACTCGAGCATCTGCATTTTAACCGAAATGGGAGAGAAGAAAACCCTCTTGTTTGGTGATAATACAAATGCTGTGGTGTTGTTGGGAAACAATACCACTAGATATCTCAAAATCAAAACCGGTAATTCTTGGGAGGCCTGAAAGGCTGTCCTGAGTTCCAGGTTAATTGAGAGAAGGTGCTATTCATCTCGATCATATACCAGAAGAGTTAACTTACAGGTATGCGCCTACTACTCCGACAATGCATCTGCTAACAGAAGCATCTCGCGAGAGAAATATGATATTGTTAAGATACAATAAAGTTTGTTCATACTTACCTGGCAGATATATATATAGCTGTATTCTCTGAAGTCCGACAGAATCTCTAAAACTTACGACACACGTAGCGGGAGTTAGGTGGTTAGTACCCATTCCCGCCGCTGGGAGGCGGGTATCAGGAACCATTCCCATTTTCTATCAGATTTTCTATCTCCACTGTCTCCTGAGGGGAGGTGGGTGGGTACTTTAAATATATATATCTGCCAGGTAAGTATGAACAAACTTTATTGTATCTTTACAATATCATTTTGTTCATGAAACTTACCTGTCAGATATATATATAGCTGAATCCCACCTTTGGCAGTGGGAGAGACAGAATAGGATTTTAGGAAACATATACATGTAGATGATTGACATTTTGGTTCCTTACCTGTTAGCATAGCTGACTTCGTGATTACTGTCACCCAAGCCTGCTTCTGCTTTACTAGAGTTGCCAGCAAGGTGCGCTCTAGATGATCTGTCAACGGGGACGTGACCACAATGTGACTAGACCATGACCATACTTATGAGGGCAACGAAGCAAAACCACCACCTAAACTAGCCTAACAATTTAACTCCCACATGTAAAGGCTAACAGAAGGGAAGTCCGCATTAAGTGGCCGACCCTACAACCAAAAAATGACAATAATTTAAAAACTCACCTACCCTTTTCTATGGGAAAGGATGAGCGCTGCATCCTGCCACCAAAATAGTGTCTGTGGCGACGTATGGCCCTAGAGAGTAACAGTTCTCGTACGTCGTTCTCACCTCCCGCAGGTAGTGCGAGGTGAACACCGTGTTACTCCGCCAAAAGGTGGCACTCAAAATGTCGTTGAGAGCCATGTTTTTCTGAAAGGCTACCGAGGTCGAAATAGCCCTCACCTCGTGGGCGTTCACCTTTAACAGCCTCAAGTCACTGTCATTGCATGATGAGTGCGCCTCCTTTATGGTGTCCCTCAAGAAGAATGCCAGAGCATTTTTAGACATAGGCATATCTGGTCTCTTGAATGAACACCATAAGTTCTCAGAAGAACCTCTACAATCCTTCGTTTTCCGCAGGTAGGTTCTAAGAGCCCTGACAGGGCACAGGACTCTTTCTGGCTCCTGACCAATGATCTCAGCCATACCCTTAATCTCGAAAGACTTAGGCCAAGGGTTGGAAGGATTCTCGTTTTTCGCCAGAAACGTCATCCCCAAAGAGCAGACTGCATTATGCCCTTTGAAACCGACGTGCTTACTGATCGCTTGTATTTCGCTAACTCTCTTCGCCGTCACCCGAGCAGTTAGGAAAATAGTCTTTCTAGTTAAGTCTCGAAAAGACGCAGCGTGAAGTGGTTCAAAGTGATCCGACATCAAAAACTTAAGGACCACGTCTAAGTTCCAAGAAGGCAACTTAGGGAGAGGCACCTTGGTGGTCTCAAAAGATCTCAAGAGATCGTGAAGATCTTTGTTATTCACTAGATCCAGTCCTCTATGGCGAAAGACTACAGATAAAACGCTTCTGTAGCCCTCAATTGTTGACACTGCTAACTTTAAATCTCGTCTGAGATAAAGGAGAAAGTCGGTGATCTGGCTCACAGAGGTCGTGGTAGAGGAAACACCCTTCTTCCTGCACCAGTTCCTAAAAGCTGCCCACTTCGATTGGTACACAGCGATCGAAGAAGGTCTCCTTGCGGTGGCGATAGCTTTAGCCACAGGTTTTGAAAAACCTCTCGCTCTGGCCAACTTCTGGATAGTCTGAACGCAGTCAGACTCAGAGCGGAGAGGTTTTGTGGTACCTCTCGAAGTGGGGCTGTTTGAGTAGATCTCTCCTCGACGGAAGCGATCTCGGAAAGTCTACCAGGAAGGACATTACCTCTGTGAACCAGTCTGCTGCGGGCCAAAAGGGGGCGATCAACGTTAACCTCGTCCCTTCTGAAGCTGTGAACTTTCTCAGCACTTCTCCCAGTATCTTGAACGGGGGAAATGCGTAGAGGTCCAGGCCCGTCCAATCCCAAAGCAGGGAGTCTATTGCCACTGCTCCTGGATCCAGAACAGGGGAGCAACAGAGAGGAAGTCTCGTTGTCCTCGACGTCGCAAAAATGTCCACTAGAGGACATCCCCAAAGACTCCACAGCTCCTGGCATACCTCCTGGTGGAGGGTCCACTCCGTCGGCAGCAGTTGTCCTTGCCGACTGAGGAGGTACGCACGGACGTTCTCGACTCTGGCGATGAACCTTGTGAGAATCGTGACTTCTCTTGCTTTCGCCCATAAAAGAATCCCCTTCGCCAGAGCGAACAGGGAGCGAGAGTGCATTCCTCCTTGCTTCTTTAAGTATGCCAGGGCTGTGGTGTTGTCCGAGTTGACCTGGACTACGCGACGGGAGACTTTGTCTTGAAAGAACTGGAGCGCCAACTGGATTGCTGCCAGCTCTTTAATTTTGATATGCCAGGCTACCTGTTCCCCTCTCCAGGTGCCTGACACTTCCTACCCCCCTAGTGTTGCTCCCCATCCCGTGGAAGACGCGTCGGAGAACAACACTAGGTCGGGGTTCTGAAGCTTGAGGGAAATTCCCTCTGACAGCTTCAATGGATCAAGCCACCATCTTAGATGGCTTTTTACCTCTTCTGAGATAGTCAAAATCATGTTGAGGTTGTTCTTGTCTGTCCAGCTGTCCGACAGGAAGAACTGAAGAGGTCTGAGGTGCAGCCTCCCCAGGGAAACAAACTTCTCCAGCGAGGAAATGGTCCTCAGCAGACTCATCCATTCCCTCACCGAGCATGAATCCTTCCCTAGAAAGGCTGATACTTTCTCTAAGCCTTGTTGCTGACGTTCCTGGAAGGGAAAAGCTCAAAAAGCCACTGAATCCATCTGAATCCCCAGATACACGATGGACTGTGTTGGGGTCAGATGTGACTTTACGAAGTTTACCAGTAGTCGCAGGGACGTAGCTAAGGTCAAAGTCGTTTGCAGGTCCTCCAGGCACCGGGTTTGCGAAGAGGCTCGTATGAGCCAGTCGTCCAAATAGAGAGAGATCCTGATGTTGTTGAGATGGAGCCACCTCGCCACATTCTTCATCAAGATGGTGAACACAAATGGGGCAGTACTCAGTCCGAAACAAAGAGCCCTGAACTGAAATACTTTCCCTTTCAAGACGAACCGAAGGTACTTCATTGATTGGGGATGTATCGGGACGTGGCAATAAGCGTCCTGAAGGTCGAGTGATACCATCCAATCTCCAGGTCTTAAGGCCCCAAGAACTGACTGAGGTGTCTCCATCTTGAACCTCTGCTTCTCCACAAAGAGGTTCAGACGACTTACATCCAATACCGGACGCCAACCTCCCGACTGTTTTGGAACCAGGAACAATCTGTTGTAAAATCCTGGTGATTCCAGGTCTAAGACCTGTTCCACTGCTCCCTTTTCGAGCATCTGCTCGAGCAGATCGAAAAGTATCCGTCGCTTCTCCTGACAATACGACATAGACACGTCCCTGGGAGTTGTACACAGCGGGGGCGGCTTCACGAAAGGGATCTTGTATCCTTTCTCTAGGATGTTGAGAGACCAATGTCCGCCTCTCTCTCTCTCCAGGCTTCCACAAACAACCTTAGCCTGGCTCCTACCGGCGACTGAAGGACGGATTTCTCATTTCTTGCCCCTAGAATTAGCAGGGGCTCTTCCTCTAGGAAGGCTTCTTCCTCGGAGGGAAGATCTAGCAGATGTTCCACCACGAAAGGGCTTTTGCCTTTTAAGAGATTGACTTCCTGAAGACGTCGAAGGGCCAGCAGTACGTCGTGACGATTAGGCCAAAAGATCTTGAGTGGCCTTTTCTTGTAAACTGACAGCCAGATCCTTTACCATGGCCTGGGGGAAGAGATGGCTCGAAAAGGGAGCAAACAACAGTTCTGCCTTCTGCGAGGGAGAGACAGACTTAGCTGCAAAATTGCAAAATAGCGCTCTCTTTTTCAACACCCCTGCGCAAAAATGAGAGGCTAACTCCTCCAAGCCATCTCTGACGGCCTTGTCCATGCATGACAATACACTGGACAGCTCCCCGAGGCTAATAGAATCTGGTTTAAGAGACTGGTTGTCGAGCACGCCCAAACACCAGTCTAAGAAGTTGAAGACTTCCAAAGAACGGAAGAGGCCCTTCAAATGGTGGTCAAGCTCTGAAGTCGTCCATGACACTTTTGCCGAAGCAAGGAATGACCTTCTAGGAGCATCCACGATGCTGGCAAAATCCCCTTGAGCCGATGCAGGAACCTTCAGGCCCACATCTTCACCTGTTTTGTACCACATCACTGCCTTACCGCTAAGTCTAGACGGAGGCAGGGCAAAGGTGCTCCTCCCCTGCGCTTTCCTTGACTCCATCCAAACGTTTACTTTACGGAAAGCTCTCTTGGTAGACAGGGATGTCTTCATCTTGACAAAGCCGGAAGTCTTGCTGGCTTTCGAAGACGAAAATTGCGAGGGAGGAGAAGGAGGAGCAGAGGGTAGAAAGGTATCGCCGAATGAGTCACGGAGAAGGCGAGCCAGGACTTGATAATCTGACGAAGCAGACGTAGAAGGTTGCTCTTCATCAACATCATCAGAAGAACAGCTTAACTCCCCTTCTTCCTTACCAGACTGCACCACCGAAGGAAGGGGCAAAAGACCTTTAGACCCGAGTCTCATTGCAGAACGGTGTCGAGAAGAAGAGGGCAACGCACTAGAGACAGTATCTTACACTGCAGCAGGATCAGGAACCAAATCGACTATACTGCCGGAGGCGAAAATGAACTCGGTGTTGCTAGATGCAGCGAAGCGTCAATAACAGCATCGGGAAAAGAGTCCGAGCGTCGATGAACTTCCGTGTCAACGTCCATACGAGCGTCCAGCGAAGCGTTCCTACGAGCGTCCAGCGAAGCGTCACGCCCCACGTCTTGACGGGCGTCAAAACAAACGTCACGTTGGGCGTCGGAACGAGCAGTTCAATGAGCAGCAGGAAGACAAGAAGCACGCTCCTTACTGCATGAAGCAGCTGGCACTGAAGCCTGTCCAACAGGGGCAACGTCCTCATCAACAAAAGCATCAAGATCGGAACACCGAGCGTCACGCAGAGCAGAAAGGGGAGCGTCCAAAGGAGCAGGAAAGCAATCATTGCCCCGAAAGCAAAGCGATTACGTTGCTCTCTCTCCAAGAAAGAACGTGCCAGAAGATGTTTACCGTCACCGCTAGAAGAACACTGGGGAGTAGAACGAAGTCTAGAGGGCGACAACCCAGGAGAAGGAGAAGAACGAGGAGAAGGCGAGAGAGACTGTCTGGTCCTCTTAATCGGCAGTCTGTCATCCTTCCTACGTCGTGGAACTGCCTCCTTCTGCTTAAGCAAAGCAGCAAGCTGTTGCTGCATAGCGAGGATGATTTCTGTCTGAGAAGGCTCCTTACGAGGAGAAGAGCTGTGCCTGTGAGAAGACGAGGGGCGAGGGGACACCTTCTTCCTTCTCACAGGAACTGCCCTGGATCTAGAGCGACTGGGGCGCTCGAAGGCGTCATCGTCGGATGACGTCTTAGTCTTCTTCTCAGGCGGAAAAGAGGCGAAGCTCTCCGGCGAAGACCGCAAATCAGACAGAACATGACGTGAAGCGTCCTGCTCTCGGAAGCTCCTCTTCAAAGGCCGTGAATCCAAACGAGATTCCCACCCCTTGCGCGGGGAGGACACGTCGGAAGACGAAAAACAATCCTTAAGAAGACGTGCACGAGCACGCTCCTTAGCAGCCTGGGAAGCGTCTACAGGAACTGCTGAAGGGACGTCAGTTCGGTGGGGGATCCCCGTAACCCTCCTTCGGCCTTCGACATGCCCTCTCCCTGAGTCCTGGGAGTCCGGCAGAGGTCCCAGCCTAGAGGCGCTATAGGGCCGATCTGACACCCCCTCCACTTCACTAGGGGCACTATCACTGCACTTCACTTCACTTTGCCTATTTTCTAAGGCAAGCACTTTGGATTCTAGATTCTGTAACGAATCCAAAATAACAGAAAGGGCATTACCCTCCGCAGACATCACCTGAGGGCCCGAAGGCAACACTACGGGGTTAGGAGTTGCAAACTCTACAGGAGGTTTAGAAGGAGAAACATTACTGCCCTGTCTGCTATCCGACTTGCTCCTGGAGGAAGACCTCCTGATCCTATCATGCTCCAACTTTCGAACGTAGGATTCATACGCCTTCCATTGGGAATCAGTCAAACTTTCACACTCTATGCAGCGAAAATCATATGCACACATTTGTCCCCTGCAACTCTTACATACTGTGTGAGGGTCCACCGAAGCCTTCAATAGCCTCACCTTACATTCATCCTTACTACACACCCTGGCGCTAGCCGAACTAGACCCAGACATCTTATTAAAGGAAAAAACCAAGCCAAAATCCAAAATAATCCACAATCAACGTGTGCCTAGCTACCGATCCAAAGTCAAAAAACCAAAAGTCAATAGGATACTCAAATAGCCAAGTAGTTTTCCAAAATCCTGAGACGGAGGTATTGCAAACAGGTGTTTACAATACTGGCGACAGAGAAAATCTGATAGAAAATGGGAATGGTTCCTGATACCCGCCTCCCAGCGGCGGGAATGGGTACTAACCACATAACTCCCACTACGTGTGTCGTAAGTTTTAGAAATTCTGTTGGACTTCAGAGAATACAGCTATATATATATCTGACAGGTAAGTTTCATGAACAAATTTTTGATGTAACAAAGTAAAGTTAAACTAAATAATGAGTAAAGTAAACAATTGAGGGAATAAAGCTTTGCACCTCATACGCTGCGTACTCGTGTGCTGCCCGTAACTGTGTTTGTGGAGTGAGTGCTTAGGAACCAGGAACAGCAACGTAGTTCAAGTGCAAGTTGGAGTGAATTAAGACCAAAACGTGTATAATAACAATCAAATAAGCACTGTGGAGTTTCAGTTGTGATGGCAGTAAGGATAAAACCACCGATTACAAGGTAAAAATGAATTTCAGTTCAAACCATGACCCTGGGAATAAAAAGTTTCATACTTTTTATTGTGCTGATTTCAACTGCAATCTTGAGTAAGATCAATAAGCGTTACATATATACGCTAACATTGTTAAAATGAGTGCTGGGAAGGCTGGGAAAGATGGTGGATTATCTGTGGTTAGAACGGCCAGTCACGCGACTGCTGCCATATTGGATTTCAAAACTGCCTTGAAAACATATTTTACGAAGAGCTCACCTGCTTATTTTAGTTCGTATGGGGCTTTCATATATCACATTATGTTGATGAAACTTCAATCTTTTGAATGGTATGCTTAAAGATGTAATTGTATTCTTGATTCACCAATTAAGTATAGAGTGAATAAGGCTGAGCCACGTGATGACGATGGATCGTCTGCGGTTGTTCACCCTATTTCTCCGGTTTTGTGTAAGTCTTATACCCAGTTTGGAGGGTAAACATATACCAATTGGCAACAATGATAAAAAAAAAGCAGAGCGCGAACAACGCCGTAGGTACTGTTCACAGCAAAACTATTGATATTTGAGTCAGGAATCTAGTTACTTTTTCAACAATTAATATTTTTGTTTGTTTGTGTGGTGTTTTTACGTTGCATGGAACCTGTGGTTATTCAGCAACAGGACCAACGGCTTTGCATGACTTCCGAACCATGTTGAGAGTGAACTTCTATCACCAGAAATACACATCTCTCACTCCTCAATGGAATGGACGAGAATCGAACCCGCGATCACCGAGGTGGGACGCCAACACCATACCAACCACGCCACTGAGGTGCTATGAATATTTTCAAATTAATAATCATGAATATGTACAAAATTTATGCAATTTATGACCTTATACTGATTTTAACATGATATTGTTATGATACAATAAAGTTTGTTCATACTTACCTGGCAGATATATATATAGCTGTATTCTCCGAAGTCCGACAGAATTTCAAAACTCCCGGCACACGCAGTGGTCGGCCAGGTGGTAGTACCCATTCCGCGCTGGGAGGCGGGCGTAAGGAACCATTCCCATTTTCTGTCAGATTTTTCTAGTGCCACTGTCTCCTGATGGGGAGGTGGGTGGGCACTTTGATTATATATATCTGCCAGGTAAGTATGAACAAACTTTATTGTATCATAACAATATCATTTTGTTCATGAATCTTACCTGCCAGATATATATATAGCTGAATCCCACCTTTGGAGGAAGGGGGCGGGAGACAGATTCGATTTTGGGAAACAATTTCATATATATGATTGATATTTTGGTTCCTTACTGTTAGCATAGCTGACTTCGTGAGTACCGTCACCCAAGTCCTGCATCTGCTTTACTAGAGACTCCAGCTAGGTAGTGACCTGTGAAGCTGTTGAGTTCTAGAGGATCTGTCAACGGGGGCGTGACCACAATGCAACTAGATCCTATATTATAGACCTCCAATTTCGGTACTGCATTCCTAGAGGTGCCAGCAAGGACGTGACTGTGTAGCTGGTGCGCTCTAATGAACTGTCACGGGGAGCGTGACCACAATGTGGACAGATCATATAGGTGTTGTTTAGACACCGAATGCTGTTAATGCTTCACTGGAGGTGCCAGCAAGGACGTGACCTATGTAGCTGGTGCGCTCCAGATGATTTGTCAATGGGGGCGTGACCACACTGTGACAAAAAACATTTTACCCTACTATGAGGGCGAAGCAAAAACATTACCACCTGACCTAGCCTATCTGGTTAAACTTCGTAAAACCAAGGCTAATAGGAGGAAGGCCGCCTAAGGCGGCCTACCCAAGACCACAAAAAACTAAACACCTACATAAACATAATAAAAATAAAAAATAAAAAGAAATAAAATTAAAATTAAAAGTCCAAACTAACATATTATTTTCTAAAAAGATAGGAAGAGTGCTATCTCTGTCCCCAATATATTGTCTGCTGCGACATATGGGCCCAAAGAGTAGCAGTTCTCGTATGTAATCCTCACCTCCGAAGGTAGTGAGAGGCAAACACTGAATTACTACGCCAAAATGTGGCATTCAAGATGTCATTGAGTGCCATGTTCTTTTTGGAAGGCTACCGACGTAGAAATAGCCCTCAGTCCATGCGCATTCACCCTTCAACACTTTCATATCACTGTCTTGACAGGATGAATGCACTTCCTTGATGGTGCCCTCAAGAAAAAAGCCAAAGCATTCTTTGACACTGGTAACCTTGGCTTTCCTGACCAAACACCACAAGTTATCAGAATGGACCCGTCTTAATAAACCTTGGTTCCTATGTTTTCAGACTCGAGGGAGTTGACTTTCCTAGCTATTGCCTTCGGAGGGTCTGCTTCGTCTCAAGAGCCTCAGCGAGGATGTGACCTATGGGTAAGAGTTCTTGTGGGTTTGCCGATGGGGTCCTTTTTTTATCCACTTACTCGGCAAAGCCTAACTGGCATTGTCAATGGGTGCTAATCCACTCATATGACCATATACCTATGCTATTAGCATAATTAAGGAGCACAACACCGATCCCGATCACCTGATCCTAACACGAGGGTTAGCGCTTAATTTTAAAAAGAGTTAAACTAAAAATTAACTACTAGTTAAGGATCAGTGTCGGCTCCCTATCCCAGCAACGTATCCGCAGACACGAACAACCAAGAGAAAAGGATCTCTTGTAGGTTGAATTGACATCCTTCGTGTAACGGGCGGAGGTTCAACACAGAATTGCTCATCTCCCGTAAGTGACAGCTCATATGTCCTTTATGACATATTGTTATGGAACCAAGAAGAATTCATAAAAGCTCGCACTTCATGCATAGTTCAAACGGACTGGACATGAGGAACCTTCAGAACTACATCCAAGTTCCAAGACGGCCCAACTTGGGAGTTTGTTGGAACCTTCATCGTTTCGAAAGATCTCAAGAGATCGTGAAGGTCTCTGTTGTCCGCCAAGTCCAGGCCTCTGTGCCTAAAGACAACTAAAAGCACACTCTTATAACCCTTGATTGTAGAGACTGCAAGTTTTAGATCCCTTCTCAGAAAAGGAAGTCAGCAATCTGGCTCACAGGTCGTGGTGGAGGAAAATGCCGTTCTTACTTGCACCAACTCCTGAAGACTATCCACTTCGATTGTACACTGCGTTGGAAAACGCTCTTCTTGCACTGGCGATAGCTTTCGCCATTGACGTATAGAAGCCTCTCGCTCTGGCCAAACTTTTGGATAGTCTGAATGCAGTCAGACTCAGAGCGAAGAGGCTTCTGTGGTACCTATCGAGTGGGGCTGTCTGAGTAGATCTGTCCCTTACTGGAAGCGTCCTCGGGAAGTCTACTGCAAAGGCCATGACCTCTGTGAACACTCTCTCGCAGGCCAGAAGGGGCGAACAAAGTCATTCTCGTCCCTTCCGACACCGCAAACTTTCTCATGACTTCCCCTAAGATCTTGAACGGGGAAAGGCGTACAGGTCCATCCCCGTCCAGTCCCAGAGAAGTGTGTCTATCGTCACTGCAGCTGGGTCGAGTACTGGGGAGCAGTACAGTGGAAGCCTCTTCGTTCTGGACGTCGCAAAGATATCCACGAGCGGACGGACGTCCCCATAACCCCCACAGCTCTTGGCATACCTCCAAAGCAGAGTCTACTCGGTTGGCAGAAGTTGACCTCGTCTGCTGAGGAGATCTGCCCAGACATTCTCTACTCATGCTACAAACTTCGTAAGGATCATGACGTCCAGTGCCTTGCCCACAGCAAGATCTCCTTTGCCAGAGCAAAAAAGGGACTGCGAACTGTGTTCCTCCTCCCTACTTCTTCAAGTACGCCAGTAGCATGGTGGTGTTGTCTGATGATTGACTTGGAGATATTCGACGAGAGAACTTTTCTTGGAAAAACTGGAGAGCTAAAAAAGATGGCTGCCATTTCCTTTAGGTTATGTGCCAGGACACCTGTTCCCCTCCCTCAGGTGCCTGCCACTTCTTTCCCCTAATGATGCTTCCCATCCCGTGGTGGGACGCGTCGGAGAACAACACTAGGTCGGGGCTCTGAAGCTTGAGAGACACGCCCTCCGACAGCTACACTGGATCTAGCCAACATTTCAAGTGATGTTTTACCTCTCCTGAAATTTCCAAGATCATGTGTAGATTCTTGGTTTTTTTTTTTTTTTTTTCCAATTGTACTTGAGAAAAAAATGTAACGGTCTGAGGTGCAGTCTCCCCAAGGAAACAAACTTCTCCAGCGAGGAAATGGTCCCCAGTTAGACTCATCCATTCCCTCACGAGGCACGAATCTTTCCTTAGGAAGGCTAACACTTTGTCTAAGCCTTGCTGCTGACGTCCCTGGGACGGAAAAGTTCGAAAAGCCACTGAATCCATCTGAATCCCCAGATACACGATGGATTGGGTTGGGATCAGAGTGACTTTTCGAAATTCACCAGTAGTTCCAGGGACTTGTCCCAACGGATTAAGTTGTTTGAAAATCCTTCAGACACCGCGTTTGAGTGGAGGCATGAATGAGCCAGTCGTCCTTCGAAGATAACAATTGCGAAGGAGGAGACTGAGGGGCCGCAGGCTGAAACTATTCTTCAAAAGAGGCTCAAAGCCATCGAACCAAGACCTCTTCTTCTCAACTGACACACGTTCGGGAAGATGGTAACCGTGCTCTCTAGACAACCTCTGGAGAGCTGCATGAAAACTAGAGAGCAAGGCAACTGGCGAAAGAGCGGAACGAGGAGAAGGAGAAGGGACTGCCTGTACTCTTGATTGGCAGCCTATCATCCTTCCTCTCACGATGTGGCTTTGCCTTTCTCACTGCAATCAACAAAACAAGTTGTTGTTGCAAAGACACAATCATCCTTTTCGATGGAGAACATTCCTTCTCAGGCAAAAGGCTGATCCTTTGAGAAGACGATGGGCGAGGGGAAGCCCTCCTCCTTCTCACATGGACCCGCCAAGGATATATCTTAGGAGCGACCGAAGCGCTCAAAAGCATACTCATCGGAAGACGTCCTCTCCGGTGAAGATCGCAACACAGTAGAAAAGAGAGAGGACGTGAAGCGTCCCCCTCCCTGAGACCCTACATCATACATCTCAGCTCTCTTTTACTGCAGAAAGTCTTCCAATTGCCCAGGAGACGACTGCAAAGCAGAAGGAGCTAACGGACGAGAAGCGTCCCCCTCCGAGGAACCAAAGACGACGGCCGCCTGTGCGACCTATATCGTCTTCGTTCTCCTCAGAGGGAGCGAGACCCTCCGAGAGTTCCAACTCCTGCGCGGGAGGACGTCTCTGAAGACTAAAGTAATCTTTCAAGATTCAAATTCTATGAGATTATGAGCCATGACATCACCTATAGACGAATCTTGACTATGAGAGATGTTCAGAATCATTTCTAGATCATCTATGCTATTCCAGTTTTTCTGCAGGAAAAACTGGAGAGGTGTGAATTTCAGTCTATTCAGGGAAAACAAACTTCTCCAGCGAGGAAAGGTCCCCTGCAATTCATTCATTCCCTCACCGAGCATGTTTCCTTCCCTAATATGGCTGCGTTTCACTTAAACAGGAGTAATTTTGAAGACCTGTGAAGATTGTTCATTTGTTTTTCCTAAAAGTCTCCTTCCCTGAGATCCATTACTATCTCTTATTCTCGGCGAATGTCTGAAGAAGCATTACGTTGTGCGTCCATCCAAGCGTCCTGCCGAGCGTCGCGCTCGGCGCTGTCGTATTTGGCAGCGGAAGGAGTCCCCGTTCATAATCGAGCAAGGGACGTTCTCGGTTAGTGCGAACTAATTGACTGCATCTCTTGCACATCATTCTTGTTTCGAGGGAAATCATGTGTGTTATGCCGCCGTAGACTCGGACAGAATTCTGTTACCATGCGGTAAACAGAACCGAAAAAGGTCTAATACATATAATCTATATACACATACATACTTTATACATATATAACCATACATATATATATATATATATATACCATATACACATATATATATATATTACACATACTACATACACAAATATATATAATTTTTTTTTTTTTTTTTTTTTTTTTTTTTTTTTTTTTTATGAAAAAATTCTCGCAAAGTGAAGATGTTCAGCCATGTATGCTAGAATTCCCTTCAACCCGAGGCTAAGGCCGTGATTGTAGGGTAGAAATACGTTAGTCCGTCAATCCCGCAGGAGAGAGAGAGACGTAACCGAACCTACTGCGCATAGCAGACAATCAGATGGAACTGAGCACTGGCATTACGCATTAGTGACAGCAGACTCTGAGAACGTTCGTCGTTCTCCGCACTGCTCTGCCTGAGTTGCCACCATACATTCTACGAATGAATAGGTTTACTATCATTATAGAGCAGAAACCAAAAATCCATCAAACTAGTACATTTAAGCGAAACTGAATTGCTAAATATAAAAGGCTAGCTTGGTATTGTCATAACAATACCTTAAATGTTTAAAAATAGGGAAACCGGCAACCCCTGATAGTTGCAGGGAGAACCGATTAAATGTAATAAGAATAATCGTACTCTCGGTTGTCCTCGTAGGATTAAACTATGGTATGAGTATATAACTTGAACCATACAACAGTTTGATAGTAATATGACGTAAGGGCAAAATATATTACTATGATACAACATCGCTTGTTCACCTTTACCCGGCAGATATATATATACATATATCTGACTGGCAAGTTTTATGAACAAACGTAGAGTATTTTAGACACTTGGACAGCTACCTCCCTACTACATTCTGCCTCACCGAGGTAGGGAGAGCCCATCACGCGGTAGTGTTTTGTCAATGAGAAATTAATTACGCTTACGCGATAGAATGAACACTCATGGCATTATCACTATTCTTCACTACACTACTATAACTTTTTCCAATGCAACTGATTCCAGGCTACGCAGAGATTTAAGAATCACAGATAGGGTATTACCCTCCAAAGACACTATTGTAGGGCCCGAAGGCATCACAGGTCTTTGGAGAGGGATAAATTTCTACTGGACGGTAACTTGTGTTACACGCCTGGAGGAAGACCTCCTTACTACTATCACGTTCTAGTTTACGTACCTATGATTCATAAGCCTTCCAGCAGAATCAGACATATTTTCACACTCGTTGCAGCGCTCATCAAACATACAAACATGTTTCCTACAATTCGCCGCACACTGTATGAGGGTCTACCGAAGTTTTCGGTAGCCTAACCTTGCATTTCCTTCCCCACAAATAGACTCTGGCCTAGTCGAACTAGATACCAGACATCGTAAGTTTTAAGGAAAAAAATTCAAGCCAAAAAAAATTAAAACAATCCACAATTAGCGTATGCCTAACCACCGATCCTAATCAAATAACCAAAAAATCAATCGGGATACTCAAGTGACCAAAAGAGTTCCAAAATCCAATGACGGAGGTGCAGAAAACACTTGTTTGTCTGCACCGGCGACAGAAATATCTGACAGAAAATGGGAATGGTTCCTTACGCCCGCCTCCCAGCGGCGGGAATGGTACTACCTACCACCTGGCCGACCACTGCGTGTGCCGGGAGTTTTGAAATTCTGTCGGACTTCGGTAGAATACAGCTATATATATAATCTGGCAGGTAAGATTCATGAACAAATATTTATTTAAATAATTATCTAGTGCACGCTTCTTCTTTCTACCGAAAAATCGTGAGTTTCCTTGGATGTGCCAGACGGTTAGTGTCATTGTTTATGATTGTTATGAAGAAATTGCCTCCATGTCTATGGGTATAAGTGGTGTGTGGATTTAGCACATGGAATGGAAAGTTTATTGACACAAGTGACTTCGCAAACATGGCAAAGATCGCAAAGATGGCGTCAATCTTCTAAATTTTTGGTGTTTTAATTAAAAATTTTGAAAGCATCATGGAGGTATATTTGCACTGCACATGGCTAGACTTTCATTAACTCTGTTTAATTTGTTTAATTGTAAAATATATCCTTAATTTCTAACTTAGGAGAAAATACTTACTTCGAAAGGAGGGTAGAGGTCTCGAGCTGTTGCTCTCACCACTAATGACTTGTGACTGGTGCCCATCTACGATGTCAGGACATGTTAAAGTACTTTTTCAGACGGTGGATCCATGCGGCCAAAACTGGATCAGCTAGTCCAGTCAGTTGTTTCCCCAAGACTATATCTAGACATAAATGAACAGTTAAGGAAAAAGTGGTAATTATTCCAGTCGGCAACTGGCAGGAACCAGGCCATGGTAGTAGTCTTCAGTTTTACTTTGGAAAAAATGCTTAGGCTAGCAATAAGGTATATGAGTGATGATCATGGCAGCAAATTCAAGTGCTTTTTCAGGAAGGTGGCCGCTTTCCGTTTGAGGCGGCCGCTATTCACCGCTCGGTCATTTACCCTAGCCTAGCACTAAACAAGGTACATAAGAATTCTCACCCTAAATTAAGTCATGGGCAACAGGGCTTAATCGGGTTAAGTCTACCGTAAGCCATACTTTAATATATCTTACTGGATTGGGTTAGACTACAGCCTAAGCTAGGGTAAACAATCACGGACGATCCACCATCATCCAGCTGGACGGGTCTTATTCACTCGATATCTAATTGGTGAAACAAGAATACAATTACTACAACTCTAAGCATACCATTCAAAAGATTGAAGTTTCTTCAACATAATGTGATATATGAAAGCCCCATAAGAACTAAAATAAGCATGTGACGCTCTTCGTAAAATATATTTTCAAGGCAGTTTTGAAATCCAATATGGCGGCTATCTCGTGGATGGACGGGTCTGTTCACAGATGGACACCATCTTTCCCAGCCTTCTCAGCACTCATTTGAACAATGTTAGCTTATATATGTAACGTTTATTGATCTTACTCAAGATTGCAGTTGTAATCAGCACAATAAAACAACATTTTGTTGCCTACATTAGTGAAAGTATGAAACTTGTTACTCCCGGAGTCATGGTTTGAACTGACTCCATTTTTACCTTGTAATCGGTGGTTTTTATCCTTACTGCCATCACAACTGAAACTCCACAGTGCTTATTTGATTGTTATTATACACATTTTGGTCTTAATTCACTCCACTTGAACCAAGTTGCTGTTCCTGGTTCCTAAGCGCGCACTCCACAAACACAGTTACGAGCAGCAGACAACGACACTGCAAAGTTTTATTCCCTTAATTGTTTACTTTACTCATTATTTAGTTCAACTTTACTTTGTTATTTCAAAATGTTTATTTAATTCATGTCTATTATCCCTTTTTTGCAACCAAATTACCCGGAAAAATTTCAGATATTTCTAAAGTAGATACAATCCAATGTTTCTAACCTTGTCGTACATCTGGCTGCCGAAAACCATAGCGGAGCAGACTACGGATAATTGGATTATAAGTTTTTTTTTTTTTTTTTTGCTAGCACTTTTCATTGATTTAAGTCTATATTAGTATTTTGATTTTTTAATAACTGTATACCAGAAATAAATGTAACCTTTAATGTTTGCATGCTAAATATGGCAAAATCATCATTGCCACATTAGTGGAGCTTCACACATACGCCGATGCATTATTATAAACTGTTTCCATGAATTCTAGTTGTCATAGTAATGCAATAATGATAAAATTGCCTTAATATTTATGTATATATATATACTTTCAATACATAGCCTAATTTCACCAATTTCCAAGTTTTGTGTATAGTCTTATACCCAGTTTGGAGGGTGAACACATACCAAATGGCAACAGAGAGAGAGAGAGAGAAAGGAAGGCGAAGGAAGGAAGGACAGGGGTGGCGGTGGAGGGGGGGGAGAGGGTAGGTGGAGCTTTTTACGCGTGTTAGTATCCATTTCTGGATAATGGAGTTTTTGTCTCTTGGTACAAGGACAAGTATCGTTATTCTTTACGATTAGTGATTCACGATACCCTTATAAATTACAGCACTGGGTGTAATGCACTATAGCAAAATCTCGTTCTGATACGAGTGTTCGTTACAAAAATATTGCAAAAAATGTGCTTGCACTGTCTTGAAACCCATAGTAGGTATGCTGCTTAGTTGTCAATCAAGTTTTTTGTAATCAAGTATTTTTTACAAGCTACCTATTGTATAAATTTGTATTTTTCTCAATCAAAACATATGCCCCTCAATGCTAACTTTCCTCTTTTAACGACTTTCTGGTCATTGCAAATTTGGCCCCATAATTTCTTATGGTGCGAAAACAGACAGTGGCCCATGGACCGAAAGCGATTGCGTCACACTACGGCGGTAATCCGGCATTAAAACATCTTCATATATCCAAAAAGTAAATAATAAAGATTTATATGCGCATTACGATTATAACAATTACATGAATAGCTGATAACAATTTGCATGAATAACTGGTAAACTGTTCTTCAAGAAAGTAGAGTATAGTAATTCATTTACAATAGGTAAGAAAGTCAAGATGTCGTGATGTCATAATACAGGACTTATAAGAACGTTCTAATTCCGAAAAATAATTAGGGTAAAATATCACAGCAGGCCAAGCAGGCCACCTACAATCAACGCTAGCCACCCTCCGAAAAAGTACATTATAACGCGTCCTGACACCGGAGATGGGCATCAGTCGCGACTTCTTGTTGGTGAAAAACGGAGCTAAAGACCTCTACTCTCCTTTCGAAGTACAAGGCCAAATTTTAAGATTTAAACAGAGGGTACTGAAAATGGCGCCCACGGCAGTGGAAATCTCACCAAAACGCTTTAGAAATTTTTACTTACAACTAAAAATGTTTCGAAGATTGACGCCATCTCGATGTTTACGGAGTCGCTTGTGTCAACAAACTTTCCATTTCCTGTGATAAATCCGCACACCACTTGTACCCACAGACGCTGGAGCACTTTTATCACAACAATCGAAACACGATTTCTCACCAACAAACAAGCCAGGAGTAAACAGCTGTTTTGGTAGAAGATGACGAGAAGCGTGCTCTTAGCTATTTTTAAATAAGTAGTAAAACATCAATATTTTTCCATATTTTTTTATTGTGATTAATTTGAAATTATTCGTTATTGAAAAAGTAACTCGACTCTGACTCAAATTTAAGTAATTATTTTTCTGAATTAGAACGTTCTTTTAAGTTCTGTATTATGACGTCACGACATCTTGACTTTCGTACCTATTGTAAATAATTGCTATACTCAACTGTCATTGCAGAACAGTTTACCAGTTATTCATGCAGATTGTTATCAGCTATACATGTAATTGTTATAATCGTAATGCACATATATATCTTTATTATTTACTTTTTGGATATATGAAGATGTTTTACTGCTGGATTATCGCCGTAGTGTGACGCAATCGTTTTCGGTCCATGGGCCTCTGTCTGTTTTCGCACCATAAGAAATTATGGGGCCGAATTTGCAAGTGACCAGAAAGTCGTTAAAAGAGGGAAAGTTTTAGCATTGAGGGGCATATGTTTTGACTGAGAAAAATACATATTTATTCAATAGCTAGCTTGTAAAAAATACTTGGTTATAAAAACTTGATTGACAACTAAGCAGCATGTCTACTTAGGGTTTCAGAGACAGTGCAAGCACGTTTTTTTTGGGCAATACCTATTCTGTAACGAACACTCGTAAACAGAACGAGATTTTGCTATAGTGCATTACACCCAGTGCCGTAATTTATAAGGGCTCCACCTACCCTCTCCCCCCCCCCCCCCCCCCCCACCACCGCCATCCCTTTTCGTTTTCTCGTTCGTTCCTCCGCCTTCCTTTCTCTCTCTCTCTCTCTCTCTCTCTCTGTTGCCATTCGTATGTGTTTCACCCTCCAAACTGGGTATAACCACTACACACTAAAACACACGTTGAAATTGGTGAAATTAGGCTATGTATTGAAGTATATATACAAAAATATTAAAGCAATTTTATCATTGATTGCATTACTATGACAACTAGAATTCATGGAAACAGTTATAATAATGGAACGGCGTATGTGTGAAGCCTCCACTAATGTGGCAACGATGATTTTGCCATTCTTAGCATGCAAACATTAAAGCATGCAAACATTAAAGTTTACATTTATTTCTGGCATACGATATTAAAGAAATTCAAAATACTAATAGACTGAAATCAATGAAAAGTGCTAACAAAAAACAAAAAAGCAAAAAAAAAAAAAAAAACAGTCGTTCCTCTTTATGCACTTTTCCGTATTCGTTCCTCTATGGTTTTCGGCAGCCAGATGTACGAAAACGTTAGAAACATTTGATTTTATCTACTTTAGAAATATCTGTAATTTTCGGGGTAATTTGGTTGCAAAAAAGGGATAATATACATGAATTAAATCAAAATGTTTAAATAACAAAGTAAATTTAAACTAAATAACGAGTAAAGTAAACAGTTTAGGGAATAAAAACTTTGCAGTTTCGTCGTGTCTGTTCGTAATTGTGTTTATGGCGCGCGCGCTTAGAAACCAGGAACAGCAACGGGTTAAAGTGCAAATGTGGAGTGAACTGAGACCAAAATGTGTATAATAACAATCAAATAAGCACTGTGGAGTTTCAGTTGTGATGGCAGTAAGGATAAAAACCGCCGATTACAAGGTAAGAATGAATTCAGTTCAAACCATAACCCCGGGAATAACAAGTTTCATACTTTCACTAATATAGGCAACAAAATGTTGTTTTATTGTGCTGATTACAACTGCAATCTTGAGTAAGATCAATAAACGTTACATATATACGCTAACATTGTTCAAATGAGTGCTGGGAAGGCTGGGGAAAGATGGTGGCCGTCACTGATGAGACCGTCCATGCAAAAACGTAGCCGCCATATGGATTTAAAACTTGCTTGAAACATATTTTACGAAGAGCTCTGAATCTTATTTTGTTAGTTGTATGGGGCTTTCAGTATATCAGCAAGATATGTTGACAAAACTTCAGTCTTTTAAATGGTATGCTTAGAGTTGCAATTGTATTCTTGTTTCACCAATTAAATATCGAGTGAATAAGACCCGTCCACCGTGATGAGGGTTGGCCTGTCGTGATATTCTACCCTACTAAAATTTGAGTCAGAATCGAGTTACTTTTTCAATAACGAATATTTTCAAATTAATCATCATAAATATGTAAAATATTGATGTTTTTACTATTTATTTAAATAATTATCTTAGTGCACGCTTCGTCGTCGTCTTCTACCAAATCAGTAGTTTCCTTAAAAATGTCATGGTTAGGGACCGTGTTCCGATTGTTGTGATGAAAGTGCCCCAGCGTCTGTGGATAAAAGTGGTGTGCGGATTTATCACAGGAAATTGGAAGTTTGTTCTCACAAGCGACTCCGTAAACATCGAGATGGCGTCAATCTTCTAAAATATTTATGAGTAAGTAAAAATTTCGAAAGCGTTTTGGTGAGATTTGCACTGCGTTGGACACCCTTCTCACTACCCTCTGTTTAATGATGTAAATTTGGCCTTAATTTCTAACTTTGGAGAAAATACTTACTTTGAAAGGAGAGTAGAGGTCTTTAGCTCTGTCTCCCACCAACAACAAGTCGCGACTGATGCCCATCTCCGGTGTCAGGACGCGTTATAGCTAAGTACTTTTTCGGAGGGTGGCATGCTGTGATCGTCGGTGAGTTGATCCAGGCCGTGCAGTTGTTTACCCTATTAGGCTTAGGCTACAATGATGAACTTGCCAAAACAAAACTCTATTCTAGGCCAAATCTTACAGTTAGCCTTTTAGTTGGGCCCTACTAAATCCCAAACAATAAATAACGGCTACCCAAGCATAAGCCTGTTTATCAAAATGCAAAAAAAAATATATATATATATATTTTCGGTCGCATAGACTACCTAGGCTAGGTAGCCTAATTGAGAAAATGAGCTAAACCTACCGGTTAGCTAGGTTACGATCGCTTTGGTCATCTGAAAAAAAGACAAAGTTAGCCAACAATAAGCAATTTTCCTCATCCCATGTTCTAGCTATAATTACCGGACTCCCTGGCTGGCAGCAGATCTCTGGCAAAGATGAATTCTCAGTTCCCTCAGCTGAGGGGCGAATTTTACAGCAGCTCTGGCAGCCATTGCGTAGACAAATTTTGCCTATTTACAATAGCAGTGGTAGAATCGAAACTCTGCAACGGCTCCCCTGTCGCTCTGATTAGCTTACTTCACTCTTAGTTCTTTTCTTTCACTGGTTTCACTCTGTACTCAGTTATTTCTCCACTAGGTTTAAAATGAGAAAAACCTTATATTTGTCTTCCAAGTAAAGCTGTCAAACAATATTGGATTTACTTTTTGTTCATAAACTGCACAACATAATAGTACCATTTTCTTCATTTACATCAATTTATCTTTTCTCTTTACAACTCCCTGTACTACGGTAATTTCGTGTGCAGGCTAGCTATTCTAGCCATGATACAAATATCCATCAATTATTACAGTTTTTTTGTATTATTCCCCATCTTTACATTACTGTTTCCCAGTCGTATACAAATAACGTCATTTATTACTTTTGTTGCAGTTGTTAGAGTTTTCGGTAATTCTAACTGCAATTTCCCAAGAAATACCCGACGCGGAGTTATTACTTAGCTCTACCGAATTTCTTCAGTTCATTCCTAATCTGCTTTGTTTCATAAGGCTAATTAAAGTTTCTATTTTCCATTACAATAGTCCACAATGATCTCATACAGAAGTCTGTATATAGTATTATAGCATTATGTTTAGGCTTGTTTCAATATCTGCATAGCTAGGAGTGTTTCCTGATGGTCTCATGAATGTGTACTATAGACGCGAGCAAAGTTAATAGAAGTAACTGGTGTCCACTCTCTTGTCTACCTTAATTAAGGTACCTACCTACTCAGACGAACGCTATTTTTTTCACCTCTTATTTTTTCTGTATTAACTTCAATTTTTCTTGGACATACTTTAGATTTAATAGTGCTGATCCTTTCTGATAAGTTTGCCAGTAATAATCATATGGCAGATTTTACTTTATGGTATTGTCATGTTTTCCTAGCTTTTTTCCACAAAGAAGTTTCTGCAATATACTTTTCATAGAATATTACTGGACGATTATCTTTTGTTTTTATTATGCTTAAATTAAGAGTTTGTGGTATCTTCGGGTGAGTGAGTCGAGATAATCAGTACAAGAGAGAGTTGAGTACAAAAAATTAGATACTACACTTGATTCATCGTGCATTTCTTATATAAGGTATGTGATGGTTATGTCTAAAGATGTAATAGATGTCCATGGTTGCTGCATACAGTTATTGCATAGGCCTACTGAAAACAGCAGCCGTAAACAAAGACAGAGGTTACCGTGTATTGACTGGAATCCCAATTATCACATCTGTGACTTTATTATACTTACATGAAGTAGCATAATAATTGCTGTTAGGCCATTTGGTTTAAAAGATAATACGGATATTTTGGATATGAAAAGATTGTGTTTTTATACATTTATATTGTGCAGAAATTGGTACAAGAATTCATCGTTTATCCCGAATAGATTACCTTTATAATATTCAATTCTTTGTGCTTTATAAGAGACAGAATATAATACCTCATGCATATATCTGTGTTGTAAAATTGGAATGCATAGGCTACCTATTAACTGACCGCATTCTTCGGCCAGATCTTTGAACCTTGAGGAGATCCATGAAATAAATACTATAGAAAACGGTAGCAATTAATTTTAAAGAAAACTTTTTCTATGATATAATGGCATTCTCTTACAAGCGCACTACACTGTGAATTTGATTTATGAGGTGAACCGTGAAGATCATGAATTAATGACAAACTTATACTTCATTAAGAATGACGGCTGACGATTATCTTACTAACAGGTTGTCTATTGATGCATTGCCCAATCAATAAGAAATTTAGAGGTAAAGTAACTAAAGTTTGAAGCAACAATAACATTCGATATAATAAATTAAAGCCGCAGAGCTCACCAATTTATTCGGCCATTGGCAGCTGCTTAAGTATGCAAATTTTATTTACGTCCTATTTCAAATCTGGACAAGATACCTAATTGTCATTAACAGTTAATGACTGCTGTTCTTAATGGTGTCTTATATCCACCTCTTGTCCGTCACAAAATTGTACATGGTGAATAAACTGGTGAAATTTGCATTTAATGCTAGTATCTGGTGTGAGCAGTAGTACCTTAAGATTAAGTGAACATGTATGGAGATGATTTTTTAATGTTTATTAAACCATAAATGCCCATGAAACCCATATAA
>NC_061091.1:32701558-32709790 GCF_015104395.2 Macrobrachium nipponense
ATATATATATATATATATACACTGCACGATTCATTGTTACATGCTTAAACTGAGGTGAATATAGTCATGTACAGTATACTACATTAAGGATGAATTGATAAACACCAAGGAGTAGCATCCTAAATGTTTTTAATGTAACACGGTCTTGCAAAACCATCCTTAAGTATGTTGAAATAATAATTCGAAATAATAATTCATTTCTTAAAATAGCAGAAATTTCAGTTCTGCAGTTGCATGGCACTTGCACTAGTAATGTCTTTCTCAGTGCCCTGCCATGACCTGCTTGTTATAACTTCCATGACTAATTTGTATATGTACATTTCCTTTCAAATGTAAATCGACGAATGTATGGGATTGTGGATTATCCTTTGGTTGCAGAGATATTACCTTAAATACTTAATGAATTTTCACGTCCAATTTTGATTTCCGAGAGTAACAACGCACCTGCAAGAAAATCAGAGGTCGAAATGACACATTTCCTGCCAAGATATGAACCAGTATGAATTCCTATTTTTTCTCGATAGCCATAATTTTATCTCCTTGTTGTTTTGGTCGATGGATAATCTCCACAGCCAGCACCAAGAGGGCGACACCAACGCCGACTCCCAGGAGAAAAAAATGGCCCAGAAAGTTGCCAAGATGAAGAGCTCTGGGGCCGGTTGGGGTGGTTTTGCCAGCGGTGCATTTGTTGGGTTTAGGCCAATATTTCTGCCGCCAAATGGTGAAGAGTCCGGACTGCATCATCCTCAGAATCCTATAAAAATTGGGAGAAGAAGATGCTGTAGATGGCATCGCAATATTGACTTTTAACAGAATCACTGTTGGTATTCTATACAGTCTCAAAGAAAAGGATGGCAAAGAAGAGATTTTGATAGGTTCTAGGAATCCAAGCAGATAATAAGTTAATAGATGTTACGGTAAATGTATATACACATTAGAATAATAAACTGAGATGAAGGACAAAGGTAAACTAGAATTTACTTCTGATGATTTCCTGTTCACTGACTGACAGGAAAATATATCTTGGCCTTGGAGATACAATTGATATTAGGCAAAGACTGACACAAAATGTGAGACAAAAATTTCCTATTGCTGGTGAAACCCTTGATACTTGATTATCGATTCAAGATGTTTATTTACACGCCAGACTTGTATATAAACTTACTCGTCATTGATCAGGGGAAGGTAGATAGATTCCTCTTGAAGAGCCCATCCAAAACCAGCGCTGAAGAACAACTGATTTACTTGGGATAACCGACACTGACCAGTTTCCAAAAAGTCCTTTTCCATCGCAAAATCGAGCCATGATTTTTCCTGAGAAAGACGCACGCACAGAAGAAGGTAAAAAACGACTTTATTATTTGATAATTACATTAATTAACAAACATATCAATGAACTGTGAACATCATCTGCCGAGCTTTGACACTGACACTTATTCTCTAAGAAGAACGATGGTTCATACAAGACTGAGAGTTAAGATGGATATATACCTCAGAATATTAGTCATATGTGGGTTATCGGTTACTATTCTTTTTGCTGTGATTGGGCACGAATCCCACAAGGAAAGAAGAGCTTCTTCGTTCATTTTCCGTCAAGATTCGAGGCTTTCTTTGGTAAGCTTATCCAAAATAGTGGAGGAAGTTCGAATTCAAAGAGATCGGTATAGCTACGAAAAATGCATGATTTGATTTATTTACGTTTATGTCTTTTATTTGTTTTAAAAGTCTTACTTCGACGGCTTCTTCCGTGAACACCTTTCTCGCATGAATTCTAGCAGTTCGAGTATCATCATTAGTCTTTTCTTTCTGTTTTCGTTTTGTGTTTGCTTCATTTCCAAAAGAACTATAAAGTTTCTCTCTTTCTGACAAGTATTAGCCCAAATATAAGATGCAAAAAGATAATAGATGTTTCACGGGGCCCTTCCAAGACGCTTGGAAAAGGAAACGTCTCTGTAGCACAAAACTTTGGGACAGTGATCACAAGTAATCAGAATTTTATGATATTAGATTTTAACGAAATTTGGTTTAGCTTTCGACAAAATATTCACCAAGTCTTAAGGGGTTACATCCTTCGTAAGAAAACAGCAAGCATACAAGTATATTGTATCTTTATGGGCAACAATCCTCCGTGTAGATTGTAAATGGCATGAAAGTGGGGTTGAATTGTACTTTGAAAAAAGGAATATACAATGTTGTTACTAGAAAGGTAGACTGTATAGACAAAACGACAATTCAAGATGTTCTGTCTGGCTCTGAATTACCTAGATATCTTAATTGTGACAGCAGATCTTAACTGTGAATAGCAGCTACCTATATTCACTGATCCTGCGTAAGCGTGCATGGCCAAAGCATCATTATGTAGGCTATAGGTTTAGAAGAGGAACGATAGCCCACATAGGCTATCTTGTTGTCACATATATGGATGACCATCGAAAAGTATGTTTAAAAAGCCTTGTCCATTCAAAAAGACTACCTGTTGGAATTGGAGGACCTTAACTTCCTACATATAGAATGATAGAGATCCCCTAGACTAGATTATTTGGATATCACGAGGGAATACATCCTCACCTTGATAAACGCCATTTTCCCACGAAGCACGGCTGCGACGCCCTCATTATCAGACTGGACGATAAGGGAAGGCCTCTCTTTTAAAAGTTGTCCAATCTTGTGGTAAGTGCCTGGCGCCGGTGCTGTCTGGAAATTTGAAGAAAAAGGCTTTTGGTATCGACTTAATAGGCAGGCTTATATTCGGTATCAAGCATTTGACTGTGTTTTAGTGAGTTCCTTTGTTTTTCGACCTTTGCAAACAAATATGTGCGGAGGTTATGTTTTCGTCCGTCTTCGTTTGTTTGTTTGCCTGTCTATGAGATGTTATGAACGGATCTTTTATTCCCGGACGGTTGGAAGTTTGCTGTGAGTGGCAGCAGGCAGTGTGAAACCCGGCACACTTGAGTTTACTTTACACTCATTCATTCAAACACAGTAGTATAACTGGACTACTGAGTCACTTTTCAGAATCTCATAGGGGTGACCCAAAGAATTTGTACTTGGATGACAAGTATTAACCGAAGGAAAACAAAACTCTGGAAGATGGACATCTAAGTGAAATATGTCAACTGTAAATGATGGAGAGCAAAGTGTACAAAGCAATGCATCTACAATATAACGATTTCCCTTACAGAGAAGAGTTCGTCGTGCGCGGTCTTGGCTCTGTATGTCCAGAGGACCTCCCTCTGGTTGGCCAGTTCCTCCAAGGAGTTGATCAGGTTGCTTATTTTGGGTACCGTCAGAAAAGCTATAAGATTTCCCGTGTATGTATAGATGACGATCATGCTGACGGTTAGCCACACAGCGCTCATCACTCTGATAGACTCGTTCTGTTTCATTTGGTTACCTACAACAGATGTTACAGTGCGATGAATATTTAAAATCTTAACCTGATCTCCCTCTTCAAACGTACCCTTCCCTCTCCCATTATCTCAAGAGTCAGCCTAAGGGGGACTATATGGTTACCAACTCCCTGCAATGAGTCTAAGAAGATATCGCACGAACACTTTTTCTGGCATATCATTTTATGATCTTACGGTCTAAACGTAGCATCTATAGGCAACGCTGTTGGCAAAGCTGAAGTGTCACAAGTGCACATTTGTGTGATATCACCTTGAACATCACAGCTTCAAATACTGGCTGCTTAGTGAAAAACTTGGCGGCAAGATGCCACGGAAAGGTACCAGCAAAGCCGTTCGTGCGACCCAGCCTTTTAAGTTACCTTGTCCAGCCAGAATCAGGGCGCAGTCGGAGACGTATCGAAACCAGGAGTAGGAAACTCGGAAATTATCGTGAGGGTAAAGAAAAGGCGCATTCCCCACGGTGGCCATGAAGGACATCAGAGATCCCACAGCTAACACGCTTACAAGGGTTCCAAACCACACCTGTAAAGAGAGAGAAATGGAGGTGGGGCGGGGTTATAAAGGGATGACGATAAATATTCCCTGGTCGAAGAACGCCATCATGAGCATTATACTAAGTGAGGAAAATAATAGAATTGCAGTCCTGAACAGTAGTGTGAAAGAAGATTTATTCAGTAATGAATAGATAAATAAATAAATAGGCAAATTGATAGGTAAATAAATAAAGGTATTTAACATCCTTCTATATTCGAATGACACTTCAAATCAACATGTAATAACATGAACCATGCCATGGATTGGAACTCATCCCAAATTGCATACAAGAGCTGCAGTTGATACAAATGTCAGTTGGTAAAATCTTCACTGATAAAACATCGATATAATAGGATCAACTTTTCCAATGGGGCCCGGGACTCTGACCATATAGACAATATCTTCCTTAAGGCAACAATGAAGCGGATTAAGAATAATAATTGACAGAACCAACGTCAGCTTAGCGGTGACCCCATATATATTTTGCCAATGCAACTTCTGTCGTTCACTACTTGATAAGGGTGGAAGTTAGTTCACGGAAATATAGTCCTTAGCTTTAAAGCAGTGTTTTAATGGGCCTTTTACTATATCTTATATATATATATATATATATATATATATATATATATATATATATATATATTCACACATAGATATATATGTTATGCATAATATTACATCTACCCTCATTTGCTCCATTCCAGTTTATTGGTCCGTCGTAGATCATGGCTTTCTTTTTCCAAAATTATTTGTTTGTCCGTGTCATACTGTTTTGGAATAGACAAATTTTCGAATTCCCCGTGAATGAATGAACCAGTTTTCACATCATTTAACCTTTGGCAATAACGAGCCGGACGAATCTTGTCTTCGTGGTGCCTCAGATCTGCGCCTACCTGCCATGAGAACGGACTGAGGAAAGCCAGAAAATCGTTTTCCTCAGTCGGAGGAGGAATGAGAATCGTTGTCGGCTCATCGTAGAAGGGAACCGTGAAGTCGATCACCGTCTCTCGGACGTAGGTTATCGTGAAGCCAGCTATCGCCATGTCCACCTCCTGTGGAACGGTCACTGTTATTCGGGAATTCAAAGTGATGGTGGAGGGATAGATCTTATTAAGATGATACATAGGTGACGATGATATAAGTGAGAGAGAGAGAGAGAGAGAGGGGGGGGGAGGAATATTTTAAGAATAGTTTTACCCCGACAGAGAAAGAAAAACCTTGTTGAAGCCCTCGCGTTTTCAGTTATGATGTGAAGGCATATGTTTTAGCGGATACTGAGAGAGAGAGCGAGCTGAGCAAGAGAGACGAGAGAGAGAGAGAGAGAGAGAGAGAGAGAGAGAGAGAGTTAACGTCATAAATGTCACTTCCTACCCATGTCATTAAAAAGAAGCTCTAGAAGTGAACTTAGAGGTACGTACAAAAGAAACTCACATTTGTTAATTTTGTATTTTGCTTGACCAGAGAGCAAGTTTTTTTCGCTTCAGTTTTTGCACTGTCTTTAAAGTTGTTGCAGTCATTCAAAGTCAAGATGCAGAGATAAAATAATAATAATAATAATAATAATAATAATAATAATAATAATAATAATAATAATAATAATAATAATAATAATAATAAACCATCTGATGTTCATGGACGACATCAAGCTGTATGGTAAGAGCATCAAGGAAATATACCCTAATCCAGACTGTAAGGATTGTATCTGGGGACATCAGGATGGAGTTTGCAATAGAAAAATGCGCCTTAGTCAACATACAAAAAGGCAAAGTAACGAGAACTGAAGGGATAAAGCTACCAGATGGGAGCAACATCAAACACATAGATGAGACAGGATACAAATACCTGGGAATAATGGAAGGAGGGGATATAAAACACCAAGAGATGAAGGACACGATCAGGAAAGAATATATGCAGAGACTCAAGGCGATACTCAAGTCAAAACTCAACGGTGGAAATATGATAAAAGCCATAAACACATGGGCAGTGCCAGTAATCAGATACAGCGCAGGAATAGTGGAATGGACGAAGGCAGAACTCCGCAGCATAGATCAGAAAACCAGGAAACATATGGCAATACACAAAGCACTACACTCAAGAGCAAATACGGACAGACTATACATAACACGAAAGGAAGGAGGGAAAGGACTACTAAGTATAGAGGACTGCGTCAACATCGAGAACAGAGCACTGGGGCAATATCTGAAAACCAGTAAAGACGAGTGGCTAAAGAGTGCATGGGAAGAAGGACTAATAAAAGTAGACGAAGACCCAGAAATATACAGTCAGGAGGATGACAGACAGAACAGAGGACTGGCACAACAAGCCAATGCACGGACAATACATGAGACAGACTAACGAACTAGCCAGCGATGACACATGGCAATGGCTACAGAGGGGAGAGCCAAAGAAGGAAACTGAAGGAATGATAACAGCGGCACAAGATCAAGCCCTAAGAACCAGATATGTTCAAAGAACGATAGACGGAAATAACATCTCTCCCACATGTAGGAAGTGCAATACGAAAAATGAAACCATAAACCACATAGCAAGCGAATGCCCGGCACTTGCACAGAACCAGTACAAAAAGAGGCATGATTCAGTGGCAAAAGCCCTCCACTGGAGCCTGTGCAAGAAACATCAGCTACCTTGCAGTAATAAGTGGTACGAGCACCAACCTGAGGGAGTGATAGAAAACGATCAGGCAAAGATCCTCTGGGACTATGGTATCAGAACAGATAGGGTGATACGTGCAAATAGACCAGATGTGACGTTAATTGACAAAGTCAAAAAGAAAGTATCACTCAATGATGTCGCAATACCATGGGACACCAGAGTTGAAGAGAAAGAGAGGGAAAAAATGGATAAGTATCAAGATCTGAAAATAGAAATAAGAAGGATATGGGATATGCCAGTGGAAATTGTACCCATAATCATAGGAGCACTAGGCACGATCCCAAGATCCCTGAAAAGGAATCTAGAAAAACTAGAAGCTGAAGTAGCTCCAGGACTCATGCAGAAGAGTGTGATCCTAGAAACGGCGCACATAGTAAGTAAGAAAAGTGATGGACTCCTAAGGAGGCAGGATGCAACCCGGAACCCCACACTATAAATACCACCCAGTCGAATTGGAGGACTGTGATAGAGCAAAAAAAAAAAAAAAAAAAAAAAAAAACAAACAAATAATAATAATAATACTTCTTATTATTCTCTTCTCATCAGGACTGATATTTGCTAATAGCTGGCCGATGTTCATATCTTGGTTAAAGAAATGTTTTCTGAAAATACTAATTAATTGATATGATAACAAAAGTGGTTAACAAATCTTAGTCTAAGGGCGTAACGGAATTCCAACGTTTCCAACCGTGCTCTTAGACTAAGATTTGTTAACCACTTTTGTTATCATATCAATAAATTAGTATTTTCAGAAAACATTTCTTTAACCAAGATATGAACATCGGCCAGATATTAGCAAATATCAGCCCTGATGAGAAAGAGAATAATAAGAAGAATTGAAAAGATCATATATTAAATCAATTCCACTGATGCTGCCATCACTAACTTTAATCAAAATAATAATAATAATAATAATAATAATAATAACTAACTAATAATAATAATAATAATAATGTAGAAAGTTTATAATTATGTGTCGGCCTCGTTTGATGTTTGATATGGAGGAACTGCCAAATATAAATATTGTAAGGAAAAATTTAATTTTTTTGTACATGTGCTACATTTCGACCAAACTTCCCCAATCATTTAGTTTGTAATAATTACTGAGAGATTATCAAGGAGACAAAATGCAATATATAAATAAATATATATATATATATATATATATATATATATATATGCTCTATATATATGAATTTTGTCTTCTTGATAGTCTCTCCTATTATATATACATATATAATAGGAACCATTAACATTAATAGAATTTTTTCAATGATAATTATACCAACTCTAGCATGAGGGAAACTTATAAAAATATGCAGTTTTCTATATAACAGCAGACATTTTATTCGACGAATACTTACGTGACGATTGACCATACCAACCATGCCATTGAAGGTACCATTGGCATCTTAGCTCCCCAGTTGCCATCGTAAGGAAGAACCAGGCTGTATCTGTAATTGATACGATGTAGTTAGTTAGTTAGAGAGAGAGGAGAGAGAGAGAGAGAGATGAGAGAGAGAGAGAGGTGGGCGGGGGTGTGGGGGGGGGGGGGGGGGGGGGGGGGACGGCGGTTACTTGGCTTGTTATCTACGCGTCAGCTACTCCGAGGTGC
>NC_061091.1:32710290-32722790 GCF_015104395.2 Macrobrachium nipponense
ACTCCGAGGTGCTATAGTAGATTCAAATCAACCGTGCATTTGATGTCTAGGCCAGTCCCTTACGATGCCCCTGATTGGCTGTTGATAAGCCAATGTCAGGGCTGGAAACTCTCTCGAGAGAGTTCACATAGGCAGGATGCCTGTTCCATCTCTCCTGAGGTATACTTCTTTCAGGAGAAGTGGAACTACATCCTACCTACGTGAACTCTCTCGAGAGACTGAGAGTTTGATCCAGCCGTGTGATTGGCTTATCGACACCCTATCAGGAGCGTCGTAAGGGAAGGGCCTAGACGTCAAATGCACGGTTGATGTGAATCTACTATAGTACTAAACATGGCTGAAGCTACTTGCAACGGCATGTGTAGCACAATAGCCTCTTCGGGCTCAAATATTCCATGCAGCCGTTTAAATATTGTGAGGTCGACAAATTATATCAATAAACGACATCTTCGTGCGGCCGTCTACTTTACATTTACTATACGGTGTTTAGTAATATACTAGTAGATTCACATCAACCGTGTATTTGATGTCCTTATTGGCTGTTGACAAGCCAATCACAGGGCTGGAAACTCTCAGTCTCTCTCGAGAGTTCACAAAGGCAGGATGTGTTCCACCTCTCCTGAGGGATACTCGTGCATTTGATGTCCCTCAGGAGAAGTGGAACATAAATCCTGCCTATGTGAACTCTCGAGAGAGACTGGGAGTTTCCAGCCCTGTGATTGGCTTATCGACAGCCTATCAGGAGCGTCGTAAGGGACTGGCCTAGACTATCAAATGCACGGTCGATGTGAATCTAATATAGCACCTAGGACTAGGAGTAGGTGACGCGTCGATAGATATCAAGCCAAAGTGGCATCGCAATATGAATTGCATTTGATCACTGGATTAACCGAGAGTATTTTGGTAAGTGAGCGTCAAAGGAGGCTCCCTTACGTAGGAGAGAATAGTGAAACTTATGAAGGCAAAATTTTAGAAAATTTCAAAGGTGAGAGAATAAATATTCAGAATCCAGTGACTTACTTGAAGTTAAATCTTTCAGCCATGACGTCCAACATTTCAAAACAGAAGCCCTCAGCTCTAAGGACTTTTTGTCCATTTAGCTCCAGCTTTACGAATGGCGGGCGCTGTTGAAAGGAAGCCAGTTAAAGAAACTAATATAGTCTCCTATAATTACACATATATTTTATTCACTTTTCATTATCATCGGCATTACATTTTTCATCCATTTTCCAGTTGGTATTCAGCTATGAAGCTATAAATATATACGCATTCAATTATATATACATAAATAAATTCCTGTGTAAATTAATATGAATTCATGTCTAGATGCAATTAAGTAAAGATGTGAAGATATAGTAAAGATACAAGCTCAGATTATTTAATCACTCATGCAGGCTCCAAATTATTATATAATATAACAAAGAATGAGTTGAGTCAGCTAACTCAAGTAAACGTAAATAAAACAAATATTTGTGACCTAAATTTACAGATCTTGAAAAAGAGTCTGGTGCAAGACAAAATGGGTGAAAGTGAGGCCTGAAATCCACAGAAAAGGGGGAAGAAAACGCCACACAGGTGGAGTATGTAAACTTAACGACGCTAGGCGATACCAACCGGACTTTACCTCCAAATTAGATAAATTGCAGTGTTTTGGACGGGTAATGACGAATATGCATGCGAACTTGCGATAGATTGCCATTGACTCTTGATGAATGAACAGGATAATCTATTTACCGAATACTTTACCTAAACTGATTTTGTCTGGTAATGATCGCATGGGATGAAAGTTCTTCACAGCGTCTTTCAACCCCTTTCAGCCTAGCTGCTGTCCACCTTCTTAAACTTTACCATTCTCCAAATTTTATATCTTGGTTACGAACAAGTGCTTCTGAGAAGACCTACGACTCACGATGCCATCATTGGCCTAGTGTTTTCCCACCATACGGTGTGAGAAAATCTATATCATTGGTCGTTCTCGAGCTTTGTTTTGATTTTGTACAAGCCACTAGACTGTAGAATCTAGAATGTTGATTTGAGAATCTCAAAGTTTAAACATGTGACGGTCTTGAAAGTTCATCGTACAAATACATTACTTAATATCAGATGATTTGAATAATAATAATAATATATTAATCTGAGTCATTGTTAATTTTTTAGCCTAAAAGTTCGCTGATATCGTAGCTTCTATATCATGTCTAGATACACTCCTGCAAACATTGCGTACAAAAAAGGAACGACGAATCTTGAGCACCGGCTTGCATTTCTCGGTTACTGAGACAGTCAACAATGAGTCAGCTGGCCAATCCATCATTCGCCATTCTGATGTAATATTTAGCATCAACAACCTTGGGTAACGAAGGCATTCACGTTTATCATTTCTTTTGATGTGGAGACAAATTTGGACTTGCAACCTCTGCCCTTATCTAGCCCAGGCCAGAACAAACCAGAAAAGTGGAAGGCAGCGTTAGACCTGCCTCTCAGACGATAAAGTATTATGAATCTGGGGAAACATGGAGATGACGAGATTTCCAGCCGCCTTGTCTGCATAGTATATTTAAACGGCACATAGGCAGAGCAACACAGTACGAGACAAACATCCCAATGAGAAAAGAATGACGACATTAAAACGACAACTAAGGCGATTCATAAATTCTTAAGTCGGAAGGAGGAGAAGAAGACCTACCACAATGGTCGACAAAGGCGTTAAAAGTATCGCATTTCTTTGCGTCATATATCTCTGCAAGACTTCATCGACGGAGGCCCCTTCAACACAGGAGACCTATTGTGCTCCTACGAAGATAAATTACATGCTGTATCATACCGGTTCTGATAATGTCAGGCATTTTTGGGGACAGCTATTCATATATCCTAACCTGATTTAACGAGATTTTTTAAAAGCGTAAACTTGTTCGTAATGCGTTTTTCAATTATCGTTACCATTAGTATTTGCCTACATGTTCTAGCATATTAAAAACCAGAATGATAACAAAAGCTTCTGTGTTGTGTGGAAAATAGTTTAGTGACGCGCACAAGCATACAAATATATATATATATATATATTATATATATATATATATTATTAATATACATATACATATATATATATATATATATATATATTTATAATTACTATATTATATCTATCTATCTATCTATCTATCTATCTATCTATATATATATATAAATATATATATATATATATATAATATATATATATATATATATATTATTATTAATAATATGAAACTCCTCAGAAAGGAAATAGTTTATAGATTTACGGAACGAAATTATAATACTGTAATTTAAAAGCACAGCAACGGAAGTAACCTTTATATTGGCGAACTATATCATCCAAAATCTTTCTTCTGGGGATCTATTACATCTACCCGTATGGGGTTAGTGCGGTTAGTGCACCTCATGCGGTGCACTGTAGGCGTTATTTAAGGCTCTTAGCAACGTCCCTTCGGTCCCTACCTCCCATTTCTTTTTCTATAACTCCGTTCTTATTCTACTACTTCCATCTTACTCTTCAATCTCTCCTAACAATTGTTTCATATTGCAACTGCGAGGTTTTCCTCCTGTTACACCTTTCAAACGTCCTTCTCTCTTAGTTTCCCTTTCAGCGCTGAATGACCTCATAGGTCCCAGCGCTTTGCTTTTGGCTTAAATCTAGTGCATGTACCAACGTTCCTCCTCAAGATATCTGTCATCTTGACCCGATTTTGGCTTAAGGAACGGGAAATATTTCACGTTAACAAGTTCCAAGACAAAATCAAAAGCCAGAGTGGGAAAGGTCCAATTGGATTGAGCCCCATTGAGAAAAAGAAAATCTGGGATCCTTTCTCCCAAACTCGGCAAAATATAGATTTATCTTTACCATGTCGTGTTTTTATATATGTTAACCGAAGGGGAATTTTTTTAGTTGATAATAATTTCGTCCTCTCGAGGATTCGAACCAGCGGACAGAGGAGAAATCAGGATTTCAGTGACGTCTTGACCGTCTGTGCGCTGGTTCGAACCCACGAAAGAACGGAATTATTATCAACTAAAAAATTCCCCTTCGGTTAACATATATGAAAATATATTAATTCCGAGGTAGAGCGAATGGCGAATTGGATATTACAGAACATTTGTAGCTTAATGCATATAGGAATTATATATAACTACAATGGCATCAGGATTGTAGAGGTGATTAGGTAGGGCACGGCCAAAAAAATGTTGGGAACCAGTCTTGTTGACACTTGCTTCCTGCTGGTAAGTATGCTCAGAAGAAGCAATCAGCCGCTTGTAACGTGCGTTTAGATCTGGTTAAGTATATCTAAGACAACTTTGACTTTGGACACGAATCCCCTTTAACTGAAAGCACTTTCCCCTTTTAGCAACAACATTTTTTTTCTACGTTTTCCGTCAGAAGCTAAAAAACAACTGGTACCTGATGAACATGACCTTGCAGTTGGCAACAATATCCAGTTGATCGACTTTCGAATAACAATCGAAAATTCTTCTCTACGATGAGTTTTCAATTATAATGCATCATTTTGAGGAGACATTAAAGGAAAATATTCACGACGAAGACGATTTGTAATCACTTTCGACATTACTAAATGAAGCGTAAAGCACTTCAATCAAATATACTTAAGTGTCCCAGGTGATGTTAAAGGTACCAGATGCACATTATTCTCAATTTTTTTTATTTATTTATTTTTTTTTTACGTGGAACATTCATCATCGACGGTGAGTTATATCTAGTTCGCGGGTCTCTCGGAATGGACGCCTTTCCACTTATATGACTTTGATTCACAGTAGTTTTAGTAACAGCAGCCCTTTTTTGCTTATTTTATAATCATTCCAGTAAAATGTAACATGTCTTTACTGTTTCTATTATACAATGAACACTTATTATCATGAAACCAGCCTATAAGCAAGCCATCAGCTTGTAAACGAAATGACGAAAGACTTAAAGCCCGTGTGGAGTAAAATATAAGATAAAATAACAAAGTTAAACAAACATAGATTAATAAAAGAACTGGAAATTTATACTTTAATAGCTGCAAATTTATTTGTGCATAAGCTTGATAATTCAAGACCTTTTCGTTGATCAATTTAAGGTTTGTAGCTAATCATCACTGTCAGGTGTTTCCCCAGAACTCTTGCAGAGTTGTGCTTGCAGGTTTTACAAGATATTTTTTGCATTTGTTTTCACAGTCTTACTACTTTCATTATTTACTGAATTATAAGTTACTGTGACGTTATTTGCGCGTAACTACTAAGTATCGTGCCTTGCATTTAGAATTTGGCGCTGACAAGATTTATTCAGAGAAATGTGGCAGAAAAACTGACTGAAGCAGACTGAATTAGTCGCGGTCTAATAGAACCCGTTGTGCCTTTTTTTAACCTAATCAGACAGTCATTTACCTGGTGGTGAAATGACTATGGTGACTCGCAGCTAAGGTGAAGAAGGGCATGAGGCTAGCAGTCTCATCCCAAAAGATTGGCTGAGACCCAGAAAGCAAACAGTTTGTGCAACCAGCCCTCCTGAAGGGAAAGGAGCATGGGAAACTACTTAGCATTGCTATGCAACCGTCTTCTTTCTACACCTGAACCTGGAAATCACTTCATGCTTTTTAAAATAAATATATCAAATATCAATATTTGACCCACTCATACATTAGCTGTCGGTCGACTTTGCGATCCAGTGCTGTTCTGATACAAATTTTAGTAATTTTTTCTTTTTTAATCTGCAGGGGTATTTACCCTTCTGCTTCATCCTATTCCTTTATCCGGGTTGTGACCGACAGGAGTCTGTAAACTACGAACTCGCAACATTGACTGATATAAGCTGATAAGTCAAACAACCACTTTAATATGAATTGATTTAACGAGGCCACTGAGACACGTTTCCAGACTTTCTTTGGATTCGCCCGAAGGATCTGCTCTGAGCAGAGGTGAAAAGTGGACGGAGGCAGGGTTTAAGAAGCTGGACAGCTAGATAGAAAGAGACAGGAAATTACAAAAGAAAAGTAAAAGATAGAAAACAATGCAGATGGAGCCGACAGGATCGTGCAAAGAACCTCCAGAGCCATCTGTACATCGTCCTATGCAAAACACAGTAGAAGTGACGTCCTTCTATGAAGAAACAAACAAGCCTCTTACGTGGATAGTGACGACGGTGAGATTCCTCTCGTTAAGATACCTCCTGCCCAACTCGAGTTTCATATCCGAAGGGGGAAACTTGGGATCGATCTCGTTGATGTTCAACAAGATGTCAGCACCGACGCAGTTTAAATATTCTTGTTGGTAACTGGAATACAGATCCACAGAAATTCTCAGGTCAGATTTCGAAAGCCAGAGGTGAATAGACAAGATTAATATAGGTCAGTCTCTGCTATTTTTACAAAGTATATTATCAAAGATGAAAGTGATAACAACAACAGAAAGCTAAAAATAATTTTACTAAAACAGGAAGACTATTGGGGCTCACAAGTAACGCGTTTTGCTAAATAACGCAACAGACATCTTTAGAATATACAAAAGGATAAGTCTAAGGCCTCGTCTACACGGTCGAGCTTTGCTCGACGAACTTTTTTCGATGTGACGTCAGAAGCGGGAAAAGTCAGAGCCTTACCCGCTATTTCAACGCTTCTGACGTCACATCGAACAGAGTTCGTCAAGCAAAGCTCGACGGTGTGGACGGGCCTTAACAAGGACTCCGTGGACTAGGAAGCGACTTAGAATAGAATAACAAATAACATAAGTGAAGTTTAAAACCTAATTTCTGGCCAGCACTTAGGCCGCATCCGGGACATGGCCCTAGTTGCTTCATTCCACAAATCAGTATCTAGAAATATGCACCCGACTTAATATTCTGGGGCACAGTGAGGCCCGAGAACCCCGGGCCTCACTGTGAATACTACATACACTCCTGTGTCGATTTCTTACTTTCCTTTGCCGGACGGCATCGAATCTCGTGGTAACAAAGGATTTCGGGGAGTGGGCTGCGATTTTGGCTTTTTCCGTGGAGTCGACAGCCACTGATGAAGGATATGAGCAGCGCATTGGTAGCGGCGATGGATCTGCAAGATTATGAGAATAATGAGTGGCATTATATGTTATTACAAATGAGTCACATACTATACTTTCATAGGGCTGGCCCCTATCATTTTGTTTCAAAATGAGTGATGAAATCAGGTGCAAGTCGGAATTGAAGAAGATGAACAGATAAATGGATAAAAAACAAAGCTGACAGTTTATCCTCTCTTCCCTTCTTATTGTATAATATGAGTAAGGTAGGACTCCTTATATGTCTGGCCATCTGTCAGTTCTGAGTGTATATATTTTTTAGGTTATTCAGATTGAGCAGACCTTCGCATGAATAAAAAACAAGGCGTGATCCGACCTCCAGCTTACTCGTGACGCATGCAAGATTTTCCCCTCATGTATAAGTTGACAACATTATAATCCTAACTTAACGTAGATTAAAACGTGATAAAGTCTTTGATTAAAGTCTACGATTAAATAGATCCTTGTTTCACAAACGAAAATTAAAATAAATACGCTATATTTTATTAGAAATAATTTTACTGTGCTGATTAACATACAGATTATTCATTTCTTACATTTTCATTCTAATAAATAAAGCATAAATATCCTATCCTAAGATTCCTGTATTGTTAACTGAATGCGAAGCACCTTTTTTCAGACGTTTTTAGGCTCTTCCATAGACCTTTCCTAGCCCCCAACAAGAACAACAGCAAGAAGAAGAAGAACAACAACAAAGTAGTTTGTAGACTTTCTCCCTGAGTAAGCGAAGAAAATAAATTATATAGACCACTGGTGAGAGAAGCTGGCCCAGGGCCGGTCGGTGGTAAGTCTAAATGGTTACGCAGCACACTTTACATAGGATAAGAAATTCATGTGAAGAAGACCTGTAGCTTGGAGGCGAATTAAGGTGAATGGTTGATATGTTGATAAAGAATGTCCTCAAAGGTGCAGCTCTGACAGATAGACTGGCTATTGTAGATTCATATCAACCGTGCATCTGATGTCGAGGCCAGTCCCTTACGACGCTCCTGATTGGCTGTTGATAAGCCAATCACAGGGCTGGAAACACTCAGTCTCTCTCGAGAGTTCACATAGGCAGGATGTATGCTCCACCTCTCCTAATGGATACTTTTGAAAGATGTATCCCTCAGGAGAAGTGGAACATACTTCCTGTCTATGTGAACTCTCTCGAGAGACAGAGTTTCCAGCCCTGTGATTGGCTTATCAACAGCCAATCAGGAGCGTCGTGAGGGACTGGTCTAGGCATAAGATGCATAGTTGATGTGAATCCACCATAGCTTTGAAAGCATGCACTCTTGCTACAGTAACTTGAACCACCGGAGCCTAAAAGCTGTATACCAAGTCAAAAGATAAAAAAAAAAAAATACTTGAATAATAATATTTAATGTAAAGCCACATCTATAGAGCCGAAACATACAACCCTAAAGGTTAATTGATATTACAGATATAGATTTGTATCTTAGGAAGTGATAACTGATCGGAAAACTCTGAATATGCAAAAGGAAGGAAGCTACATTTAATTCGGAATGCTGGCTTCCTTCTAGGTCGAAAACTAACTCACACTGGTATTAAAACCATCTTCCTTTCTCAGGACCCATGAAGGAGGATAACCACAATCCTTGACAAGGAAAGGAATCGTGTTCTGAAGTCTCCTAGACTAACTATGGCGTTCAGCTAGCAATCGACGTGCAGTCAAGGGAAGGAATGAACAGATTATATAACAGGTAGGATAAATCTTTAAAAGGATTCCAATTTGTCAAATTTATGAAGTAACATAAAAAATATTCAGCCAAAGACAGTTAAGAATAACTTCTTGTTCAGTCTCCTTAACCTCCCGGTAACAATGAGCAATAACATAGTAATTTGATTATTATACAAAACAGGCGTCTTTACATCTTATAAAAAGGTGCATAATACACTATAGGACTCTATTACTCGAGTTGAACCTATTCATCATAATAATTACAATGGATTCCCTTAATTAAAATAATTGAAATTTACAAAGACAAATAAAGTAAATGGTAAGTAAGGCATTTCAAAGACAGTATATGCCTTAGAGCTCATTGTAATTCATGAAATTCACGAGCAGCAATAATTCTTTATCCGTACCTTGACTCTATAGATGGGTAAGGAAGCGGACGTGAAAGCAGGACTCCTCGCACAATATTCATTGTCGAATGCCAGAGATGGCGTCCCACTCCTCTTCCCAGAGCTCAGCACGGCGTCACCGAGAATGCACTCGCCGACGCTGACCACACCCGTTACATTTTTTGAGCCTGAAATGACAAAATATCTGAGGGGAATATATATAAGGCTTCAATTGTTTTACATATATGTCAGTTAGCAATTTCTCTTTGAAAATCTGATGTAATTTCTTGCCAATGATACTTTGAATTATTGGTTGAACATGCAGATGAGAGGATAAAATAGATAAGTAAATCAACCCATGAACCCGGTAGAGTACTAGAATATCAGTGAATGCCAGAAAATTAGATTCGTGGCGGAAAGCAAAAATCAAAATGACTAACGTTAACAGAAAGACAATTATAATTTAGGAAGATGACTATGGAGTAAAAATTCAATAAATAATGAAATACTAGACCATGACTCTCAAGGCTAAAGAATATATAAATAAATAAATAAAGAAAAACCGAAAAGGAAAGATAAGTTGAAGCTATAAAAAGTACGAAATGTATGCTGAGGTGCACTAAAGAAGACTTGAGAAATGCTTTAAGAGCGAAATTCATCTGGAAATAAGCTCATTAAGATTTTATGCCGAGAGAAAAATGACACATTTTCTAGGGGTAAATATGAGCAAAGGGGAAGCTCAGTAAGCCTAAATTCCAGTACTTTTTTAGTAAGTTAAACTTCTAATTATATACGACATCGCTATATTCTTCGAGAGTGGTATGATAGTTATTCAAAGTATTTCCACATAAACCACAAGCATAATGTAACCGATTAAATGAAATGAATGTCCTTACGCCAAAGTTTATGAAAGAAAATATCTTGGTAAGGGATCCGAAGGTATTCAGCGGTGATGCCGTGAGTCGACGCTATCGTGTCGAAGACGGACTTCGCATGGATGTCTTGTTGCCGTTGGCTGGAAGGAGAAAAGTCGGCCCATCGATCGTAAATCACAACTGCAATTATGAGAAAACTGTCTTAGAATAGACATGACATAAATCTGTAAAGTTTAGACGTGATTCTGGTCTTAAACTATATATGACTGAATTCGTTTCGGGAACAGAGTATCTACAATTTTTTATTTTTTATTTTGGCCATAGTTGTTGCTATGACAGTTCACAGAAATCAGCCAACCATAATGAATCTTGGAGTCCATTTAACAACATTCTGTTAAAGGTGGTTTAAAAATGCAGAGAGAGTCGAAGAGGCGTCAACATTGCTTTTAATGTAAAAAGGTAAATAAAATGGCATTCTACTTCCCAAAGTGAATCATTTGATTATGCTTGCCTCATTGGACTGATGATATAGTGTGTCCAAAGTGTGATCTTAAAAATACGTCCATGTAATCCCCTGCTCACAAAAGGTGTTCACAATTTCGAAGGGGCAACCATTAACTCGAAAGGCTGCAACTAATCACCTGCATTTGGACTGCCTTTCAAGCAATTGCTTGAAAGGCTACAACTAATCATCCCCCATTTTTACCACCTTTTGTGATAATTTTATCCTTGTATAAGACGTAAGACGACAATCTCGGGTCGATTCATCTACCACTTAAAGTAATGTTTAATCGACTTCCATTTACACTGTGCTTCTCAACATTCCTCTGTTTGCCTTCTATCTCTCACGCAACCTTCATGGAATGCCAAGTTCTTTCCAACCCCCATTTATCAGTGTTCAAGTTCGGAAGGCCTTCTGTCTGCCCTCACTAGGATCGTTGATTACATTTTTTGAAACTTGGGCTGTCAAACCAAGCATTGGGGCACTTCCGGTTATTCAGCACTGGAGTTAGTGAAAAGGAGTTGGAGTGGTTGGACAGCAGTATGAAAAGACCCTGACAATAAATGAGATGACTTGCAATGTTCTGGTGGTAGAACTGAGAGAAAACTACACAGTTGCATTTAAAATTAATAGTTGATTGAATATAAAATTTTGGCCAGAGCCAAGCACTGGGACCTACGTGGTCATTCGAAGGTTGACAGTAAAAGGATTGGAAGATGAAACAGGAGGAAAACCTCGCAATTGCACCATGAATCAACTGTTAGGAGAAGGTGGAAAGTAAGATGGAAGAAAGAGAATATGGAAGGAGGCACAGTAAAAGGAATGAGAGGGGATTGTAGCTAAGTAGGGGCCGAAGGCACGCTGCAAACAACCTTAAGTAATGCCACAGTGCACCGTATGAGGTGCATTGACGGCACTATCCCCCTACGGGATTATAATTAATAGTTAGGGAGGTTGGGGAGCAAGATTAAAGAAAGGAAATGGGAATGAAATCAGATTTAAAGGCTATGATATGGGGGGACTAAGGGACGTTGCAAACACCCTTTAGTAATTCCTACAGCGCACCACCTGAGGTGCACTGACGGCGCTAACCCCCTACGGAGTCGCTTGGTTTGGGGAGGCTGGCCCGTGACCCCCCTGCGTGACTTCATATCTCGTTCCTCCATCATCTGGTTTATAGGTCTCCCGGTCCTCTTTGGGGCTCTTCGGCGCTCATGTCGAATCGTCCTCCGCTCTTCAGCTAACGAAATGGTCCTATTCCTTACCTTCACCAAGCTATCTATTGTATTTTAAAAAATGTTTCGGCAGTTTTGCTTTCATGTCTCCGAGGCTTGTCAAAAAAGTGACTTATACTCGAAAATTTATTGATATGTATCATAAATTTAAGAAGGTAATTATTGTATTTGTATGTGTAATTATCCAGTTCTTATTATTCATAGAATGATCTAAAACTCAATTTTTATCGTCTTTTGCCATTGCATTGAGTATTATTGTTTTTATCAAATGCATTGCCTTATGTATTAGTGTGGCCTGTTACTTAGAAATGACATTATTCGATAAACGTAATGATTTGGAGAGATAATTGGCATTGACCTAAAGTATTCTACGACCTTTACAAAATGCTGAAAAGTCTGTAAAATGAATTTCTTATTTCGATGCAACCGGAACCTTTGAAATCGACTGGAGAGAAAGATCTTTAAAGTTTTCCTTTGATTCAAACAATGAAACCCCGTATTCGGAATATAATTCAGTCCTCAATGCATAAAAAGTGAAAATCCACGAACATTAGAATACAAATTCACCTGGAGATAGGCAACGCCTAGCATATCGGAAATATTAAGCTTTTATAAATGCCGCGCCTAAGAAGTCGGTAGATCAAAGGAGATATTTCAGGTACGGCATCGGAAAATGCAGCGGGCTCTAGCAAACGTAGGCCAAATGTGATGAATGAATGTGTTCTCTTTAAGGACCCA
>NC_061091.1:32727790-32830290 GCF_015104395.2 Macrobrachium nipponense
TGGAGATATGGTAAGGGAAGATGTGAGGGAAATTTCACACAGGCCCCCTCCCTCACACGACGTTGAAGGCGCTGAACGTATACTATATATATATATATATATATATATATATATTATATATATATATATAATATATTAAAATATATATCTATATATATAGTATAGTATATGTATACTATATATAATATATATATATATAATATAGATCATATATAGATATATATATATATATATCTATATCTATTTATATATATCTATATATATATATATATTACTTATATAATATATATAATATGATATATCTAGATAGATATATTATATATATATATATATATATCTATTATATATATGATAGTATAATATATATATAATATATATATATATAGATATATATATCTATATATATATATATATATATATATATTAGATAGTTATAATAATATATAATATATCATATATATTATATATCTATCTATTCTATATATATATATATATATATATATATATAGATGATATATATATTATTATATATTATATTATATATCTCTATATATATAGTATAGTATATATCTATATATATTATTAAATATGTATCTATATATATATATATATTATATATAGATATATATATATATATATTATACCTATATATGCATACTATATATAACATATATATATACATAATATAGATTATATATATATATATATATATATATATATATAGATAATATATATATATACATACATATATATATAAATATCTATATATATATATATATATATAAAATATATATATATATATATATACACTACATTATAGGATACTCTATATAGATATATATATATATATATATATATATATAATATATATCAATCTTATATATATATATATATATATATATATTTAATATATTATATATATATTAAGTGTATACCATATATATAGATAATATATATATATATATATATATATATATATCTATATATATATATAATTAATATATATATTGTATATATCATATATAATATAGATATATATATATAATATATATCATAATATATTATGCAAAAAAATAAAAATAACAAAAATAATAGGAAATAGATGTAATGTTTGTATAGAGCTGCCTATAAAGCCACTGAAAGTAATATATTGCAATTGAAAGCAATAAAAATACCATTTCTCTGAATTCACGTTTCCTATCTGTTATTGTGCACAAAGGCGGATCATCTTTTTATTGAAGTCACAGTGAAATAATTCCTTAAAAAAGAGCTTCTTTCAAAAGAGGTATTATCAAGGTGAATGGACAAAAATACACAAAGAACAATATTAAAACACGACGGAAAAATTCGAGCGATAAGAAATGAGAGGCGAAGAATCGACACAATGGCCAGAGCCGCACTGCCTCGGCCAAATTGCCTCGAAGTCTGTCATTTTCTCTCATTTTCGTCTCTCCGCGAGAAGTGAATAGAAATCATTGTCGCCTGAGCAGTTTGCCTTGCATATTATATCATTGACATCCATTTTTACTGCTACTGTTGTTACTAAAGCCTTTTGTTGTGACGATAACTCCACCACAAAACTACCCGTTTATCAGTAGAAGCGAATGGCCAAAATAATGTGCGAAGGACACTTTTGCTTCAAATCACGTCATCTGTTTTAGTTTGAACAATTCAGCGATGAAAAATAAGCTAGTGCTCTGCGGTGGATCATATTTTACAATCTTACATTCAGTGTAATGCTGGGTTTCCTTCTAAATACTTTAGTTATCGTCATAATGGAAGCAACAGCAGTGTGCATGGTTGATATTGGCAGAGGCGAAATGGTAGTTTTAACCACTTTTAGAGTTTTAAATTACCTGATAAAATGCTGTATTTTCGTAGAAAAAGACAGTATTACAATATAGAAGCCAAGTGAACATAATTCTGCGCACCTGAATAAGAGCCAGTGGAGAGAGGGAGAGAGAGACGAGAGAGATAGAGAGAGAGAGAGAGAGAGAGAGAGAGAGAGAGAGAGAGAGGTCTTGGTCTGGAAGATGTCACTGCTGGACATGAGTTTGTTACCGTAGATTATCGTTATCACGCTTAAAAGAATGCAATTATATGGGTACTCATGAGCAAATACACACACACACACACACACACACACCACCACACACATATATATATATATATATATATATATATATATATATATATATATATATACATACGGTACATATATGACAATATTTATGAATATGTATTCACACATATATAGCATACACACAAGAGTAGTTGTTGTTGTTGCTGTTGAGATAATCATTATCTAAGCAAGTTGTTGCTACTAATAACGAATTATTGAAAGAAAACAATGTTGCATTATTCATATCCATGATGGGTGGGGGAGGGGAGGCTCAAGTTGCGCGCGTGACTAAGTGGCACCCCCCCCCCCTTAAAACACTGGACCACGAGTCATATGTCAGCAGAAGTGAATGGTCAAAATAATGTCCGGAGGACACATTTGCTTCAAATTATACGAAAGGTTTTCTTGAATCTTAAGCATTCAGGGTGAAAAAATATTAAGCAAATGTCACACACACACACACATATGTATTATATTTATATATATATATATATATATATATATATATATATATATATATATATATTTATGTATATATATATATATATTTATGTATATATATACTATATGTACACACACACACAGACACAGACACACACACACACACATATATATATATATATATATATATATATATATACATACATACATACATACATACATACATATATATATATATATATATATATAGTATATATATATATATATATATATATATATATATATATATATATAAATTTTCAAGTTAGGTGAGATGAGACAAGATTTTCCGGCCGATATAATTATGTCATCTTGAAGTAAACTGTAGAATTTGTGCCCCTTTAATATGATGACATAATGCACATTTGGTCTTTAAAAATAAAGCGCAAGCATTCACGTAGATAAGTCTGAAAGTCAACCAGCTTGCAAGCCAGACTTTTAGGGAACAGAACGCTCACATTATGAAAAAGGAAGAAGAGGCAAGAAACTTAAGCATGTCGTGTTTAGGATTCATCATAATAAATATGCCTTCACTTCATGCTGCTTCTTCAGCTATTCCAGTAAGAAACATAGCAATCTGTGATGCAGCCGTAATTATACTCCTGATTCACGGCCGCTTCTGATTTTATATCTGCGCCTGACGCACCTGGGATAAATAGGCCATAAACGCTATTGGTGATGACCGAGTAGCCTAATGCCGGTTTCCATAGAACTTGCCTGCGCGTGCGCGTCAGAGGCCTCGGTTTATAAGGAGAACAGTAGCAACCATTCGATTCTGATGAGGTGACCAACGCACGCACGCACTTTGAGCAATAGATCTCGAAGAGGCCATTCTTCAAAATGACGAATGTTTCTCCTTGTACCACGAGTACTAATTCCTTTCCTTCATTTGTTCACATTATAACTCAACCTTTCTTGTTTCATGAACCTCTGTGATGGATTTGGTTTCCTTATTTTGTATTTTTGGTGTGAACTCATTTCCGATACATTACTTCCTATTCTATGCTTCAAGAAGAGTTAAGCTTGCATTATTATTGGTTATTACTGAGTTATGGTGTTCACTGATGATGTCTTTCACTGTACCCACTTGCTTTAGATGTGTCGTTTGCGCTGCTGGATAATTATAGCAATGGGTAAAGATATATTTTGATAAAGCATCTCTTCAAATCACTGCCCGCATTTGTTCAGTGGCTTTTTATTCTCCCACCGCTCTTCTCTCTCAGTCTCTCTCTCTCTTTCTACTTTACTTAGGTCATTGTACGTTTGTTCCATAGAGTAAAGTTTCTTATATTTTCACTGATTTTAATTCGATTATGTTCTGTCTGCACATTCCGCTATTTCACTTTGCTATCTGCGCTCTCTCTCTCTCTCTCTCTCTCTCTCTCTCTCTCTCTCTCTCTCTCTCTCTCTCTCTCTCTCTCTCTCTTTGATTGTCAGAATGCCAGTTTTATCTACAGAAACTTTGGAGTACCATATGAATATATGTGTGCGAGATAAAGAATTTCTAAATGTTAAAAATCTGTGTACCCATCATTTATTTTCTTTCGTGTGTAATCACGATACTCTACAAGGTAAACTCCGCGTTTGGACTTACCGTTATCCAGCCCGGGGTAATCTCTCTCACCACTGGCTCCGATACAACAATGTGGAATATGGGTACGATGGCTCAAGCTTTGGGACGGTGCGTAACGTCTCTAGGGTCGGAACTCGCCATCTCGACCCTCATGAATGTACTACTCTCATTTCAGAAGGTATGGGACTTTTAGGAAATAATTGTCAATACATTTTTGATGTTCATTTTGAAACTACTATTTAAAAAAAGGTTGTGATACACAGCAGAATAACTTTAATGCATTCTCATACCCTTTTTTTATATTTCAATTTGTAGTCATTGTATGAGAGAGAGAGAGAGAGAGAGAGAGAGAGAGAGAGAGAGAGAGTACTTTTTATATCCCTTATTTATTAATTTTCATGAAGTCATCCAGATAAATCCACTAGTAGTGGTATGTCTGTCCGGGCCTTAGTGTGACCGATTACCGCTCACATCAATGTCCCAAGTTCTGATGCGAGTTCGTGAGCACCGACATTTGGAGAGTTGAGGTAGATGGATCCATACCATCTTTGATAGAGGATTTGATATTTATTGCCGCCTTACTGGCTGTTCCACAAGATGATTGAAATGCTCTGAATATCTTAAAAACCTAAGAGACCTCATCAGTCGAAAGGAAATGCATGATTCGTAAAGGCAGTGCAGTTACTGGGACGTCGGGATTAATTTTATAAATCTTAAAGGAATTGTTTTTTGGACTAAGGTACCTTTCTCCTGTGTGCTTACGCAGGGGCAAGTGGTAAAACAGGCTGGCCCATGTTGGACAACGGTAAGTCTAAATATGGAATGTTTTTTTCCGATGCCAGTCTATGCTGCATACAGGGAGGATTTGTGAATTCATATTGCATTTTATGAATTATTATTATTATTATTATTATTATTATTTTATTTTTATTTTTTTTTGCTCTATCACAGTCCTCCAATTCGACTGGGTGGTATTCATAGTGTGGTATTATTATTATTATTATTATTATTATTATTATTATTATTATTATTATTATTATTATTATTATTATTATTATTATTATTATCTTGAGCAGTTAAAAAATCTTATTTTGCCTCTCGTTCACCCTCTCTTTGCTGAGACGTGACAACTCATGAAATAAAAAGTTCAAGAAGTTGGACAACTACGTAGGTGGGTATGCAAATGATGAAAAGTAAAGGGAAGACAGGAAAGGGTACATTGAGATTCTGTTGTTTGCGTCAAATTTGAATGCTGCCTCAAATTGGGAGTTATTTTTCCTGAAACATTTATCAACTAGCTTATTTGAGAGGTTTTTAGGCTTGTGTGAAATCTTAGCTTAACCGATTATTTAGGAGTAAGTTTTTCTTCATTGCCTGTTTTTAGGTAAGTGAACTAACTTGTGCGTCCCAAAACAATTAAACTGGTTCCATGCAACGTAAAAACACCATACAAACAAACCAAAACAATCAAGATTTTATATTATAATAATATGAAACTCATATTCACCCTATTTTGGTTTAATGGAAAGTGACGATAATATCAAAATATTCAATTACACGATTCTTCCTGGCAAGACGAAGTTCCTTGAAGGATTATTATTATTATAGTTTCCTTATGCATTGGTGAAAGTCCTCTCTCTCTCTCAAGTGGCCTTGGAGGAGCCTACATCACCCTTCCCTCTCCTCCTTTTAAGCCCTGAGGGTGATCTGGTCTTGATGAGGCCATAATCGTGCGTTAATTACGGACGGATGGACCAAGGAAGCAGTATAGTTACCGAGGGCGGCTTTTCTCAAAGGGTCCATCTTAAATATTTTCTTTCTCTCTCTCTCTCTAAACGAGACTAATGATGATTAGGCAGTACTACACTCAACCTTATCCTAAGTACTAAGCTTGTTGTTTGACTGTATGGTGTTTTTACGTTGCATGGAACCAGTGGTTATTCAGCAACGAGACCAACGGCTTTACGTGACTTCCGAACCACGTCGAGAGTGAACTTCTATCACCAGACATACACATCTCTCACACCTCAGTGGAATGCCCGACAAACTCGCTGCCACCGAAGTGGCAGGTCAAGACCATACCGATCACGCCTATTAGAAAAGACCGTGAAACGTTGACCAACGATATTCAATCCCTCGGTCCTATGCTGCTTAAATTCTCAGTCTAGGAATGATGACTTACGAAGAATATTTTCACACCAAGTTTCAGAGAAATCGCTTTTCAAGTGGATAGATGACCTCTCTTGCAGCCTTCCATTCACTTCGTGAAAAACAAAGCAACAACCTCATGCGGAAGATTTAGAGCGATTGTTTAATGAAGCTTAGTTTAGTCTAACTAAATATTTTTCGCATTAAGTCCCATGTACATGATGCCGCAATCGATCCTAGGCACCTCCATAGTAGTACTACTTCGAAGTGGGACACTTTAAATGGAATGTCGTCTGACATCCCGAAGAAATAAGTGCCACATTTGATTTCAGATTCGAATTTAGGACAACCTAAATATAATGGGATAAAGTGAGACGTTCGCCTCACAAGCGAGAGGTCCTGGAGGTAACCACCGAGTACTGTGACCTTAAAAAAACCATATCTTAAAAACTAACCATTGAATCTTTTTGAAAATAAATCTCCTTATGTTTCCCGCACCCAAATTTAAGGTATTTTTGGGGGTTAACCTTACATAACCTAACATAACATAGGGGCATGGAAAAGAAAGGGAGAAAAAAATGGAATGGTGCAATGTGCGTTCCGGAGTAGCGTCAAAAAGTGCTCTTACAAATTGTGCATGACGACACTACGCGAGTGGCAAGTTGTTATCATACTAGTCCAGGAGCCAGGTCCGTTTATTTGATTGTCTGAGTCAGTAAGGTTTGGCAAGTGCGTATAGATTTAAATTTTCCGTAGATTTCAAAAACCAACTTCTTACTTGCACCAGCCTGACCGTTTTTATATTACTCATTTATCGAGTTGATACTTGGCAATATTGCTATATTCGTCCGTTATGTATTTGACTGATTGTGTTACGATATACGAAATAGTAACAGGGAATATAATCAAAATTGACACTTTCTCTGTCATACTCATTGTAGCAACAAGTATAAAATTTCAATCACCAGACAAACTGCTATGTCGTTCTTATATATCAAATACATTCACTAATCATATACAAAGTAAACAGAACATATCAGTACTGTATATATTATTGTGATAAAAAAATTGAAGATCCTTGACGGCACTGGTCTCTTATACAACAGTTTTAAATGAAACACATGTAAGTTAAAAATTGTGTCTAAATTTCTAAGGAATAGTACATCCATACAGAGGGTATTTCATAGGAACTGTTTTTAGAACTGCAACTTTTGACAAAGTTCAACAGAAGCTAAATCAAGGACATACTTTTGAATTCAGAACTACATTTCCAACTGATATCTATTCTACTTCATCTGACTCATCACATTCCTCTGCTTTACTATCAATGTCACTTTCTTCATCAAGAACTTTTTCAGTTTGATCACTGAGACAATCAGGAACCACGGGACCCGTAAACGGATTCAGCATATAGTGTATTCCATTTTCATTATTCTACCCCTCACAATGTGGATCAAGGCGATTAATGCCTTTTTCATCTGATGATTTCCACACGTTGACAATGAAGTTTGCACAAAGGATACACTGCCTCAGGGTTGCTCGGTATGCGGGAAGCATAGATGGCTCCATTCCTTTGACATTTTTCAAAGGATTGTTAGTTAGTCTTGAACTTATATGCTAAAGCGAGCTGTATTAACGTCTTTAGTTTTGTTTTGTCCATACAAAACACACACAAACTCTTCCAGAACAAGGTATGTGTCTTCATTGTTGAGGAGCCAAGTTCTCCAAAATGCTCTTCGAAACCTTGGATAGTTCTCTACGATATTTAATGAACGTACTTTCCCTTTGCCCTAAATGAAGGAGACTGGTCGCAGCCAGTGAAGCATGCAAACGTGGTCATGCTTGACAAAGTTCTCTTCCTAATGTCTGCCAGCAATGTTACATCAAAATACATCCGACTGTTGTTTGAATTTGCATCCATATAAATTGTAAGTGAATTATTCAAACTGGCATGATACAAAAGAATCACCAGTGCATCATTGTCACATGCTCTTACACTGATGATGTGGTTTGAGTTTAGGCTGTGAATATACCTCACATGCTGCATCATCCTTTTATTAGCTTCAATGTGGGAACTCACAAGTAGCTTATTATACTCTTTCCTTCTCATGTGTCCTCCTCAGCAGAATACAGAAGCACTTGTCATCAATAGTATAGAATAGTTTCTTACTGGCCAGTATCTCACAATACTGATCATCACACCACTGCTAAGTGAAGAAGTGATGTCTTGAAGGAAGAGGATGACAAAGCTGCAGAGAAATTTCTTGGCCTAGTCTGGTAACCACCACCAACATGGATGTGGAAACAAGCTACTGAACTACAATCACTGAAGACTATGGTACACCTGTCTTGTTCTAGCCCTTTAATACTTGTTCCCAAGTATGCGTCACTGACAAAATGAACCTCTGTTGCAGATGTTCTGCCGATATTTGTTAATATACATGTTACTACATCTTTGAATTTAACATGTAGTTTAGTCAAACATCTGATAACAAACATGGCATCGATTACTAAGACATCCACAAATTCAAATTTGCCTTCCAATTTGTACAGAAGTGTAGACGTTACAGTATAACTCATTGACCTACTATCTACATTTCCAAGGCACAAAGGAACAGGAGTCAAGGGATACTAGAAGACAGTTGGCAAGTCAATATGAGTCGTCACAGCAAGAAACAGTAGTCGCCCAAACAGTTCTCGCATTCAATCACCTTTACTATTTTTTTTCATTTCCTTGTTCACCACATTTCCTTTTACATCATTATGAGAGAAGTTTTTAACTACTTCCCTGGGGATTGGTGCCTCAAACCTGGAGCTGAAAGTCAAGCAATCTGTTTCAAACTCGGTGTACATCTTCTCGCCAATCCTCTTGCACTGGTGACTCCTTCAGATGCAGCTTTTCCACTTCCAATTGAATAAAAAACAGATTTCTCAACAGGATCTGTAAATGGATTCATGGTTGTGTCTATAATACTAAGGATCTTATTTCAAATCTGATGCATCTCTCCTGATTCTTGATGGTTTTAGTCCTTGGGCTGGTTTCATCAAGCTGATCTAATTCTGCTTACGCCCTAAGCTTCCAACAGGAACACTTCTTGTTGATCTAAGGATATTCCACCTCTTACGTGCACCGAAATTCTGAGTCATCGATGCTGTTGCGAAATAAACCATCGCAAATGGGTTTCTACTGGTTTGCCTGATGTTATTCGCCGATAGCACAGAAGCCCGTTCCTATTCGAAGGACAGGTGAAGACGGTGACAAATTTTAAGAATATTTTATAACAAAAATATACACATATCTCATGACTAGTCTTATGTTCGATATACAAATGGGATTCACTAACACATATACGCTGTACCAGATCTCAATTAACGACCACGTGATCCTTAAGGGGTCCGTGACCGGCTCAATCTCAACAATCATCAAATATTAAAAAAATAACACACACACACACACAAAGGCACGAGTCGGGGAACGTTACTCATCTTAACGCTGCTCAGTTAATAAAAACGATTTACACAACATGAGGAACTATTGAACCAAGTACATTAGTTACAACGCATGATGAGTTGCAGATCTGACCGCGAACACGGGAGCCCTAGAAAAACGCGGCTTCCCTCTCGGATGTTTTGCAAAGGAAGGAAGGACCAAGGAAGGACGACCCCTTTCGCGGGCGACGTTATCTATGATAACCAGTTAGGCATTTTCGATGTCAAGTACCACTCAGTCATTAGTTAATGTCACAGTTTCAATACAAATTACACAATAAAATAATACATGAAAGAAGTTCCCAAGACTCTGTCAAAAGCAGATTCAAAAGCATACATAAATAGTACATCATACATGAAAGGAAGGACGTTCGCCCCAGCCGCCAGCTTTCTTCTCGTTCCTTCAGCCTCGGGACGGCGGATTAAGAGAGAAAATGATGCTCACATCTTTTTCGCGACAGATACTATCCCTGTTAGTCTTGATGCAGCATCTGCATTTATGGTCTGTTCCAATGTAAGATCAGCATCACATCGACTGAATGTTTTGAATGTTCGTGCAATGTAGAAAGACCCATTTTTAAAACTGATCTTTCAAGCCAGGGGGAGTGTCCTCAACAGTGAGCAACCTCATCACGTACAAGGTCATCCATCAGGCATAATTGTGATGTCCAATTGCAAAAATCAGGTGAAATACCACAGTCATGATTATTCATAGAAATACAGACATATATAGGATAAAGAGTTTATGACTTTTTATGTGGCACATAAGAAAACAACACTCACATCATACAAGCAGCTAAAATGGAATTTAATTTGGAAGTTCAGTGCATTATTAGTGGTGTTAATCATGTCACATTGAAATGAGCACTCCCCTTGATAAGATTGTAAAATCAGGTTATGCAGAGAAAACGGTCAGGCTACAGCTGGTGAGAAATTGATTTTTGAAATCGACACAAAATTTCAGTTTGGAAACAATTGTCAAACCTCACTGACTCAGAGAGTCACATAAATGGATCTGGCTCCTGTTCTATACAGTGTAGCTGTGCACTGCATCTAGCGTGACCACTACAGTAATCCATAGCTATAAAAACTAACCCAATTCTTATCGACGCCTAGCCTACATGTAATTACGGAAGGGGGCAACACTTTTGTTGTTACGCTCCCGGATGTATAAAAACAGACTTAGAACGAAAGAGAGAGAAGATCTTTATCGGATCGGATCAAGTAAAGATAAGCACTCCCATAAGGGACTATACCTGCCATACGCTAAGTTGGCGGTGATGGTCCACCCACTTCGTTAGTTCGAGTCCTTTCTTGTATATTCACAGAAAATAGTATATATGTTAGAAATATTTTCATATCATTAAAATGCTATTCGGAGTAGGGAAACCAGAAGTTTTATAAATTACAGGAAATCGAAGCCAAAGATAAAAACCTTTGTCGAATGTAAGCAATGCTTTAATTTCGGAGCATTATGTTATATATGGATTCAATAAATCAAACAACTCAATCCAAGTTTCATGATAACTTATATGCTGTCGATTGCATACCTAAGAATATGCCGTATAATTATATGAAACATAAAAACACCACGAAATATGCCTGTTTGAAGTAGGGAGGAGGTGTATTGAGAGAAACAGCCGCTCAGCGATCACCTGATTTTGACAGCTCGCTCACCGTAGACAACTCGACTGATTAAGTCAGTGTTGCCATTTCTATTATTTGCTACTTCTGAAAATTAATTTATGAAATCTACGGCCAAATTCGAGCGCCGGAATAATTTGCTATTTCTACAGAAACTCGTAGAAATCGAGAGAGAGAGAGAGAGAGAGAGAGAGAGAGAGAGAGAGAGAGAGAGAGAGAGCCATTGACCCTCATCCTCCACCCACTATATTTTGCTACTGATACCTTGAAGTTTCACTGCGTTATAACCTGGTCTAACAAACTTTTAAGAATGGAAATTTGCTTCAAATATATGTAAACATGCTTAGGTAAAATAAACATACATCTTGATACATTAAACATTTAATTGATTCAACAAAAGAAAATACATTAATCAATCATTGGATAGGCTACATCAAACAATAACTTGAAATAACAATCATCATCGCTTTCCGACTCCTCACTGTCACTGGTGATGTTCATAATCAATTTCTCAGTTAGATGGTCACGTGCTATATCCCTTTTCCTATAAGTATCCTCCACTTCTCTTGCATGACGCATACATGACTTCCAGTCCTCTGCTGTTACTCTGTCTATTGCACGTTTAGTTATACATTCAACATTTGTCAAAGTCTGATTGGGATTTGAATTGCATTTCTTAACCTCATTTTTTACTTGTGCCCAAATCAATTCTATCGGGTTGAACTCGCAGTGATAAGGAGGAAGTCTGAGTACCTCATGGCCAGCATCATTAGCGATTTGGTCAATTTTATACTCCTGGAGGTACTTGTGCCGCTTTACCACATCTAGAAGTTCGGTTTTGGTATAGGAAGGGTCATGAGCTGCTATATAGTGGTTAGTTAACTAGGAGACAATATCCGATTTCCTTGAACTGGTGACAGGTACTTTGTTCAATATTTTTGAATGATATGAAGCGTTATCTAAGACAATGAGCGACCTAGCGGGAATGTTTACCAGTACCTGTGTTTGAAACCATGATAGGAAGCATGTATGGTTCATACTATCATGGTAATCACCCTTATTACCACTTTTCGATCGGAAAAATAGCGATCCTTCTGGTACGAATCCATATTCTCCACCAGCATGCACTATGATAAATCTAGCTCCTTTACCCATTTTCACTCGTGGACCAACAATTCCATCGGGTAGAGTCCAACATTTGTCCACACACTCATTTTGATTTACCCATGTCTCATCCAGATATATTTCCGGTCTTGGAGAATCGGATTTTCGGTTTTCATCAATAAGCCTTAGATATATATTTCTGGCAAGAACAATATCGTTCCTTTCCATCAAGAGCTTCCTACCGCTTTCAACTTTCTTATTATAACGAAAGCCGAGTTCCTGAACAAGTTTGAGAAGGGACATATAAGCACCAGGGAAATTCAGAGGTGGCTTCTTCACCTTATCCAGCAGTTTTTCTATTGTTGGAATTTCACCTCTTTCATAGAAAGCCATTATCTCCTGACGTACACAGTCCTTATCAAAATCATCTAAGGCTCCCATCACTGGTGACTTTCTTGACCTAGGGGGTGGAGAGTGCATCTCTCCACGCTTGTGTTGCTGCTTTATCCGCTGAATGGAACGAACAGATATTCCTGTTGCAGCAGCAGTCCTCTTTACGATATCATCTCCGCCTTCCTTATCATATTGCTCACGAAGATAATTGCAGACCTTAATTACGACGATTCTTGTCTGGCTCGTTATCCGTCCCATAAGTTTTGTGTTTTTTAAGCAATCCTCCATTATTATAGTTACTCCTTTATACTTCAGAGTATGTATAGTATATCGCTGAATGGTTACTGAGCTGAGAGCTGTTTCTCTTTTTTCAATGTTAGCTCGGTTAACAACTGCGTTTGAAATTCCCGCCAATTACAGTAACTGGCTATTTTAGTGATCATTCTGCCTCCCTAGATAAGGCGCATGTTTTCTAACCATTAAGTATATTATTTTGACACGTGGACTACTATATTCATACTATATAGCATCTCCGTATTTAAATGACCTTTACAATATACATGATTCTGACTAATTTCTTATATATTTACGGGATATTGAAGATAAATGAATCAGAGTGCATTCGAAATCGTGTAAAATCCTTGACTTTGACTATTTGAGTTATACTTTAGTGATAGTTTTCTCAAAGTTCTCAAACGTTTTCGTCATTTAACATACATTTTCATTTTCTTTAAAGAGTATAATTAACTTCTACAATAAAAACAACCTGAATTAGTAATTGCCAGCGCCTTCAACACACTCAAATGAATAGCCACACGAATAGTTGCTGTAATCCAACCTTCGCTTAGCAAGAGGCGGGGCATCACCGCCAACTTAGCGTGTGGCAGGTATAGTCTATAGACTCGAAGGTGATTAGCACCACTGCCAATTTTTCTTAACCAAAATTCAAAATCTTCAATAAAAAGATGATAATTTGGTAGATGGGATATTTTTTTGAGCGGCTCTGCCATTTCCTCGTGTATGGATGATTAAGTGAAGTGACCGTCAAGGGTCACGGGAATGAGAGATTGTCTATCACGCCCCTCCATTCGTCAGTACAAAATCAATCAAAAATTTAATTAAAGGTGTGTATAAATATGCACACACACATTATATATATATATATATATATATATATATATATATATATATATATATATAAAGAACATACCTTACATTATGGTACCATGCATGCATACATTACTTATACATATACATTATATATACATATATACATATATATATAGTATATATATACATATGTATATATACATTCTTATACACACACACACACACACATACATATATATATATATATATACATATTATATATATATATATAATATCTACATAGTACATACCTTAACATACGGTATACACATACATGCATACATTACTTAAAAAACGAAGTCACTTGACCTGTAACTAAAAAATCAGCTGGACTGTACTCTCATATTTGTCCTTTCTTACTATTAACCTTAACCTCCTCCAGGTTAATCCTAATCCCTTTTGGATTAGGATTAAATGCCTCCTTCGGCAAGAAGGGAAACGTGTCAACTCTACTAATTACAGGAAACTATACCTAACTTTCGTGGGTATAGTTTTTTGCGTTATAGTATAGAAAAGCACTACCTAAAATGACCTTGTAAATACAAGCACTCCCTTATATAGGCACAAGTTTAGTTGAGTGCTGCCGACAGTGCTGAAATATTACGTTTTCACCCTTAAACGCATATTTTTGTTTAAAAACTTTATTATTGACTCAAAAGATTTACAAATTTAAAATGACACAGTGAGATAATTATGACATAAATGTCTTTAAGATGAATACTTAAGTAACAAATTATATATGAAATTCTAAGTAAAACATAACTGACGTGCAAATGGTTTGAATACATAAACAACAGATAAAGAATTTAATCAAAACAAGACTGCCTTGCAATCGTTTCACAGAGTTTATTGAACTTGTCGCTTTGGTTTCTTTTTTTCCACATAAATTCCTGCAAGTGAAAGTTTAAAAATTCTCTTCTACATCCGATCATCCGGTTTATTCGTAATTTCTGTTTATTCCAGTAATTCTCAGCTGTTTGTGTATGAACACCAGCAGTTCTGTCAAAACATTTAAGGAGTGGTTAACAATATGGTGAGCAAATCCTAGGTCCCTTTGAACAGTTCTTGGCATCACTACTTTTCTGATTATCGGATATAGTGTTGCATCACTGCGCGAGTCGACAACCTCCATATAACCACAAGCTTGTGACGAAGAAGGATCAACATCCCGAATACACACAAAGAATTCTGGGGAGGAGCGCGTACCTTATGGTGCTCTGGTTTATGGCTAAAGCGACTCTTCGATTTGCACTGTAATCCCTGACCTACCAAGCTTGATAGGGTGTGTTTCAAAATGTCTCTCACAAATTTCACGAAAGAAACCGAACATATCAATAACTGTCACTTTTGAAACATTCAATAACTGTGTGATCTGCAATGCATTCAGTTCCTGACACCAGTAAAAAATACCCTCTATCCATTTTTGCAATTAAACTTTTGAGCGATAGAAAAACGAATCCTTACGAATTGATACGTAGTGCTTATATTTTCTACATTCTTTAACTTGACATTTCCAGATGTCTTTATCTTGAATTGAAGAGCGTTTAGTCCAGTTCGTTGAAACTTGACACCGAGAGCACTTTAGTTCTCTTCTCAGAAGATTCTGCTGCTTCAGCCAGTCAATTGCAGGAAGCGTGTCTTCTTCAACCAACAATGCTTTAATGATTCGTTCATACAGAGAATGGTCCATGTTTGGGGACTTGACGTTAACGAACGAGATATATTTCTAAGCAAAAGTCAAACGTTGATTCTCGTGACTTAGTACTACACCTTTTCCCCAAGTAACCACGTGTTTAACAATCAAAGGAAAACGAGAAATGGTTCAACGATCAAAAGTTGAAACCAGCAACGGTTGGTTTAACGAGGAAATATTAAAATAGCCAAGTAGAGCTTAGCCCTCCCTAAGATAAGCACTCACTAATTTGAGCAAGTAAAGATAACTGCTCCTTCATTTCTAGGGAGCGCTTATCTTTCCTTGATTCTCTATATCTTGCCTTCAGGGCAGACTCTGTTCCTAGGCGTTGTTACCAATCAGTTAAGAAACAAGGCCATTGGAGGACCTCGCTTTTTTCTCATTCTTTCACACACAGATCAAAGAGGTGGGTCTTATTATTGCTAATTCTCTCTCTCTCTCTCTCTCTCTCTCTCTCTCTCTCTCTCTCTCCTGATTCGCGTAACTCGAGATCGCTTTTCCCTAAGTCAGCTTCGCGCAAGTGTTAACTTTCAACTTGAAATATAAAGCCACAAGAGATATGCCGTCTCATGATACTTGTTTAGAAGGCGATGAGCTTCTGTGAAATTGCAATGACGGTCATTATCCTCTGATAATAAAAGATTAAAATAATTTACAGTTGTAAACGGAGGAAGCACGAAATTATACTGTAAAACTGAATGCCTGACCGTATTAATTTTATGCCTCACGATGTAATGAGCTGTTCTGAGAACATCTGTCATAATTTTATGGTGGATTCCCTAAGGTGGTCATTTTGTGTTATGATTTAATGGCCCAGTCTTGTAACATCACCGCACTTTTATGTACTTGATATTATTAGTTAGTCCAGTCACGTCTGTTGAAATGTAAAGCAAATAAACTGATGTGGTACCGATTCACCTCAAATAGTATATCTAGGGTGACCAGACGTCCCCCTTTGCGTGGGACAGTCCCCCATTTCGAATCTCGGTTCCCCCCAAAATCACTACCTTCGGGGACGTACTAATGCCCCCTTTACGGAATTTGCCCGTCATGTGTCCCCCATTGCTTGTGCAAATCCTATAATTTGCTAATTGTTCAAAGAGATTAAGAGTTAAAGATATTTTTCTCTAAACCTCTAAGGCTCTGGCAGCAGAATAGTGGTTAACGTAAATTTTTCTTTTCTATTTTACTATTCATAAAATCATGTTTATAAGTTTCCTGTTTTATGTTGAAGGTAACACTTAACAAATGCTGACTGAATCATACTTTCATTTATTCATGTTGGTATATTTATCTAAATATATAGCTTTTTAAGGATAAATCTCATATGTGCGGACTCAGGATGAAAAGATTAAACAGCTGCAATTCTGTAATCTCTCTCCCTCTCTTTGTATATCCCAAGGCGATACTTGGGAACGCATCAATAATCACTATCAAGAATTGTGTCGGTCGAAAAGACTTAAAAGCAGAAAACAATTGTTGGCAGTACACCGATTAATTAAGACTGCTCCCTGTTAAACTTTATTGTGCCTCTCTTGACTGTAATGGTGAATATTGTGCCTGGTAGTCGACTGAGGGGGTTACAGCCATTATAAGGGAGGCACAAAGCTGGCAGTCTGACCTCAAAGGAATTTTTAAGAACCGGAAAGCATAACCTCCTGGACTCCAGGACCCACTTGCTGGACCCATCCTTTTGACGTTGAATAAACGGTTGGTGTCAGAAGAGTTTATAGTGGTTTACAGTTGAGAGATTAATTTAGAACCGGGTCTGATATAATAAAAGAAGAAAAACAAAATCTTCTCGTTTGAAAAAGTTTCAGAATAAGTGGAACGCTTAGTTCTTAAGAAAGTTCCTCTTCACAGCAATAGTATTGTGGCGCGGGCAAACCTTTTGTCTTTTAGCGGTTGCAATTATATGTGACATTAATAATTGAAGTCACGCACTTTCGTGGCTGATTGATTCATCTTTGGCAAAAGACAAGAGAACTTGTCAATCTCTCAAGAATATTTTGCTCAAGGCAAATGTTTTGAACAATTCCGATCGAGAGAATGAAATAGGTGTCTTAAGACGACGAGAAAAGCTATCAAATTAAGATCAATGGGTAACTGAAAATATGAATTTAGATGTTTTCTTCATTTTTCCATTGCATTTTTACACTGATTTATTTCTCTTATATTTTGGAACTAAAATACTGCGTAAATTTATCAAGCCCTGGCATATATATCCACGATTATTTGTTTTCCTTTTCTTGTAATTGATGTTTTTTCCTATATTGGTATCATATTTTTATCCTTCTTATATAAAAAGATATTTCATCTTTATTTAATAACTACTGATTCCATGTATGAAAATTAGTAAAAATAAATCAAGATTTTTTTCCCCCCAAGCTCTGATAAAAGAATAATATTTAAATGATGCATATTAGAAAACAGTGATAAAAGACTTTCCTTATTTTTGAAAATCAAATATCATATAAAAAAAACTTGAGTAAACAACGACAAAAAGTTATTGTAAGAGCGTTTGTTAAAGCGCGCGCTATTCCCGTTTGGGACCCGACCTCGAGGACCCGAGCAGCGGAATCGGTAGTCCTCATTTCAAGTAGTCGATGGTTGCAACCCTTTCCTTTCAAAAAGGGCTTCGGTATTTTCTTGCCTATGAGCAAGTCTCCGGGAGATTTCTGTAGCGTTATGGGTATGAGTCTAATCCGAGAGTGCCATTCCAGTTCACGTCCTTTGTATGGAGACACCTCTGTTCGTCTTTTGTTCTGGGTAGGATCCCGTCGGCAGTACCTGGTTCATTGCTGTTCAATGTAGTCAGCTCTTCTTGAAGAGGCAATTGATCACACACACACACACACACATATATAGAATGAAAATGTCCCTTTTTTGCTAGATACTCGTGTAATTATAATAGCCAAAACACCTCAGTTTCTCGATTACTTCACACTTTCTGGATGCTCTTAGCACTGCAACAACTAAGATCCAAATGAAGAAACTGACGTCGTTAGCGGCATTCGAACCCGCAATCGGTATATCAGAACGAATCCAGGTAAAAATGTCACTGGTAAAAAAGTCACAGAAAAAAAGTCACAGGAGAAAATGTCACGGGAAAAAAGTTACATTCATCTTTTCTAGATAATGAACTCCAAGGGTAAATTTCAACCCGTTATGTATCCATGTACCCACCTTTGCGGCGTGTTTAGTACAAGCCCGTTGGGGATTTTTTTAAAAACTGTATGTATCCACCTTTGCGGCGTGCTTAGTGCTAGTCTGTTGGGGATTCCCGTGAAAACATAAGCAAAAGACTAAATCTCATTAAGATAATGACCTCAAGAAATGTAGTGAATTTTCCCTTGAGACCCGATTACCGGTCACCGTAAATTAATGTGACATTTTCCTGTGAATTTTTTTCTTAGTCAAAATTGTGACTATTTTTTATGTGATATTTTTTCCTGTGAGTTTATTACCGGTCACCATCAGAACACCCACTACCGGCTCGTCGATACAACAGAACGTTCGGCCATCCTTTGTCTTTGCATTAATAGTTCCAGTTTTGCGTTGAATTTCTTTCAATGGTAGTCTGTCAGTAACCTAAATATTTATCAGTCAGTTGTTTGTTGAAAAATACAGCCTCATAAATCACAAATGTAGTTAATTTCTCTATTTGATAGCGAGGGTAAGAGCTTTATAATTCTGTTGCTTTAAACAATATCTTTATGTAAACATTGAGGAAGATTATTCAGAATACTCCAGGCATTCAATAAATGAGAAGAAATTTGTCCTCAAGTAACCTATATATATTTACCTTAGTACTAGATATTTAACTGTCCTTGGTTTACAACCTGTAAATCATGGGTGACCGGTAATAAAATCACAGGAGAAAATGTCATAGGAAAAAAAAAAAAAAAAGTCACAATTTTGGTTAAGAGAAAAAGTCACAGGAAAAAAGTCACATTAATTTATGGCGGCCGGTAATAAAGTGGGCTTTTATTGCGATGATATTTAAAGTCTTTTGTTTGTTTCTAAATAATAAAAAAAAAAACTCTTAGAACTCTCGGTCACTGATACTCATTCTATTTATAATGGGAAAGTTTATAAGCAAATAGATGGCATGCCATGGGCTCCCCTTTAGAACCTTCTTTCGCAATATTTTTATGAGCATTTAGAAGAACAATTCTTTGGTCAGCGCCCAGATACTTTTAGGTCCATATTTTATAGACGATATGTAGATAACATTTTTATTTTTTTTTTTTTTTTACTGAAGAACGTCATACCAAGTTATTTATAGAATTTGTCAACTCTTTTCTTCCCAATTTTACTTTTACTACGGACAAAGAATGCAATGATCGCATTTCCTTTTCAGATATTTTGGTCTCTCGTTCTGAGGGGAATTTTGTGACTGGCATTTTCAGAAAGAAAACTTTTACCGGCCTTGGGTTAAACTTTTCAGTCACTGCCCCTTAGTTTTCTAGGTTAATTCTTCCAGAACTCTCATTTTTCAAGCCTTTCCCGTTTGCTCCAACTGAAATAACTTTTACCAAGAAGTTAGGTTTTTAGAGAAGCATTTTAAGACTAACTGCTATTATATCTTGAACATGTTCACTAAAATCATTAAAGAATTTTTAGACACTATTTTTAAGCCAATAACTGTAGTCTGCACCGTTCCAAGAAAGATAATGTATATTACTTTCTACCCTTCACTAATAATTCTGTCCCACACAAACTTAAATTATTGTTACTCTTGAGCCATCTGTACCCATATGTTGAGTTCAGATTTGTTTTTAATAACCTTATTACAATCGGAAGACTGTTTCGCTTTAAAGACACCTTCCCGGAGTTGATGCGTACCAGCATAGTTTACATAGTTGAATTGTTCTATATGTATTTTTGAGACTGTGGGATGTATCCCAAGCGCCTACTTAAGGTGCGCATCGACTCTCATAGGGGTGTCAGCCATCGTACATGCTTACTTTTCAGCAAAAAAGAAAAGAAGGCCATTATACTTCATGACATACCCTGCCACCATCACGTACAATACAGTGATTCTCAAATGCTCGGACAAACAATAAACAGCCATTCGCTTCCCTTTTTAGAGCCCCTCCATATTAAACAACAACACTCACCCACACTCAATGGCCAAACCACCTCTGTTCCACAGTTCATTGCAAAGCTTTTCTTTCTCTCTCTCTCTCTTTTACCCACACCACTTCACGCTCTTTCATTCACAGTATTCTAACTCGCCCAGTTGTCATTTAACTATAAAATGAACAGTGGTTCTCCAGTATTTTATGCTACATTATCATTATTTTTATTTATGATTATTCATGAAAAAAAAATAATAATGTCGGTAATGTTACCACGTCTTCTGGTTATTCTGTTCGACCTTGACTTGAAGTTTTCTAGAAACGAAAATTTACCAAGTTTTAATATATATATATATATATATATATATATATATATATATATACACATATAAATATATATATTAATATATATTAATCTATATATATAATATATATTATATACATATATGAAGATATATTATTCCGAGGGAGAGTGAGCTGGATATTAAAGGACATTTGTAGCTTAATGCTTGTAAATGCATCACGGTGATGTGATAAAATCAATTATATATATATATATATATATATATATATATATATATATATATATATATATATTATCTATATATATACAATTGTAATGGCCAATTATCGAAATTTTCACATTTTTTTGGATACGCTTTTCACTATAAAGCCTTAGATCCAAATGCAAGATATATGAAATTATTCTGATGCCCGGTAGCGGGAATGAAACCCACATTTGGCACTAAAGCTTTGTAGTGACAAGCGTATTCAAAAAGTGTGAAGAATTTGAGGACTTAAGAAAGTACTGTTGCTATTACAGTTACATATGCATCTGGTAAAAAGTAACCACTAAATAATCTATATATATATATATATATATATATATATATATATATCTATATATAATATATATATATAATATACACACACATATATATATATATATATATATATATATATATATATACTATATATATATATATATATATATATATATATATATATATATATATATATATATATATATATATATATATATATATATATATATATATATATTCAACAGGCGGAGGTTTCTCTAAACCCAACAATACAATGAAAGCAGGGGGAGCACACCAACAGGTCAAGAAACTCATATTTATTAGGTTGCAACGTTTCGAAGCCAACCAGCAGGCCTCATTTTCAAGCTACCAAGTAACAATATCTAATTAGTAAACAATTATAATTACGTTATTAAAATAACACTATAAAATATACTATATATATATATATATATATATATATATATATAAAACTCACACACACACACTAAAATATATATATATATATATATATATATATATATATATTATATATATATTTATAGATCTCTCAAAAACCAGTAGGAAATAATGAAACGCAGTAGTACCTAGCGCTTTCACGTATTCTTGATACTTCTCATCAGGGTACGATTGTAAGAATGAAAAACGGCTTCGAAATTTCGAATGTGCGACTAGCCAAATTACTGTGTAATTTAGGAAAAAATTTCATGACTGTCTATTGATGATTTCAACATTTGTAAGAGTGAATCAAACAAAAACTTCTTCCAGTTTTCTTCTGAAGATGGAAAAAGAAACCCACAAAATTACTAAGTATAACTTGTTTATTTACAAGCAAACAAGTTATACTTTGTAATTTTGTGGGTTTCTTTTTCCATTTGTAAGGGCACTGTTTATGGTGCATGTTCTTTTAAGTGTTATTCTAATGTTCCTGGAGGGTTTTTAAAGGTGTACTGAAAATTTAAAAAAGACGAAACGTTACACATTGCAAAAGCAGATAAATCAAATGCTCTTGTGTTAATAAATAAAGAAGACTATGTCAATAAGATGTTAGTTTTGTTAAGTGATCAAGAAAAGTATTCAGTTTGAACCATAATCCACTACAGAAAGTTGATAGCAGTTTAAATAAAAAAAATACAAACTTAAAACATTGTTAAGGGGAAAAGAAGATTTAATTAAGAAGTTTTGTATTCTATGCTCATCGTTGCTCTATATTTACGGATATATTAAATCTCACAAACAAAATAACCCTGTAACCTACGACTTATTATTGGTTCTGTTAGGTCATCAACTTATGACTTGTCAAAGCGGCTTGTCAGGGAATTGTCACCCTTTTTTGGGGAAAAATGTAGGGGTTTTCAGTTAAGATACTGTGGATTTTGTGATCCGTCTCAGAAGCTGTAACATTAATTGCGATTTTAAAATGATTAGCTTTGATGTAATTTCCCTATTCACTAAAGTTCCAGTTGACAGCCTGATAACATTTTTAGGCGATGAATTGGTTAAGCATGAATTTTCTCTGCCATCTGACACCATCTTAGAGCGACTGCAACTGCGTAATAAGGAATGAAAAACTACTTTCAATGGTAATTTCCATGACCATATGTTTGGTATGACGATCCGGAACCCTTTGTCGCCGCTTTTAAGCAACATTTACACGGAGTTTTCCGAAAAGAAACTTTTATCAAATATTTTACTGATGAATGTCCTTTGGGTAAGGTATGTCGAAGACATATTTTGTGTATGGCCACTGTGTGAGGATGTGAACAGATTTTTAACTAGATTAAATGAGGAAGAAAAAGGATTCCATTTTAACATTTTCTAGATGTAAATGTACAAAGCCACAGTAATAGATTCAACTGTTCATTTTTTTTGGAAACCTAGAAATGTACTACGTTCTTATATTCACTTGTACTCCAATCATCATTTGAAAGTTAATCTGTATTTTTTGTTCAGTGCTTTTAAGAGTATCAAGAACTTGTCCTGAATTTTTAGAAGACGAGATTATAAAGATTTATGAGATTGCTTTCAAATTGAAGTACCCGACATTTTAAGTTGATGTTACTTTAAGAAATGCTAAGAGAACATTATATGCATATGGCTATGCACAAACTTTTGATCATTGTAATTGGCTGGTTTTACCTTTTGACTGAAAGTTTCTTTCCTTGCAAAATGTTTTTTAAAGTCTTTAATATTAATGTTGTTTATAGTAACATTCAGTTTGTGAGAACAATTTTGATAAAGAACTCTCCCTATTTACAAACAGGTTGCATGTACGAAATTCCATGTAGAGATTGTAATAGAAAAAATACAATTATTGGTGAAAGCGGTAAACTGTTGGCATCAAAATTAAATCAACACAGATATTGTGGAAGTATAGGAAATACATCGAGTGCCCTCTTTCTACTAATGAACATTTTGATCATGCAATGAACTGGAAAAATTCAAAGGGAATTTCATTTTTATAGAGATATTATTAAAAGAAACATTACAAAATCTAGCATGATAAAACATAAGTCAAGTAGTGTTTTTAATATTATCAACGGACAATAATAACTGGCTTACAAAGTGTATTGTTGACAACTTAGTAACTATGTAATAGACTGCTTGGTATTTTCATTTCTATTCGTAGTAGCTTACAAGTACAATTCTTGGCTGTGGACCATTTGTTCTTGGATAGGCTTTTTGGTTGTTGTGTAATTTACTTTTGCTTTTGTTTTCATGTTTACCTTTGAAATTTTGAAGCTGTTTTTCATTCTTATATTATACTCTGATGAGGTGTATCAAGAATACAGAAAACGCTAGGTACTACTCCTGTGTTTCATATACAATCTTCGCGTGTTACTTGTGATCATATAATATGATCGTATGATATATATATGGCGAACTTAAAGTTATAGCAGACATCGACCAAAGCATGAGAATTTTTGGAGGTTCGGTACGATATGCAATGGATTTGTAGCCAAATCTTGTTTTCCACCTTTCCTCTTTCTGAGTTTCATTTTCATTCGCTGTTTGCTTAGTAAGCTACGTTGATGTTGAAAACAATAAAATTTAAACAACAAGAAGTCAAGCTGAATTATGTAATTTGAAAACGGAACTGCATAAAGAGAAGATAATGCAGTGTTCATTAAGACTTTACAGCAAGAAATTTAGGGCAGATCAAAGATGCACAATGAATTCCTCTTTTAGGTTAATATTTCCTATTACGGTTAATAACCTGATTATCCCTAATAAGAAATATTGGCATAAAAGAGGAATTAATTGCGTATCTTTGTTCCGCCCCAAATTTCTTGCAATGAAGTCTAATGAACGCTGCATTATCTTCTCTTCATGCAGTTCCGTTTTCAAAATATAGCATTCAGCTTGACTTCTTCTTGTTTTAATTTTATTGTTTTCAACATCAACGTAGCTTACTAAGCACACAGCGAATGAAGATGAAACTCGAAAAGAGGAAAGGTGGAAAACAAGAATTGGCTGCAAATCCATTGCATTCCATCGTACCGAACCTCCAAATATTTTCATGATTTGGTCGATGTCTGCTATGATTTCAAATTCTCCTTTACTGAGTTTTAATATTTTCAAATGGTGCGTTGTAACCTGCTCTTGGTAAGTCGGCAAAGTTCACACTTCGTTGGTAAAGCTGTCATGAGAATTCTAACCTGTTGGTAGTCATTGTGAAAACTGATATCAGCGAGAAGTTTGAGTCATCGAACTCTCAGTGTGTCTTGATTCCAAAACTTTGTTATGTTCATTTGACTGCAGGTTCATTGTCAATGTTAAAGGAATATTCGCACTTAAACTGCAACCATTATCTGTTGTAGTATTTCTCTGGAGACGAATATATGTGTACAAATGGACTACTAACTCCAGGGTAGTCAGTTGCATAAAAATGAAGAAAGTTTGATGAAAATAACCGTGGCAAATCGATCTTTATCAACGCAGGTTACTAAAATTGCTGAGCATATGTGATTAAAGCTCTCGTGATAAAGGCATACATTAATGCTTTACACAGTCAAGCGCTGTGAATTTGTCAAGCCCTCGTGTTTATACTGCTAGCTGTAAATGTCAATCAAGAGGAGCGCTGTTCATCATTTGAACGCAGTAGATTTGCTTAACCCATGGCTGAAATTTACTTTCTCTTTTGTCAGTACGTTACCATTTGGTGTTTCCTTTAATTTATATTTAAGTTTCAGTTTTTGTTTTTCGGTTTCTTATGGCATTTTTGTTTTGTTTTTATTTTACTTCAGTTTTTCTTGCTATTCTGATTTCTAATCTGGTGTAACTTTTGATATAGTGTATTTTTTCGTGTTATCCTATGTAGTATATATTCTCCGCAGTCTCTCTCTGCTATTGAGAGAATAAGACAAGTGGCACAGTGAACACAAGAAGAGCCATAAATAGTCCCAGTTTTGTAAATGACTATGAGTGACCACATAGGTAATTACCTCAATTAAATTTATATATGTATATATATATATATTATATATATATATATATATATATATATATATATACATTGTGAAAAATAATCTCTCCCACGCCGTATGATAAGTCAAAGATCCTGCTGTAATTAAAATTAAATTTATCCTTTTGCTGTTGTATAATACACTGTGGACAAACTCGCCCCTACAACCTTTCCCTAATCACTGTTTTGGGAGACACTACTTTAATCCTTTTTCCTTGTTCGAGCTGACTGCTGACAAACCTTTAATTCCACGCATGGATACAGGAGAAATGCTAATACTCGCCCGAGGCAAGCCAGCTGATGGATAAGCTAAGGATCAACCATATGTGCACCACCACCTTGGACTTTGGGCCACAATGTCGCCATGCCGAGGCGAGATGCCCACTACCGCCATCTGGACGTAAGACCCTCTTAACAAAAGGCTTCAAATTAGTAGGCTCGGTCTTAGAATTTGTTGGACCCTTATCCAGGACTCATGTCCCCCAATCCCCTTGCTTTTGAACTGTTCCATCTTAAGCATGTGGCTACTGTAGGCCTAGCATGTTTTTGTAGTGAGTTAATTCACTTACAGCCCCTGCCATCATTGGCCTCCTGAAGTAAGAGGAACTCTCCTGACAACCATAAAGTGGCAGATATTAAGGTTTGAGTCAGTCACTTCGCTGTTAGTCTATTACTGTTTTTTCTGTTTCCTCTTCGTTTTGCAATATACCTACAGTGAGAACTGTGTTGCCTTTTTATTTGTGCTGATTTAAGCTGCAAAGCATTTAAGTGAAGTGTAATGTAATTTGTTAAATTGCAAATTACCAAAGTCGCATTCACGTCCAGGCATCCTCCGTGCAACTCCTTGATTCCTTAATCAGACGTCTCATTCCAGGGAAGTAATCATAGCGGTTTTCGATTATAGTTTAGGAGTTAGTCAACTGTATTTTCTGTGCATGCATTAGCTTGTGTGCAATATTGGCTTCCCCACTACACCCTCTTTTTACGGTGCCCTTTGAAGCAAACGCCTACTGGGTTCCCTTCAGGATAACCCCAGGCATTGCTTCTTCCATCTTGTAGTGAGGGACTGTTTTATTTTGTTCCAGTTATGCTATCCATTCTTGTGATATGATTTTCTATTGTAAATATAATTAGTTAAATTCATGCCAGAGTTTACCTAATCACTCCCCTTTTGAAGCAGGCCTTCAGTCGTTTTTAAATTGAATATCTTTTTGCCTGACCTCAAGGCCAGAGTCTGATATTTTGCATTATCCAATGTAAGTTGCGTGGATCTTCTTCAGTTTAATCCACTGATTAATGTAGATTCCCCAGGTATATCTAATTCACACACACACACACATATATATAAACATATCTAACAGAAGTTTTCAAGGAAACACGTTTAATTACATTCATTCAAAAGCCGACGTTTCACTTCACATGCTGCATTTTCAAGAATGAGAGAGGGTATCTATTTTATTTCCTGTTGGACTGTTCCATGATGGGATCACGATCCTGACTAATTATTGAAAAAGAAATAGCTTTTCAGTCACTATTTTTTCTTTCATAGAGATCTCAGTAAGCTCTTAGTCTTACATTGAGTGATTCTCCTCCATCACATACCACTCCCAGACTACAGCTGTATGCAAAATTTTACCAGACCACTGAGCTGATTAACAACTCTCCTAGGGCTGGCCCGAAGGATAAGATATTTTTACGTGGCTAGGAACCTATTGGTCACCCAGCAACGGGACCTACAGCTTATTGTGGGATCCGAACATAAGAAACCATGCCTTGAAAATGTATCATGTGAAGTGAAACGTCGGCTTTTTAATGAACGTAATGTAATCAAATCGCTCCTGCCCTCTGATACACACACACACACACACACATATATATATATATATATATATATATATATATATATATAAATATATATATACATATATATATATGTCTGTTTTGCTTATGAAGGTTAGTCTGTGAGAAATAGACATAAACAGTGCATTGTCGATATTGCTCATTTGGCAAAAGTAAGATGAGCTCTACCCTGATATTGGTAGTGAAATTTACATACATCAAAATAAGCCTAAGCGCTGAAAAAAAAAAACGTTGCTTTTTGTCTGTAATAATCTTTTTATTCTAAAAGCTTTGAAATCTGATAAAATCGTCCATTATATTACCATAACGCCGACACAAAGTTCTTGGAAACTCGTACTCACTTAACGACCGTCTGCTGTCGACGGTTTCCTGGTCTCCATTGACAGCTGTGGAGAAGCAGAAGGTCAAAAGCAGAACAACGATGGATGTGACAGCGGACGGCATTCCGAGTCACCCTGACAAAGGCAGCTCTCCCAATGACTTGACTGGACCTTTGTCGTACCCTCAGTGTTGGGATTTGTCCTCTCTCTCTCACTCAACATGCGCCGTGAAGGTCATCAACGGCGCATGTGTTAATAAATGAAAGCTTACGTAGAATAATAAAACCTACGGACTGCAGTTGACGGATTTTGCTGACCTTCAGTTATTCCCTCGCTAAACTTCGTCAGATTTATGATAGGTTTATTTATACACGCGCATAAATGACTATATATTTTTTCCCGCGAGTAATCTTATCGCCTTTAGCCTTTTATCTAAGACGGGAATAAGAACATAGGTCTTAGACAGAAGTAGTTCTATCGAAGACGCGTTAGCGCGCTTTGCTCTGTATATCAATACACACACAAACACACATATAAATAAATAAATATATATATATATATATATATATATAAATATATACAAATATATATATATATATCCAAATTGACGTCACATTTTTATATATATACATATATATAAAAATGCACATGTACACACATAAATACGTACACATATACACATACACAAAATAGGGCGTTGGTTCAGGAACCTCATCCCAAAATACCTGATGAGAAACAGGTAGATCAGTATATATAAATAGTTAGGAATATGCAGACGCTAGGTACTATGTCGTACCTCTAAGTAAATGGGGATGTAATCCACAATGATGTAAAATCCTTCTGTAGTTATATGAAATATATATTTTTTGTAAAGTGAATTAAAGCTTTCGACCATCATTTCAGTGAACAAGAAAGCCTTAATTTGCTTTACAAGAAATATACAATTTATATAACTACATAAGGATTTTACATCATTGTATATTATATCCCCAGTTAGGAATATTGTCAGTACTACACTTGTGCATTTAACGTTATTTCTAATATTTAAGAATTCCTAATAATTTTTTGCCGGTATATAAACTGAAATAAAATATGGCTTTGTGATTCATCTTTTTTCGATTGCGTGATGTCCCTGGGAAGGAAATGTCGGTGATTTGTTCTAGGGAGCAAAACTTGTGACCACACCATGAGCCGTAGTGCTGGATGGAGCTATAGCAGTAGTAGTACTATAGTAGATTCATATCAACCGTGCATCTGATGTCTAGGCAACTCCCTTACGACGCTCCTGATTGGCTGTTAATAAGCCAGTCACAGGGCTGGAAGTTCTCAGTCTCTCTCGAGAGTTCACATGAGTAGGATCTATGTCTTTCAAAAGTACCCCACAGGAGAGGTGGAACATACATCATGCCTATGTGAACTGTCGAGAGACTGAGAGTTTCCAGCCCTGTGATTGGCTTATCAACAGCCAATCAGGAGCGTCGTAAGGGACTGGCGTAGACATCAAATGCACGGTTGATGTGAATCTACTATAGTAGTGGCTGCTTTGATTGGTGGTATGAAATAACTGACAAACTGTTTGCAATAATTCCCCTGTTACCTGATGTTCATGGCTTCGGCTGGTTGCGTCGATGAAGTACTTGAAATTATAGTGGAAAATGACGAAGAAACAAGTCAAGAATACGCTTTACTCATAAAAAACTGTTCCCTGGCTACCAAGTGAAATTAGGAGAATCTACGACCGAAAAAGACCTTGCACAAAGTTCTTTAATTGTATACGAGTAAAAAAGTCAAGTACTGCACGCAATGACCGAATGCATCTGCATTCTTAATTCGGGCACGCAACAAGGCAGTCAAACACTTACAATTGATAGCAGCAATCAGGTCATATCTGAGTTAATTAAAAGGCAGCAGAGTCCTTCAGATATAATTGAGAGAAGACTATCAAGTGAATCACGGTCTCTGCAACGTTCAAGGAAAGCTTTCGTTAGACCGCTTTTGCCCGGAAGAGTCTGGTTTGCGCTTTTCCGGTCCTTCTTCTGAACGCTCAAATATGCAGAGAATGCCACCGGCGGTACTTTATGTTAATCGATAGGATAGCACGCTGTCACGATTCTAGCCTTAAAATGAAGAAAATGCATTGATGTCACTATGCCCCTACACCCTGCCATACAGAAATCCACAGTGAAATATAGATGCTTATAATATATATATATATATATATATATATACTATATATATATATATATATATATATCTATATCTATCTATCTATATATATATATATATATATATATATATATACTATATATATATATATATATATATATAACGTGTAAGATTTTCGCTCCGAGTGAGCTTATATATATAGTGTGTATATATATATATATATATATATATATATATATATATATATATATATAACATTTAAGATTTTCGCTCCTAGTGAGCTTAAGTTTAATAATAAACAGGACAGTGAGAAGACTGGAAATCATTTCTTCTTTTAATTTACACCAACATTTCGGGAATCCTTTCCCATCTGCAGGGCTATAAATAGAATTAATTTTTACAATATTAAAAAGTATGCTAAAATAAGCTTATAATTATGAGAAATCTAGTTTTGCAATATAACAGTCGTTAACTAAAAGTAAAAGAAAGACTGCAAAGCGACTTTATGCTAAGAGTAAATTAAAACAATAAAGGACTTAGGGAAATAACAGATAGAAAGCAAATATATATATATATATAAAGGAAAGCGTTTTGTCGGACTTACTGTTAAGAGGTTTGGCTGTTAACCGATAATGAACAGAATAGTCAAACTCTGACTACCCGGTTCATCTTTAAAGGCCATAGTGAAGAGAGAGAGAGAGAATAGAGAGAGAGAGAGAGATAGAGAGAGAGAGAGAGAGAGAGAGAGAGAGATGTGAGTAACAGTCATTTAGGCAATATGTAACCGTGTGGAAGTAGTTTGGTTGTTTAAGGAACGAGACAGTTTCTGGGTGTAAAGAGAAGGAGCGAAAGGTAATCAGTAGTTAGATAGAGTGTTTTGAAATTATTATACATGATGACAGTTTAACATGAGTTTGAATGGTTCCTTATGGCCGAAAATTATTTTTTATCTTAAAATGCAGCCAGTGCGAGAACCAACACCTCTATGGGAATCGATGTGGACTTTCATTAAGCGACGGGTAGATCCGACGTCGTCATTTCCAAAATTACACTGGTTTGAGTCTTAACTTTTTTTAGCCACTGCGCTTTGACATTCAAGCTGAATTCAGTAAAGAAACTGTTATTCAGAGCCTATTTATTCCCTCTTTTCAGATTGGAATAGTAGTTTTCCCAATGAAATGTCCATCCTCAAAGTATTTTTTAAGAATAACTGTTATCCTTCTGACCTCTTTGATAGAAGTGTGATAAAGATTTTAAACAATATTTATCAGCCGAGTTTATTGTGTCCTCAAGTTCGGGAGAAATTAATGTATTTTTCATTGCCATGTGTAAAAATTGTAACCATTAGGCATGAAATGACAATAGCCCAAAGCACTTTTGTACCCATGTGCTAATTTCAAGTTTGCGTTCAATAACCGTTAATAACAGGCAGACTTCGAACAAAGACGTCATTCTAGAGTTGATGCGTCCTTTCGTTGTGTACCTACAAGTCTTCTTGTCCAAAATGTAATTTTGGAAATGACGACGTCGGATCTACCCGTCGCTCATTGAAAGTCCGCATCGATTCCCATAGAGGTGTCAGTTATCGCACCGGCTGCATTTTAAGATAAAAAGAATTTTCGGCCATAAGGAACCATTCAAACTCGCGTAAAACTGACTTATTGTACGATCATTTTAAAATACTCTGTCAAACTATCGATTGCCTTTCGCTCCTTCTCTTAGAACAGTGTTTCCCAACCTTTTCCAATCCTAGCACCCCCCGTTGTCATGTCTAAGCAGTCCAGCACCCCCTAACTATCTTAATTATTAATATCGTATTACTAGGTAACTAGAAGGATAAATGAATGTGAAGTGTACTGCTTGATCAATTTTATTTTGTTCATTCCTTAAAACTAACACAAAATACCAATATTGTTTATAAAAGAAATAAAAAAAAAAATGAGAAAAAATGAAATTGCATGGATTTAAATATGTACAACTGGGTAATCAATCATACTGTACATACATTAATGTGATTTTTGCTGTTGCTTATATGCAACTAGTTTCTCAATTCGAGGCTTTGTGTTGGCCAGAGCCACCCTCATATCATGAACCAACCCAATTTGAAGTCGGTTCCGGGCAGTTGTTTTGATTTGGAGCATGGTGGAGAAAGCCTTTTCACAGAGGTAGGTAGTTGGAAATGGGATGATCGTTTCCAGCGCTGCCTTTGCTAATCCAGGGTCTGCTATCAACTGATCACACCAGAAACCTGACAGCGGTAGTGTGCGAAATTTTGTTTGACAACCCTGGTTCACCTGCAGATCAATAAGCTCCTCCTTTAGGTTATCATCATCATCCATATCTGCCAAGAAGGGCTGCTGTATCGATTCTGGAAATGAATGATCCATGGGAAAGTATTGTGCCATAGTGGTCTCTAGGAGTGAGAGGCGAGCAACAATATTTTCTACAATCATTGGCTGGATTGTCTTTTCTGCATGTTTTTCATCTAGGATAGGAAAGCTTCCCACATTTCCTCCCTGGATTCGACGCTTCCACAGTGATATTTTCCTTCTTGAAGGCTTCTACCTTCTCTGTACAATCAGTATTATTAGCAAACATGCCTTGCATGGACAAGTTTAGATCATTCAGATGACCGAAAATGTCTGCCAGGTAGGAGAGGGAGAGAATGAAAATTTCGTCCTCAAAATTTTCAGCAAAATCACTCTGATACTCTCGGAGAAATACTGCAATCTTATCAGCGAGCTCTGCAATAGGTGTCAGCATTTTTCCACGGGAGAGCCATCGCACTTCAGTGTGGAAGAGAAGCACCTGATGTTCACTTCCCATCTCCTCACAAAATAACTTGAACACTCTGTGGTTTAAAGCACGTCCCCGGATATAATTGACAATTTTAACACAGACGGACAGAACTTCTTTGAAATGAGATGGCAATGTCTTTACCGCCAAAGCATGGCGATGGAGTACACAGTGCTTCGTAATGATATCTGGTACCCTCTCCTTCACTAGAGCAGCAAATCCAGACTTATTCCCCAGCATGGCTGGGGCACCATCTGTGCAGACTGATCCTACCTTCTCCCACTTGATCTGATGCTAAACTAGTGAAAGGAGATCTGATTACTCTATTTTAAGGTATTTTTACCTAAAGTTGAAACCCTGCATGTGGTGTGTATGTTCCAAATGTGTGTATACATTGAAAACTTGTAAAGAGTAAACGTGTGTGTGTGTACCCTACATACTGATGGCTAACTTCGTTTTATTATTATTATTATTATTCAATTCTTGCACACTTATACTTCTTACTTTTGACCAGAAACTATCACGGAAAAGGTCGACATATTCATTTCAGATAAAGAATCAATATAAAACAACCAGTTAACTGTAATATATCTAATTCAGGAAAAATAATAAGCGAAATGACAACATGCACACAGATTCAAAACATAGCCTACCCACGTGCTGCGAAGCCACTCGCCTCTGATACCAGGGTTCCAAGATTTTAGTCTTTCGTATTGAAAAACGTCATCACTTCTTTTACAGATAATAATATGAAGCGACACATTGGGGAGAGAGAGAGAGAGAATACTTTCCAATGGACTTACCAGTATTACTGGAAATCAAAGATAGTCTTAGATATGCCGACAAAACTCAAATATGTAGGAGCTGTACTGCTCTGTTGCACTGCTACTGAATAACTACAGTGGTACTGTCTGGCTGCCACTGGTCCCACAGTCTCGCCGCTCTCATGTCAGATACAAATAAGTACCGAACGTGTACTGCAGAACTGGTCACGCCTTGTTAGGAAATGATATTTTACCGTCATGTGTGTATCGCTTCCCAGCACCCCCAATAATTGATTTCAGCACCCCCAGGGGGTGCTAGCACCCCAGGTTGGGAAACGCTGTCTTAGAAACTCTGCATAAACTGTCTACTTCCTTAAACAACCAAACTACTTCTACACCGTTACATATTGCCTAACTGCCTATTAGGTTATTACTCACATCTCTCTCTCTCTCTCTCTCTGTTTTTTTTTTCTCTTTCTCTGACATCGCCTTTGACTCTTCTGTTCTCCATCACTAGTTAACAGCCAAACCTCTCAACAATTAGTCCGACAAAAATCTTTCATTTTTAATTTTTTTCATTTTATATATATATTATTATATATTATCTAAAATTATATATCATATTATATATATATATATATATATATATATAATTATATTAGATTATATATATATAAATGAAAAAAAATTAAAAATGAAAGATTTTTGTCGGACTAATTGTTGAGAGGTTTGGCTGTTAACTAGTGATGGAGAACAGAAGAGTCAAAGGCGATGTCAGAGAAAGAGAAAAAAAAAAACAGAGAGATCTAGTTTTGTAATAACAGTCGTTACACTGACAGTAAAAGAATGACTGCAAAGCGACTTTAAGCTTAAGGTAAATTAAAACTATACATAACTCAGTGAAATTACTGATAAAAAAGCAAATATGTGTAATATGTCTGTGTGTATATATATGTATGTATATATATATATATATAGATATATATATATATATATATATCTATATATAATTATCATATTATATATATATATATACATACATATATATTACAACACATACATATTGTTACACATATTTGCTTTTTTATCAGTAATTTCACTGAGTTATGTATAGTTTTAATTTACCTTAAGCTTAAAGTCGCTTTGCAGTCATTCTTTTACTGTCAGTGTAACGACTGTTATTACAAAACTAGATTTCTTAAGGTAGATTATTAGCTTATTTTAGCATACGTTTTAATGATGTAAAATGATTTTTGGTATATATATATATATATATATATATATATATATATATATATATATGTATATATATATATTCCCCATTTTGCCATTCAGTAACGTAAATTTCAATAAAGAAACAGGCACAATGCACGCCTTTATCTCTCTCTCTCTCTCTCTCTGCGAGTTTCCGGTCTGCATTTTCATTTTTCATTTTCTTTCTGCCGCCTGCCCGCTCTTTACAGAAAACGATCCGCCGGCCTTCAGAATCCGAAAATTAATCCGAAGCCGCCGGATGGCAAACAGAAGCTAATAGAAGGAGTCAACAAGAGAAACTCACCAATTAAGGGCTTGCTCGAAGAGCAAAGCCTGTGCCAGCTTAATCTTCAATAACAACAGCAACAAACTCACTCTCAGTCCAGGTCAGACCTCCCTCCAGAACGCAAGTTATAGTGCCTTGGATCCGCGGGGCTCACCCCTTGTCCCTGCCCTTGCGTTCACATGCAGCTTTATCAGGACCATACCTTTCGACATTGAAGTGGATCCCCTTCCTTCTCGGCTCCTAATACGAAGCGGAACCGGAAATCAAGACGTTAAAGTACAGGGTTTAGTTGGCAGTCACTTTTGTCTCTTTCTGTATTTATTTCTCTTATTTTCTATTTCTTTGCTTCTGCGATCGTTCATAGTGACTTCTTATCATCTCCCCATAGCTGGGTTCTTGATCTATAAAGCTAATCTGATTTATGCACTGTAGTTCCCTTGCCTGTTATTTAATAGTGCTCATGAATGAACTCCCGGCATTAGGAGTGCTAAGAAACTTTACTAAGGGAGAACGTAATTCGTTGTCTGTTTCACACACTCTCATGCAATACAATAACGTTCTGTGAAGTAATTCAGTCATTTCGTCCCCTTTGAGGGAATTCTGAGAACATAGGATTTATAGCAAAGCAAGTCTGAATATTTAGCGGCATCACCTCACATGTTCAATACTTTGTATGCCTCACACGTGTTTATAGAGCAATAACGTATTCCAGATATCCTGCCACCTTCATGCCTGCTGTGAGATGATGATGATGATAGATTAAGCCAGCTTAGCATGACGGATGAAGGATTTTCCTCTGGAACATACCATTTGGCTCAATTTAACAACTGGGCCAGAAAGGAAAAGTTTTAGTGAGAGATAAAGTATTATAGAAGCAAGTCCCAGTAAGTAGGAGAGCGTGGGAAGGAAAGGATAAATTTAGAGTTGAAGAAAAAGTTAGGGATTCAAAGTTCCCTTGAGATGTGATGAATGATGCAATGAATGGATGAATTTTACTTATATACAGGATGGCTGTATGCCATCAGATATGCTCACTCGAGAGTGGCAAAGGTGTGCTGCTCTTCTCTGACCGCTCGTTAAGGTCTTGAGAAGAGGAACAGGAATGGGATGATTAAATGAGGCAGCTGCTGTTCAGATTGAACATCAGGTGCTTAGTTGGGATAAGTTGGGGTTGTATGTGGTTTAGCAGTGTCTCTCTGTTTACAGGTTTCCCTGTGAGACGTTCAAAGAGGATGATGACGTGGATCTTCCTCTTCTTAGCCTACGCACAGGCATACCTTAGATTCGCGCTCCAAGTCCTCAGCACGTGTTGGAACCCGACCACGTGTTTCGAGTGCTACAAGCAGCTGTTTTCATAATAAGTAGCGCCCGTACTGGCGCCCTTGACTACGTAGCGTAATTAGTCTGTAAATATACCCCCTTTAAATTTGATCCTTTGAGTTTTCATTACATTTTTCCCTTGAAATCTAATCGCAGCCCTAAGCTGTAACTTTGTTAATAAACTAGATTCCATAAGGCCTTTCTTTTGATAAAGTCAGATGTATTTACTCCGTTCCGCGGCCTTCGAGTCCTAGATTTATAAAAGTGTCGAACTTGTCTAGAATCTCTCAACAATTAGCAAATGCTAAAGTGATTTCACAAAAGAAAACGGACGTGGAATCCCAGCTCCATTAAGCCCATATGAGCAAAGGAAAGACAGAGAAACCTCCACAACAGGTAGGGCGTTTTTCAAATATAGGTATTTATTGTTATGGGTAGAGCCAAATTTTGATTGACATCTTTTCAGGTGGTTATTACTGTGCATATTATTTTTGTCTTGAGACGGATAATTCTGCAAATTTTTTGTCTAAGTCTATCTTGTCACAGTGAGGGATTGCTTCTATTTTTCCACCCTCATGACCAATGTATTCGCCTTTGCGAATTTCATTACAGTCTGTTGACTGCCTTTCATTTTCAGTCTATTGACTGCTTGTATTTTACCAGTCTGTGCGGCCAAGATTGTTCCGTCCCCGTGACCCATAAATCCTCAGCATTATTGTATGCACATTTCATTAGTCTGTTGACGGCTTTTGTTTTCAGTTTGTTGCCTGCTTTTACTTTTCAGTCCGTTTGACTGATTGTATTTTGATTGTCCGTACAGGCAATATTTTATGACCCCGCGACGAATATTTACAGTCTGTTGATTGGCGTTCCATAGAAACCACTCTTGCAGTATTCATGCTAGCACATTTCCCGTCCTTCGTGTCGACTGATTCCAATTCCGGGAATCCACTCCAAATCACAGTAATTTGTTACTCTCAGCACGCATTGGCGTCAAATACTTTCGCTTTCTTCTCTTTGCAGATAATTTATAATCCCTATAATAGGATCTTATGTCCTAGAGGCGTTTCATTCCACCTTAGTGGAATCAGCTCGGTGTTAATTCGTCCTTTAAGGCCCGTACATACTATGCATCATGATACTCGCAGTGTTAGATGGATGCTTTGAAAAACGACTTTTTCAACACGAAGCTGCATCAACAATGTGTTGATGGGGCAGAGCCATTTCATTACGCAGCTCAGTGATGCACCAACATTCAGAGTGGGAGGATGTCTGCTCACCACCACCCGCCAAACCCCTTGAGTGAACAAGGACTAAAACAGGAAATGTTGCAATCAAAGCATCACAGAAGTCTGGAGCTGGCACGGAAGATCTCTACACTCCGAAGTTATGGTGTTTTGATGAGCTGTGTTTCCTGTAATAAAAAAATATTTGTGTACTTTGTACCTATATTTGAACCTTACTTTCAAATAATCCTCCCTAAGGACATTATAGATAGCTTCACAGGTTTCTAGGATGATGATTATACCGAGGCTCGGTTTTGAAATCCTGGTTGAATATTGGAGGCTTACATACGATCCTCCAGCTGCAAGAACGAGCTCCTGATGATATGCTGTCTCGAAAGCTGGTGTCCTGCTTACAAATATATGGTTCAATTTTTTCCCAACAATTGCTTCTATTTTTCCACCCTCATGACCAATGTATTCGCCTTTTCGAATTTCTTTACAGTATGTTCGCTGCCTTCCATTTTCAGTCTATTGACTGCTTGTATTTTACTAGTCTGTGCGGCCAAGATTGTTCCGCCCCCGTGACCCATAAATCCTCAGCATTGTTGTATGCACATTTCATTAGTCTGTTGACGGCTTTTGTTTTCAGTTTGTTGCCTGCTTTTACTTTTCAGTCCGTTTGACTGATTGTATTTTGATTGTCCGTACAGCCAATATTTTATGCCCCCGCGACGAATATTTACAGTCTGTTGATTGGCGTTCTATAGAAACCACTCTTGCAGTATTCATGCTAGCACATTTCCTGTTCTTCGTGACGGCTGATTCCAATTCCGGGAATCCACTCCAAATCACAGTAATTTGTGACTCTCAGCACGCCTTGGCGTCAAATACTTTCGCTTTCTTCTCTTTGCAGATAATTTATAATCCCTATAATAGGATCTTATGTCCTAGAGGCGTTTCATTCCACCTTAGTGGAATCAGCTCGGTGTTAATCCGTCCTTTAAGCCCCGTGCACACTATGCATCATGATACTCGCAGTGTTAGATGGATGCTTTGAAAAACGACTTTTTCAACACGAAGCTGCATCAACAACGTGTTGATGGGGCAGAGCCATTTTATTACGCAGCTCAGTGATACACCAACATTCAGAGTGGGAGGATGTACGCTCACCACCACCCGCCAAACCCCTTGAGTGAACAAGGACTAAAACTATATTTTATTGAATTACTGAAGGAACATCCATCTGTTTGGAACATCAAATGTAAGCATTACAAGATAAGAAACATCAGGAGCGCAAGCTTGGAAACCATAAAATCAGAGTTATCGAGTTTTGTAAACTGTATATTGCGGAATGAAGACTTTACTAAAAAGCTGCACACCCTGGAGACACAATTCTACAGGGAAATGCTGCAATCAAAGCATCACAGAAGTCTGGAGCTGGCACGGAAGATCTCTACACTCCGAAGTTATGAGCTGTGTTTCCTGTAATAAAAAAATATTTGTGTACTTTGTACCTATATTTGAACCTTACTTTCAAATAATCCTCCCTAAGGACATTATAGATAGCTTCACAGGTTTCGGGGATGATGATTATACCGAGGCTCTGTTTTGAAATCCTGGTTGAATATTGGATGCTTGCATACGATCCTCCAGCTGCAAGAACGAGCTCCTGATGATATGCTGTCTCGAAAGCTGGTGTCCTGCTTACAAACATATGGTTCAATTTTTTTCCAACAATTTATAAAATGCAAGGATTGGCATTCTTGTGTAATTTTCAAAGTCTGTTGGATTTTCGACTTGCAGCTCCAAAAATATTTCATTGAAGCTTCCCTTCAGAGGTCGCCGAGAAAGCCATTGCTTACACCACAAGGTTCTACGTTTCTTCCTCAAAAGTTTCTTTTTTGCAGCACACAGAGCAACTACACCCCACAGTAGAGTCTCCTGGCAAAGTACATACATCATCGGCAGACATCCTGCCGTTGAAAGCTGAACTGCGAGAACAAGTGAGCAGTGTTGCAGTGCAGTTAAGCCGCTATTAATTTTTTTCAACACCACTACTGCATCACGTAGCTGATACATGATGGCATAGTGTGTACCATGCTTTAGGGACGCCATTCCCAGGCAGTGCTTGGCTATTCCAGAGCCTAGAGCTCGCACAATTTAAAGGCATGTGCCTACCATTCCTAGAACTCTCAGCTCCATTCCTAGTCCCTCCAGGGACTGCATCCTAAGGGCTTAGTGCCTGTGTTACACTGAGAAATTCCCGTTCGTGCACCCACAAACCCATTCCTCCCAAAATGGCGAACAACCCTGTATTAGAGGAAATTAAAGCTTTTACTGAAGCACAGAAAGCCGAGGCCCTAAGGGGCCAAGAATTAGCTACCTGGGTAGCTGAGGAGAGGGAAAGGGCGCGAGTAGAGAAGGAGAAGGAAAGAATAGAGGAGAAAGAAAGGGAATTCTAGGTGAAAAGAGAAGCAGCAGGGAGGGAATTCCAAGAAGAAAGAGAAACCACAAGGGCAGAGAGGGAGAAAGAGAATTCCAAGAAAGGAGGGAGGCGGCAGAAAGGGCAGAGAAGGCAGAAGAAAGGGATCATCAACTGGCTATGGCCAGCACTGGCATACAGCCCTCTACATCCCAGTTATCACACTCCACCCTTAGTAGCATGGGCACCCTCATCCGCCCGTGGAGCGAATCCAAGCAGGAAGCCTGGCTCGACCACACAGAAAAGCCCTCCCCGGTCACGAGCAAGATCTCGCTTGAGTAAGGGAGGCCATCGTAAAAGCCTTCGAGATAACCCCCGACAGGCAGACATAGTCAGAATGGGTGGCTAAGAAGACACCCATTCTCTAGAGGTGGACAAAGGCACCGAACGCTGTTTCTGCGGAAGAGATCCTCGAACTTTTCCAGTTGGAGGATTTCCTATCATATGCCCCACCTGAACTTGCCACTTACTGGGTGGATAAAAACCCAAAAACGATTGTGGAGTGCTGTAAGTGGGTGAATACCTGGAACACCCACTACAGAGCTCATGAAACAAGAAAATCTGCCCTGTCGCTCTCCCTCTTGCCAGAGTCCGGTACGTTTTGGCCAACTCTCAGAGATTGCAGTGCCAAAATAATCGGCCGCGTAAGCCCGTGTGTGGGCGTTGTAACAAACCTGGGCACTCCTCAGAGCAGTGCCACTTTAAAACAGTTCCTCCGTAGTCAACACCTGCTCCCCATCAGAATGGACAGCACCAAAATGATAAGAATAATGGCTATTGGCAGCGGAACAACTGGCCAAAGCCTGATTTTAGCCGGAGCTTTTGTGACTCGTGCAAAGTGAAGGGGTACACCTCTTCCCGGGCGCATTGCTCCAAGAAAGCTACCGCTCCCGCCATTGCCATGGCAGTGACGGATCCGTCAACTCCAGGCCCCCAGCTCAGGGCACCATATTTGTTGCACCACCCTGAGATCATTATCGATTGAGATGGATTGAGAGGCATATAAATAAATTGCAATTGAAAGCCTCAACCATATTAGAGACCATGGAAAAAAATGCAAATACAAAATTAATTAAAAGGATTTCAAAATAATAGGCAAAGCTCTAAACGAACACCGATTGTCAATACTCGAATCTCTTTGTATTAAACAACGGGTTCCCCAATTAAATACTCAGTCCACGTCAACTCCTCTGTACCTCAGCTCTTGCCATCAGCACTACCGGGTATCACTGTTCCCTTCTCTTGTACATACCTCTTTCTTCATTTCTTATGTTAAGAAATAACTGATTGCCATGTTTTAATCTGAGTCAGTTTCTAATTCTGTTGTTCTTTTTAATTTGTAGCTTCGAAAATGAAACGTCAGCATAATAAAACACATTAATAAGATTTTGGGCTCTCTCCTTCCTCCGATGATGTTTCTCTGGTTTCAAGCAACCGCCTCCAACTTTAGCAGATATATATATATATATATATATATATTTTATATATATAGATATTATATATATATATTATAATATATATCTATATATATATATATATATATATATATGTGTGTGTGTGTGTGTGTGTGTGCGTGTGTGTGTGTGTGTGTGAGTGTGTGTATAATTGAAAGCAGGAAATGGCTCCAAAGAAAGCACGAAAAAAAAGGTCACTGGTGCAGAAGGCTCATCAGCACACATTGGACCAATTTACCTGTATCTCACAAACTCTCTTGCTCTCCGAGAATTGAAGGCCTTCATTTCCATCATCTCTTCCATTTCATATATCTGGCCATCGTTTTTCAGGTATTTTTTTTTTCAACTCATACTTCTGAATGACTAAATTATTTCACTGTCTTATCATCGCCTCTTTTCTCCACGTGAACAAACCATCTCTAAATACTCTTATTCGTCCAATAAACAATGACCTTCTTATCGTTTCTCTTGCTTATTTCCTCATTTCTCGCCCATTTTAATTCTTCCTACCCACGTGTTCCATGCAAACCGTTATTCATCTGAAACGATTTGCTCAAATTGTTTTTTCTTTTTTATTTACGTTCAAGATTAATGTGTCACTTTTATAAAGGACAGTTGGAAAGACAACCCCTTCACTCATTCTAAAGCTAGGTCTCACAGACCCGCCCACGATCTTTCCAAATTCATTCACCCAGTCAACCATCTCGTGTCAGTTATCCTTTGACTCTGCTTTCATCCGACCACTTCTCATTACATTTTACTCTACAATACCTAAACGAATCAACCCTCCATTCTTTCACGATCGATATGTGCGCGTGTGCTCATGTGTGTTCTGGTAGATAAACATCCTTATTTTTTGGGTAATGCGCAGAAATTTGTTTCATATTCTTTTTTCTTATTATAACAACAAGGAAAAATCTGCATTCAGCGTGAACTTTGTGACATGGAAATAGAGCAAGGCTCGTTGAGTGTATGATTATCGTCTCAGATAAGGAGATACGTAAATATCTTATCAAGAATATTTCAATATTTTCTGTGGCAAATTAAGCATTCCGTCAAAGCTAGTGATAAGGTGCGACACAGGCAACAGAATGTCTGCATACAAAGGTTTTGAATAGCAATACCATCTGATATACGAGACTGATTTGTGATTTTGAGTTTCCATGTGCTATCGACAAGTTTTCGGTATGTTTGCACTTCGGTTTACGGCGGCTTTTATGTCAATATTTCGGAATTAGAGGATCTTCTGTGCTTGCATTCATCTGGCACGTAAAAGTCCGTGAGTACTAAACAGTTTCTAAATCCTCGTCCATGGAGGCATCATCAGTTTTTTTTCTAAATCTCAGTAGTTTTAGTTCCCATCATTAGAGAGAGAGAGTTAGCAATGAACCATGCCTAAATCATCAATATTTTAGGCTTTGAAAGACAGAAAGTGTTCGATAGGTTCTAAAATATCAATATCTTAGTCATCTTTTAAAAGAAACGAAAATTTTTAATCATGGACATTTTCGGCATCATCATGAAAGATGGCAAGTGAGAAATAATCTATAAATCACCAACTTTTTAAAGATCTAAGTTAAACATAGAAACTACTAAACAGCTTTATAAATCATCAATATTTTTGGCAACTTTACCAAAGAAAGCAGGTCTTTTCTAGATTATAAAGCATCGACGTTTTAGACATCACTATCAGACACATCAAGTGCACTATCGTCTCTAAAGCACAAATATTTTAGGCATCGTTACTAAAGACAGCAACGACTCAATGTTTTCTAAATTATCGACATTTCATAAATCCCCGATATTTTATGCATCATTAATGACAGATCATATATCCAGACATTTTATGCCTCATTAATTACAGGTAATTAGTACTCGACAGTTCATAAATCCCCTATATTTTATGCCTCTTTAATTACAGGTAATTAATACACGACAGTTCATAAATCAAGTCATTTATGCCTCATTAATTACAGGTAATTAGTGCTAGACAGTTCATAAATCCCCTACATTTTATATCTCATTAATTACAGGTAACTAGCACTTGACAGTTCATAAATCCCCTGTATTTTATGTCTCATTAATTACAGGTAATTAGTACTCAGCAGTTCATAAATCCCCTATATTTTATGCCTCATTAATTACAGGTAATGAGTACTTGAAAGTTCATAAATCTCCTGTATTTTGTGCCTCATTAATTAGGGGTAATTAGTAATTAATACTCGAGAGTTCATAAATCCCCTATATCTTGTGCCTCACTAATTACAGGTAATTAGTACTCGACAGTTCATATATCCCCTATATTTCATGCCTCATTAATTACAGGTATTTAGTACTCGAAAGTTCATAAATCCCCTGTATTTTATGTCTCATTAATTACAGGTAATTAGTACTCGACAGTTCATAAATCCCCTGTATTTTATGCCTCATTAATAACTGGTAATTAGTACTCGACAGTTCATAAATCTCCTGTATTTTGTGCCTCATTAATTACAGGCAATAACTACTCAATATTTCATAAATCCCAACATTTTATGCCTCATAAATTATAGGTAATTAGTATTCGACAATTTATAAATCCTCTATATTTTATGTCTCATTAATTACAGGTAAATAATACTCGACAGTTCATAAATCCCCTATATTTTATGCCTCATTAATTAGAGGTAATTAGTATTCGACAGTTCACAAATCCCCTATATATTATGCCTCATTAATTACAGGTATTTAGTACTCGAAAGTTCATAAATCTCCTGTATTTTATGTCTCATTAAACAGGTAATTAGTACTCGACAGTTCATAAATCCCCTGTATTTTATGCCTCATTAATTATAGGTAATTAGTATTCGACAGTTAATAAATCCCCTATATTTTATGTCTCATTAATTACAGGTAATTAGTACACGACAGTTCATAAATCCAGACATTTTATGACCCATTAATTGCAGGTAATTAGTACTTGACAGTTCATAAATCTCCTGTATTTTATGCCTAATTAATTACAGGTAATTAGTATTCGACAGTTCATTAACCCCTTTTATTTTATGCCTCATTAATTACAGGTAATGAGACTCGACAGTTCATAAATCCCCTATATTTTATGTCTCATTAATTACAGGTAATTAGTACTCTACAGTTTACAAATCTCCTATATTTTATGCCTCATTAATTACAGTTAATTAGTACTCGACAGTTCATAAATCCCCTGTATTTTATGTCTCATTAATCAAAGTTAATTAGTGCTCAACAATAAATAAATCCCCTGTATTTTATGCCACATTAATTACAGGTAATTAGTACTCGACAGTTCATAAATCCCCTATATTTTATGTCTCATTAATTACAGGTAATTAGTACTTGATAGTTCATGAATCCCCTGTATTTTATGCTGCATTAATTACAGGTAATTAGTACTTGAGAATTCATAAATCCCCTGTATTTTATGTCTCATTAATTACAAGTAATTAGTACTCGACAGTTCATAAATCACCTATATTTTATGTCTCATTAATCACAGGTAATTAGTACTCAGCAGTTCATAAATCCCCTGTATTTTATGCCTCATTAATTACAGGTAATGAGTACTCGACAGTTTATAAATCCCCAATATTTTATGCCTCATTAATGACAGGTAATTAGTACTTGACAGTTCATCTACTATATTTTATGCCTCATTAATTACAGGTAATTAGTACTCAACAGTTCATAAATCCCCTATATTTTATGCCTCATTAATTACAGGTAGTTAGTACTCGGCAGTTCATAAATCCCCTATATTTTATGTCTCATTAATTACAGGTAATTAGCACTTGACCGTTCATAAATCCCCTGTATTTTATGCTGCATTAATTAGAGGTAAATAGTACTTGACAGTTCATAAATCCCCTATATTTTGTGCCTCACTGATTACAGGTAATTAGATCTCGACAGTTCATAAATCCCCTATATTTTATGCCTCATTAATTACAGGTAATTAATGCATGACAGTTTATAAATCCAGACTTTTATGCCTCATTAACTACAGGTAATTAGTACTCGACAGTTCATAAATCCCCTATATTTTGTGCCTCACTAATTAACACGGTAATTAGTACTCGACCAGCAGGTTCTGAATAAATCCCCTATATTTTAGCCCTCATTAATAAAGGTTAATGATGTACTCAAAACAGTTCATAAATTCCCCTATATTTTATGTCCACTAATTACAGGTAATTGGTACTCGACAGGTTATAAAATCTCCTATATTAGATGTTCTCATTAATTCAGGTAATGATTACTTGACAGTTCACAATACCCCCAATATTTCATGCCTCATTACTTACAGGTAATTAGTACTCGACAGTTCATAAATCCCCTATATTTTATGTCTCATTACTTACAGGTAATTAATACTTGACAGTTCATAAATCTCGACATGTAGCATCATAATACAGGCAGTTAGTACCCGACAGTTCATAAATCCCCTATATTCTATGTCTCATTAATTACAGGTAATTAATACTTGACAGTCATAAATCCCTATATTTTATGTCTAAATTACAGGTAAGTAGTTTACCGACAGTCATGAAAATCCCCTGTATTTTATGTCTCATTCATAACAGGAATTAGTACTCGAACCAGTCATTTAAAATCCCCTGTATTTTATGTCTCATCAATTACAGGTAATTAGTACTTTTCAGTTCATAAATCCCCTATATTTTATGCCTCATTACTTACAGGTAATTAGTACTTTTCAGTTCATGAATCCCGTATATTTTATGCCTCATTACTTACAGGTAATTAGTACTCGTTAGTTCATAAATCCCCTGTATTTTATGTCTCATTAATTACAGGTAATTAGTACTTGACAGGTCAGATATCCCCACATTTTATGCCTCATTAATTACAGGTATTTAGTACTCGACAGTTCATAAATCCCCTGTAGTTTATGTTCGCATGAAACTACGTTTAATTAGTACTTGACAGTTCATAAATTACATATATTTTATGCCTCATTACTTACATGTAATTAGTAATCGACAGTTCATAAATCCCCTATATTTTATGTCTCATAACTTACAGGTAATTAGTACTCGATAGTTCATAAATCTCGATATGTTATGCCTCATTTATTACAGGTAATTAGTACTTGACAGTTCATAAATCCTTTGTATTTTGTCTCATTAATTACAGGTAATTAGTACTCGACAGTTCATAAACCCCCTATATTTTATGCCTCATTAATTACAGGTAATTAGTACTCGACAGTTCATAAATCCCCACATTTTATACCTCATTATTAACAGGTAATTAGTACTCGACAGTTCATAAATCCCCTGTATTTCATGCCTCATTAATTACAGGTAATTAGTACTCGACAGTTCAAAATTCCCCTGTATTTCATGCCTCATTAATTACAGGTAATTAGTACTCGACAGTTCATAAATCCCCTGTATTTCATGCCTCATTAATTACAGGTAATTAGTACTCGACAGTTCATAAATCCCCTATATTTTATGCCTCATTAATTACAGGTAATTAGTACTCGACAGTGCATAAATCCACGATATTATATGCCTTATTAATTACAGGTAATTTAGTACTGAATAGTTCATAAATCCCCTACATTTTATGCCTCATTAATTACAGGTAATAATTACTTGACAATTTATAAATGCCGCCAATATTTTATGCCTCATTAATTACAAGTAATAACTACTCGACAGTTAAAAAATCACCGACATTTTATGCCTCATTAATTATAGCTATATGTTCTCGGCAGTTCATAAATCAAATCACTGACATTTAATGCCTCATTAATTACAAGCAATATGTAAGTCCGTAAATCCCCGCCATTTTATATATTCCCACTTACCAGCAACAAATACTGGACAGTTCATGAGTCGCCGACATTTTATGTCTCACTAAGTACAGGCAGTAGGTACTCTACAGTTCCTAAATCATCATAGAGATCTCCATTGAAGACATGAACGCAGCAAATCCTGCGCCTTCGGCCGTGAATACTCAATATTCCATTAATTATCAATATTTTAGGCATCATCACAAAACACAGCAAGTGTTCAAGTAGTAGTGTCTGCCTTGTTATGGAAAAAGTTAGCTTAAGAACTTCCTCCTTTCTATAAGCCACGCAATTTTAACTGCGGATTTCATCATAATGTTTACTGCAGTGTTCGAAGTCTCTTACATTCGTTAATTTATAATCGTGTTGGATGCAAAGCAGGAGAACCTTTTCAGGCTGACGAAGGCATACAAGCTCTTTTTATTTTTTATTTTTTTATTTTTTTTTTAAATGAAATCGTACGTTGCCATAACTATGGACAATGTTATTAAAATCAATGCCCTTTTAAGCATTTTATGACTTTATAAGATTTGTGAAATCCAGCGGTACCATTATGTAGTATCAATAGTAGTTATCACGCCGTTGAGTCGCCCAACGCTCACTCGATTAGAACGATCTATACGTTTATCTTAATAATATACGAACTATAAGAGAATGAAAATTAATCTGTTTTCATACAAACACACTGATAGGACCGGAACATCCCTACAATTGTTGCAATACGGAACTTTCCAACAAACACTATCTTTCCTGTCTTCAGGAGGCAGCTGGCTGCGAAACGAAACGATGACGTCACCCCCGAAGGAGTACACGGCCATATTACTGGCATTAATCGACATAGAAAAGGACATGAGCGCCCTCGGGAACGAAGACAGGATCGCTATTGCTAAAATGTGCAATGAGGCTGTAACGAATAAGGTCTCGGGGCTGCAATACACGCCGAATGCAGAAAGACACACGGAATACATTGGAAAAATCGAGGGCGGCTCCATGGGGGTACAGATTGTCGTCTCTCAGGAGGACTTGCAAGTACACTGCGAAGAATACCGGGTAAATTCTCTCTCTCTCTCTCTCTCTCTCTCTCTCTCTCTCTCTCGGATTATTGACTTTCTCTTTTCGCTTCCGTTTTTCCTACCTTCTATAGCCTTTTATATTTAAAAGATCTTCACTTGTTTTCTGAGGTTTGGGTTAAATAACGCCATTTGCTGCCCATCCCACTGATATTTGCATGTAAGAAAATATAGTATTCAGTATTTAGATCTCAATCAGATTAACATAAATAATATATTCAGGAATTGGAAATTGGGGTAGATCATGTTTTTTTTTTTTTTTAGTTTTCCTAAAGGGAATGATTCCGCCTATGGCGTGCCTTGTGAAACATAGCGTAAGTGGTCTCGTTAAATGGATTTATAGTGATAGTGAAACAAGGTCAACCTTCCGTTTTCCAGGTGAGCCTCCTCAGGATAGGCGACCTAAGAGTGATGATGTCCTTTCCGAGATCAGAGGCCAATCTGGTGGTCATCGGGCGTTGCGAGATAAGAGGGAAAACCGTGGCATTTGTTTTTGATCTTTTCTCAGACCAACTGGCACTGGAGTGTATCCAAGATATTTCAAAGAATTCCCTGAAAAAGGAAGATAACGATTCCTTCAGTCGGCAAAAGTAAGTATTTTTGACTGTCTAATTGTCTAAGAAATGTTTGCACCTTCTGTGAGTGCCAGCAATTGCAGACATAGGAACTTATCATATTTATTTGAAAATCCTTGAAAACCTTTGAGTAATCCAAATATTAGGCTTAACTCAGTATAATTTTGAAAAAATTCACAAATTTCTAGTATCAAGAAGCGAGCTGTAAAATAGTTCTAGTTCTAGTTAATTCAACGATGTTTTTCTTTTTACCACAAATCTTTTGCATACAACTTTTACATAATCTTAAGAGTGGATTCATATATATGGCATTAAAAATAAGTTATTTTCAAGTAATCGTTGCTCTGTGAAAAAGAGTTCTTGCTGGCAGTAACTCTCTTCATTGAAAGCAACAATCAGTTTTAACTTGAAAAACGCAGCATTTCAAATGACGAGACTTCGAGTTGAATAAATGTTAAGCTAATATAGCATCTTTTTTGGGTGGGACCCTCTACCACGGTCAAAAGAAAATTTGTTTTTTGTGCAAAAGTTTTAACCTTGTAAGCTTTTCAAGCCGTTTGTACTCTTTCAGTTCGAAGAGACTGTAAACTGTTATACTTAAGATCTAACTCATTTGTAAGCCTTCCTACCCATTCATAAGTTTAGGGTAATTCATTAAGAAGAACAGAGTTCTCAGAGGTACAGCCCCTCAGTTTCGATGAACATTAGGATGCAATCATTAAGGGGCAACTCTAAAATTCCGCTGTGAATCCGAAGGTCCTTTTTGCATTCCAGGATTGAATATATTATTTTCTAATAATAGTGAACAAAACATACAAATTCTCTCTGGGAAAATACGAATTTTCTTCGTTCTTCAAAATGATTAGAAACTGGGAGGGTTACAACTTTATTACTAACTAGCTGTACCCAGCCATGCGTTGCTGTGGCTCAGTCTGGTTAAATGGAAAAGAGAAAAGAGAAAGCTCCCTTTTCTTACCCTCTCCAACCATCACTGTTTCTTTCCTTCTTTCCTCTCACTAATAACAACTCTCTCTCTCTCACTTTCCTCCCAAATGACCGCTCTTCTCTGTCTCTCTCTCTTCTCTCTCTCACTCACTTTTTCCATCTTTCTCCTACCTAACACCCACTCTACTCTCTCTTCTCCCTCTCGCTCTTTTCTCTTACTCTCTCCAACAATCACTGTCTCTTTCCCTCTTTCTTCTCACTAATACCAACTCTCTCTCTTCCTCCCAAACACCCGTCTTCTCTCTGTCTCTGTCTGTCTCTAACCATTCCTGTCTTTTTTCCTCTTTCTTCTCCCTAACACCCCATCTACTCTCTCTCACTTCCTCTCCCTCTCATTCTCTCTCTGTCAACCCCCTTCTCAAACTCCACGCTCTTTGATGTCATGGTTGTTTACCCTATAATATTCTTTTCCAAATGATAAGTCATGCATACAGAAATTATGTATGATAAATTTTGTAAAGCGACTAAGTCTACGGCATAACCAGCCCCGTTTCACGGACAGAACCAGCTCCGTTTCAGGGAATCCCTCTCACTCCCACCCCCTTCGGAGGGGTGGGGGGGGGGGGGGTAGGGGTAGGTAGAATAAAACCCCATTGTAAAACATGCGCGCATTCAAATACAATGTTGTGGCAAAATTTCAAAGCAATCGGTGAGGAACTTTCGGAGTTTTAAGATTTTGAACAAACAAACATTTACATTTTTATTTATGATGATTTTATACTGTATAACGATACAAACAGTTATCATTATTATTATTATTATTATTATTATAATTAATATTATTATTATAATTATTATTGAAGGTCCACAATAATATTCAGTAATGAACTGTAGTTATCGCTAACAAGCGCTACAAAAGCTTTCGAATCCTGTGCTGGGTTCATCTTCAGTCCAATTAAAAACTTATGTATAAAAAGTTTTCCCTAAGTCCGATGTTGCCGTTGCCTCTCCTCTCCTGTTAAAGATATCACGCAACCCATATGAACCAGAAACATTGCAAGCCGACGACGGAATGCATGCACAAGCTCAACTACCGCCCGGTGAGAAGATCTAGCATTCTAGCAGATTGGCCGCCAGAAACATAAACAGAAGAGACGCAGTCACCTTGCTGGGCAATAATTGATCATTTTCACCTGCTGCCTGGCCCGTTAGATAAATAAAGTGTCGCTATCATCCGCTGTTCCGGCCCTCAAAACAGAGTTCACCGATTCACTTTTTGTACATAAGTTTTTAATTGGACTAAAGATGAACCCAGCACAGGGTTCGAAGGTTTTTGTAGCGCTTGTATAAATAATCACAATCCATTACCGAATACTACTGTGGACCCTCAATCTTGATCAGTCTCATTATTATTATTATTAGTCTGACTCCAGCATCAACACTAGTGATTCTATATAGAATTTACCCGTTAGGTAAATCCTATACTTTGAATTTACTTATGTAAATAATGTTTCTCACACAAGATGTGCGTCTTCTGCCAGGGAAAGTATAATGAATGAATTGCATGGAAAAGGTACATTGTACACATGAGGTATGGTATGAGGAGAGAGTCCGTTGTTGTCAGGTTGATGTACATGCCCATGGTACAGTCAAGAAAGGTGAATGGCTCTATTTGCCAAGTGGTCAGGCGCATTTTTCTTTTATGGGTGGTGTGGTGGATATTTGTTTCGCCAGTTTGATGCCAGATCTCTGCAATGTCGTGGGAAGGATAAGATGCTTCCGAGTTATACCAAGAGAAGGGATGCTGCTGAATGAAGTGCAACACTATACTCGTTTTTTTTCCATCTGTCCACCCGCCTGTGGTGTTTGTGTATGGTAACACTGCTTACATTCAACAATAATAATATCCTATTTCGAATATTAACTGTGTAATTCGCATACAGTAAATTATTAAAACACTTTCCGGTTGCAAATGTACACCCAGATATCCTTTTATTTACCCAAAATTTACACATAACGTAACTATCTAAAGCCCTGGACGCAGTGTTACCATACACAAACACCACAGGCGGGTGGACAGATGGAAAAAACAGAGTATAGTCAATCTCAGGCGATGATCTAACGCTAAGTAAATAGTTTCCATGGCTTATACTATTTTATGACCAGTTAAGGTGCCATTGTGGGCATGACAGTGATGCTTATGTATAGCTGTTTCCTGTAAATGTCGTGAGAGGTACTTGGGAAAATAAACAAATGCCTTCTGGGCACTGGAACCGATAGAGAACGTCACTCTTACTTCAGTCCTCTATAGGGTGAGCTGGGTTAATGAAAAGGAAGAAGCTGGCAGGTCTACAGACCTTCTTGAGACGATTAATTCAACTTGTTGTGCAAGGGTCATGGATGAGGCTTTCTCATTGAAGATACATCAGTGGGTATCCTCTTCTTAGCATGAATCTCTAGAAAAGAGCGCTTGTATAGTTGGGAAGCAGAAGCTCTTTAACACCTTTGATACTGATAATAATCCCTCCTGTTTGGCAAATACGTATTATGTTTGTCTTCAGAAGAGGGCCTGGGGAAATCCAGAAAATATATTTCTGTAAGAACAGGATCCAGAAATTTCACGACTATACATCTTTTACTAAGGAAAGCTGCAGAGGATGAAACAAATAGGATAGGTAATTATATACATGAGGTATGCACCCTACAAAATGTACTCTCAAATTGCCTTCATGAGAGTCTTCTTCTGGATTCGTATCATTTTATCTTTGCCAGATTTCTTTCTATGAAACCATTAAGATGACCTTGAATCATGTGAACCATAAGGCTTTTTTCCAGCTTGGATTTTCAAGAATGGTAATTTTATTTGCTGCTTGATATCTACATGAAGTCCTTCCCTTTTCTCTCTTATAGTGGCCATCTGTGTCCCTTGGGCCCTCTTTTTTCTTCATAGATGAGGTCTTCGAACAGTTACTGGCCCATCCCATTCATGCCAGTACCTCTAGGACACCTTTTTCAGGATTGAATGAAAGGACATCAAGACTCCACTGAGGAAATTCATAGAATGTTCCACCCTTTGCTCACATGTGAGAGAGCCAGTAATGATGTTCTCCCCTTCTTCAGAGTTCTTGTATCTTAGGGTCCAATCAACTTCACCGCTACTACTTATTTGGAAAGGTGAGAGTGATACAAGATACAGTAAGTCAGTAATTAACACTTTTATCAGGAGGGTTCTTGTGCATGCTCCACTTGGCCTCCTGCTGATAATGAAATATAAAGTGTACTTCACGTCCTTGTTAATAGTGGTAAACCCCTGGGATAATTGAGGAACTACCTTTAAGCGATGACATCCTCAAGTTGTTTTTCTCTGGATTTATGCTCCAGAATTACTTCCCGGATTGGAACACTTCGCTTTGACGTATCAGCAAAGACAATGTTGCAGCCAAGAACCTTTACCCATCATGTCAACTCTAGTATTTACTACAAGAACATAGTACTGCCGACCATCCCTTACAGAATATCACAGGCTAACCTACTTACATATACCCTCACTCTTGCACTTGGAGGACACCTAGTCTTTCTAAGCATGTCTATACCCCTTACAAGAAGTAGTCATACATAAACCATAAGAAGTATTGCCATGGCCAAACCAACACCCAAACTTGTCAGAAAATGGCAAATACTACAGATATTATTGTTCAGCCCCTGACCTTCATTACCTGTGGTGCACTAATAAACTGCACATGTACAGCATCAGCCTTCCCTCAGCATAACTCAACGTATCCTCCCTATGACTTTGCAAATGAGGTTATAAGCTAAGCCAGAAAAACAGAAACACCACCACAGGATAACCACTTGGACACTAGACCGTTAGAAGAACTTACCTTCCCTCCTAGCTTCTGTAATAGCCTGACCACTCTGCACCATGGAGATGAAAATAAACTCATAACATCTGCCTCTTCTCATTCTCTTACCAAACCTTGGGAGTAAAATGTACTTTTCCCAAGCATTGAACTCGTTGTACCACCCTCCAATAGAAGTTGCATAATTACCCAAGCCAAATACCCGGAAACTATAATTAAAAAACATACTTTCTACACGTCCTTCAAACACTAGCTACACGTCCTCCCTTGTGAAGAAAAACATATTATTGGCTAGATAGAAAATACTGAACTTGAGATCAATGGAGTTGATGTAGTACTCACGTCCAGTACGACTCGTCTACCAGAGGGTCTGCTTCCCAACTACTATTATTTTTATTTATCATAACTATTTAGAAAAATTTGACTAAATCACTGATTCACGCCTTGGCCCTGACGAGGGTACTCCCGAGTATTTTTTTCTTAAACGAGAATTCAAACTTGCAGGAAATCAAAATTAGTTAAAAAGTTAGATAGTCGGAATGGAGCCTTTTACTTAAAAGTAACACTGCAAGGCAGCAGTTTCCAAATTCATCAGTGGTAGGCCTAGCCTTTCACTAAAAAGTAAGACTGCAATACAGTAACTGTCCTTTTAGTCGCCTTTTACGACACGCAGAACCTACGGTGGTAGTATTCTTACACCCCTACCACAGGGTCAGCATGAAAAACAATGCACCTACAGTTAAAGGTATGCCCCAAATAACTTTATTCATATTGTTTAAGATGTACTGTAAACAATGCCTCCCGTAGAAATAAAGCAAGCTGTAGGCAGTGCCTCACCTATAATGATAAAGTATAAAAACACTAAGTAAAGGAAACCATTTGTGAATTTTGCCCCAGACTGGGTTCTGGTTCTCTCCTGATGGTTTTGGAGAGGGACAGCTTCACCTCTTGGCACAGTCAACAAACCCTATGTGAGGGTCGAGTGAGAAGGTACTGTTTTTCACAAGTTTCACGACAAAAATAACTCGTCTTTAATGTGTACAATTGAACAACTGAATAACACGTGACTGGACAACTGATGTACCCCTAAATCAAATGGGATTCACCTAGTTCATACATAATGAATTCAAAAGCAAAAGGAATTGGCTCGTGAAAAATTTGATGAGATTGACATGGCAAAAAAGTAAATGACACAAATAGTTTCGCTAATGTTACACAAATACCTTTGGTGAAACAATGCCTGACTGATACAGACAGGCTAATGGGAGATCTTTGCATTACAGTGAGTGATGCGACTGGCTATGAACTCGAGGTGACGCAGAATGTCCTACCTGAACGAATGCTTGAGGGGAATTAAGGCAGAATTTCGCTCTGTAGGCCTCGTTGTCACCTCGTATGATGCTTTTCCTTTTTTTGTAACCCAGTGACTCTGAAATGGGTGATTATTTCGGAAGAATTATAGCCAATGTGGTTTAAAATCAGATTCAGTTATAGTTGATAACACAGTTAGTGGATTTCAGCAGCTCAGCACGAATATATACTGTCTGACTTCTTCCCTTGCTAAATCGAGAACGTAGCTGAGGATTTTGTCGCGAAAAATGAAGCTCACATTTTTCGCGACACCTCTTCTACCGGGATATAGGTAACAGTGTTTTCCTTCGATAAATAGATTGCTGGGGAAGAATCACATGAGCTTGGAAATGAACGAAAATGTTTGGTCTGTTTTACAAAATGTAAAGACCAGGATCTAAAGATCGATCAAAGTAGTTTTCAAAATGATGTACTCACATACTGAAATAAATAAATAAATAAATGCTGTATTTTGGGTTTGGTCCCATGATTTCTTTTGTATTATTGAGAAGTTATTCTAAATTTTCAAAATTTGTACCATGAATTTCAGTGGTTTTAGGAATTCTAGGTGCATAAAGGTATCTGGCAGTAGCTTTCTATTTATATGCCAGAGAGGTGAAATAATTGCAGGTGATCAATTAATGAGACTGGATAAAGATGGAAACATTAATACAATGACTTATTTATTCCTCAGCCCTTCCTTCATAAGTGTATCGGGATTTTTAAAGATTCTGTGAGATGCCTTCCAGCTTTAAATATAGACAGGTTATTTCTCATAATGTAGGATATACACACTTAGAATTTGGTCATTTCTACTGAATTAGCAAACAGTGTACAATCTTTGGTGACCTTCCTTATTTATTAAACATTCTAATTGAAACCTTAAGACACTTGATAAATAATCCTCCGAAATTGTTTCTAACACGATCGTTGAATTTTCGCAGGAATAACCAGCCAACTGTCCAAATACCATCCAGTTTAAATCCAGTAATCAAAGGAGCCACCTCGTCGCCATTACCCGTTGCTTTTGCAGCAGCAGAGGCTGCTCGGCACAAACAACAGGAGAACACTGCACGAAGTTCTTCAGTGTCTATGGCTGCTTACTCAGGTTTACCACATGAAGGCCAGTTCCCGCCATCACACCAAAACTGGTTAAAGAAATCAGTGACTGCCGTGGATGTGCAGAGCACAAAGTCATCACAATCAGTGTCAACTCCGGATACTTCAAAATCAGGGGTTCCAAAGACACCTGACTTAAGTAGAGATGGGAAGCGCGCAGTGTCATTTCCATTCATTTATGGTGATGTGTTATGTCGCCCTCTTCCACTGTCGACTGCAACTGTTACGCGTTCTCCTTTGAGAAAAAATTCGTACCAAATACCATTTAAACCAGATTTGCCTCCGTTACTACAAAAGCCTGTACCTTCATCTGTTCTAAGCCAAGGCCATCAGATCAACAAACCCTCAACACCGCCGAAGCCTGACTTCGTTTTTAAAAATCAGCAAGAACTGATGGAAAAAATAACAAAACTTCTGAAGCCACCGCCCTTGCAATCTCTTCCGAATACTGAAACTGAGAATATTTATGAAAGCATTGAGAGTGCAGAAGAACCGTCATACATACCAATAAGCGGTCCCTCCCCGGCAGCTGGTGGTGTTGTCAGCATAAATGGTCCACCAGAGGCAATAAATCAGGAGCATACGGTAAGCTCTCCTATCAATTGCATGCAAATACAAGGGCAGACTGCTAAGCAGTTGTCGGTGTTAACTGGAAATAAAATCATTCCCTCTTCCCAAGCAACGACCAGCATCAAAACAGGTGTACTTTCACCTACTAATATGCAAAAGCAAAGAGAACCCCCGTTAAAGACAAAGCCTTCATTCCTCGCTGTAAACAGAGTCAAAGTCCCGGAAAAGGTTTGCGGAAGTGGTGTACAGACAGTTAAGGTAGAAGACGGAAGTAACGCTCCAAAGAGAGTAGAAGAAATGATTAGAATTTTCAATGAAAATACTTTACAAAGTACTTCAGCAACCCAACATCCTCATGGTTCCTCTTTACTACTCACGGAAAAGAAAGGTTTCCATCAGGGAATACCCGATTCACAAAAAGCTGAAGACATGCAGCCTAGTGTTCAGCGGGCCTCTAAGGTCACAGACGATTCCCACCAGAGTGACAACAGCAGTGAATTTAGTTTTGATTTAAACGTCGAGGAACAGGGCATCGTAGCAGATGGAAATTGTCATTCCCTCAAAAGTTTTATCAACAGGTTTTTGATGAATGACTTTGCGTATATTGAAACAATAGAGAGGATAAGTAATGCCAGAAATTCACTTCCACCTAAGATGAAAATTCTACTACGAGGAGTCGAAAACTTATACGAAACCCACGTTCGTATGTACCATGATCTGAGTGCTAGTGGAGACTCTTGTACCAAGATTGCTAATGTGTTTATTTCTAACAAGGAAAGGTTGGAATTTTACAAATACTACATGCTGAATGCTCCAGAAATCTGCAATCATCTGCTTGATCTTCCAGACACAGTGAAGGCAAACCATCCACAGCTAGAAGACGACATCAAAAGTACTTGGAAAAGATTGCACTACTATTACACGACCCTGGAGAATATGTTATCTCTTTCTCAGGAAGAGGAAAAGGATCCGATCACCGTGGCCATCTATCTGATAAAAAACCTCAACCTGCAAGCAGATTCCGGTATCCTCTTAGACTATGTGAGGGAAGCTCCCTATAATTTGCACTTGAAAAAGCCCCTTCTTCTGCATAATTTGTTCAAGATAAAGGGACCAAGCTTAAAAGGTTCATTCTTTCACGCATTGTTGTTCTCAGAAATGATCGTTATAACCGCCCCTAGGGGGGACTATTACGTCTACCAGAAGGACATTTATATTCAGCAAATAATCTTTCGCGACAAAAAGCAGAGTAATAAGTTTATACTTGAAATGGACCTTGGTCGCAACAAAATCAAAGCGACCTATACTTTTAAGACGAATGAAGTGGGTGTAAAAGAAGCCTGGTTTAACGAAATAAAAAGACTAAAATACACAATCGCAGAAAAAGAGAGAACAGAGAGAAATATGCGTTTTGGAATAGTAAATGTATGAGATCAAAGAATTAGTTCAATCCGTTTTCATGAGACTATTTTCTCCGATGTGTGGGTGCCGATGTGCTTGTTGCGCACGCTTTTGTTTTTGCCACACACATTTACATATATGTTTTACGTGAAGGCTGGATTCTCCTTCATGCGTTAATTCTCAAGTGCAAGACGGAAACAGTTCGGAAATAGAAAAAATAATTCAACCAATCCGAATTCACCGGTATCATTTTGCATCCTTACAAATCCATGTAAACTAGATAAATGGTTCACTAGTGATTCTCCTAGTACATGCAAAATGTAAAGGGAAGGACACTTCTTTGAAAACAAAAACTTCAAACGAAGGAAAGCATTTCCTTTGTGATGCGTCTGGTTAAGTTCATATGAAGAGCTAAAAAATATTCATTTAACCGAATATACACTTTATCTAATAATATAATTTGTTCCAGTGCCAATGATGCCTTGTATACTTGTGTTTAAAATGCTTCAGGCGTTACGACAAGAAGCTTACGTTTATCTATAGTGATGGCAACAAATCGTATATCGCAGACATATTTTAGTGTTAGCCTCCCTTCAAGGCCAACACAAATCTTTAAATTTTGAACAAGTGTAACTATATGCTAAAAGTTTAAATGGACTAAATACTCATTGAATGCTGTTTGATTTATTCGTTATCCCCCCACAAAAAAAAAAAAAAAAAAATCTAGACCTCCAGTGTACGCTTGGTTAAATCTTAATAGCAGTTATTTCTTGTTTGCAAAAAAAAAAAAAAAAAAAAAAAAAAAAAAAAAAAAAAAATTCCTATGTATTTGTAGTTGATTATGGTAAGATTTAGCATTCGTGTTGGCGGCATTAAGTAATTACACCTCTTTTCCCATTTCACAATTCTGGGGGAAGCGCTTCAGTGGCGTGATCGGTATGGTCTTGACCTGACACCTCGATGGCCACGGGTTCGATTCTCAGGCATTCCACTGAGGGGTTAGAGATGTGTATTTCTGGCGATAGAAGTTCACTCTCGACGTGATTCGGAAGTCACGTAAAGCTTTTGGTCCCGATGTTGAATAACCATGGTTCCATGCAACGTAAAAACACCATACAAACAAACAATCCTGGGGTTCCACAGTGAGGAGCCGGGGGTTTTGGTGGGTAGGGGGGAACGGCCTGAAATATAGACGGCAGGCAAAAATTTCGTAATTTCCGGTGTAGAGACACATGAGGATACATAATTATTTACGGTTGACCCTTTATTCTGCATACAAAACCTTGACCCGCTGTTCATAGATATCGTTCTTATGAAATCACTCTTCAGCAATGTAACATTGTTAGAGGAAACACGAAACAACAATTTTTTAAACTATATAACCTCCTCACCTCAAAGAATCTTTTTCCCTCTGTTACAGAAGTGAGTGTGTAGCACTTGCAGGTGTTTCATTCGCTTTGCCAGTTTCAGTTACGTCAAGAATCTCATCACCTTCTTCCATCCATAAATCTTGATTAAATTCAGTATCTCTTAAAATGAGACTAGTGAGACAAATTTCAAAAGCAATGTCTCGTAGACGAACGCTTAGACACTAATGTATTAACGAGGCAGTCTTGATTTTCATCACATTTAGTTCTGTTACAGGACTACTTCTTTCCCTGACAAATATATTTTGAGTCTTCACTTGAAATTTACTGCATTGGGATGATCATGTGGCCGGCTCATTTGCCTGATACAAGCAAATAAATGCTCCAGGCTATCCTGATTAAGCCTCCTTGTTAGGATATAATCGACTTCAAAGGACGTCTTAAGCCTTTCAAACAGGCCTATAAGAGAGTAGCAAGACAGAATGATACCGTTTTGAAATTGATAGAGATGTTTCTTTTCTGACAATCTGAAACCTTTAAACACTCTCATTACTGATATGATATCAATAACATTGATCACAACACTTGCCTCACACTCCATATTTGCACCAAAAGCACATCAAGTAGCTTCGTTGCCTTTCACCGATGAAGAATCCATAATATTAAATTTAGAGAATTACCGCAACTTCTTGACAGCAACTGTGTACCATATTAACTCGCTGCCGCTCTAACGACTGAACGCTTAAGTGAATCTGTCTTATTTTGTAAGCCAGCCCTTAGTCTGTTTTACATTACATCGCTATTTCTTCTAATGGAGGATCTGATATTCTATCCCACGTTTGACGATATGAACCCTGAATCCAGAAGGTTATTCCCGACTAATTTGAGTAAATGAGGAGCATCTTACATAAAGAGCCAACCCCAAATTTTTTCAACAACCTAAGATTGCAAGACCCTAAATCAATGATTATTCATGCATATTTGATTCAACAAAATCACAGTATATGTGATGGCGGAACGGCGCTACGTGCCTTGCCCGCTTTTTAAAAGATTTTTGGCAAGCACGTATATACTGGCAAGTGGTAATAATGCGTTGCGCGTGCTAGCCACAGGGGTCACAGGAGGTTAGCAATTAGGCACTGCATGCAAAAGAACACGGCTAGCCTAGCCTGGGCGACATCATGCATGTACCGACATGCACATCGTGGGACTATAGCAAATAAATCAGATAACTGAGAGACGATACTCAGTGACTTAGGGACTTGCATCGCTGTGCTGCGCGTAAGTAAACAAGTCTCAGTTGACAGCACATTTTACATGATAATCAAAACATGTATAAGAAATAACTTACCTTATAGAACGGAGGATACTTAGACTCATCAATTTCAACTATTTTCCGTTCCCCTCTAATTTTGTGAGACCGTCTGAATGCCCAGTTCACTATCACCTCCCTACAAAATGAGCATTGATGGTCGGATGGCTGACGTGAAGCTCAAAACGAGCGAACTTATATGAAAACTAATCAGAAACAAACAAAAAACAAAATCTTAAATTTGTTTCAATATCCAGATGAGACCTCTCAAACCATTTGTTTTTTATATTGACCCAAAACAATTACACTTCATTCTCTTTCTCTTGGAAACTACATAAGTTTTATCACAGCGAAAGGCTTTTTTGTTGCCGTCAAAACGGCACTGTGATTTACATGGCGGACAAATTTTGAGCAAAAGTGACCAGTCTTTCAATATGGCCATAATAATAATGAAGAAAATCTAAGTAGTTTACTTAAGGGTAGGCTCCACTTTGGGGGGTGCCGATCGTAAAAAATATTTGCCAAAAATACACTAATCAAGACAGGCTAATGAAATTTTCAGGCATTATTAGCACTATAATAATGCATATTCCCTGTGAGTTTTATCATCCTACAGGGAAAATTCATGATCATGAAAAAAAAATGTGAAAAAAAAAAGTGGAAAAAACGGAAATTTCGGCCGGCCCCTCGTACTGAAGGTTATTTGGTGATTGGTGAAGACTACAGAAATTACCTTCGAATGGACCACGACACCTTTATGAATCTGCTGACGATAATTTCACCAACAATTGGGGAAAAAGGACAACACACCTGAGAGATGTTATACCAACAAGTCAACGACTGTCCTGTACACTCCGGATTCTTGCAATTGGAGATAGCTTCGAAGATCTAAAGTTTGCGTGCTGTATCTCCCCTCAAAGTCTTGGTATCATTGAGATAGAGACGTGTGATGCTATAGTGTCATCACTAAAAGATGTTTTTATGTTATTTTAAAGAAAACAAACTGATGAATATTTATATTTGATTTTGCTGTTACATTATTTACCCATTAGCCTAATAAAACCCCAAATGTAGTAAGAAGTCTATGAAAATAAAATAATATTGACCACAATTACAAGCTAATGCCATTGCATATGAGAGAGAGAGAGAGAGAGAGAGGAGAAGAAGAGAGAGGAGAAGAGAGCGAGAGAGAGAGAGAGAGGAGAGAGAGAGTGGGGAGAGAGAGAGAGAGAGAGAGAGAGAGAGAGAGGCCTTTCAACAAAAATATATAAGATCTACACGACTCTGCCTATATACATAAACACATATTGTATGTAATTAATTACTTGAAGAGTGTATGAGAAATATATTCCACATTATGTACTTATATTGCAGTTATTGCTTCTCACAGATATGAAGCTAACTAAATTGTGGATCATTTAAGAGATCCGCTACAGGCCTATGTTCCTGTACAACAGGAGGAGTAATTACTCTTACAGTGTTCATGTGATCCCAATTCTGTATTGGTCGTAACTGTACTGCAATGAAAACAGGAGATGATGTTGTGGTAGATGGTTAACTTTGCGGTTCGCTTATTTTCACGGAGTTCCTGTGGAGTGTCACGAAGCGACCCTCAAATAAATCTCATTAATTGCTTTTTAGCATAAATTTGCTGCTGCTCTAATTTTCTAAATTATCCAGCCCAGCTCTGTCCTAATGGATCAACACCATCGTCTTTTCCAAGGTGCTTCCAAGCTAAATCTAGTAATTCATTTCTTTATACCTCAACAGATACTTTTCTTTTCTTTGTGGAGTTTTATGTGTCACATCCAGAGGTCCCTGGCGCCTACAGAAGACGAAGAAGGGTTAAAAGTCAATTACTCCGTTATATATAATCTTAACATTACAGACAAATGTGTCTTTTGTCAAGAGATTAACTAAAGGGTATAGGATATCCTATGAAATGGACACTCATTCACTAAATGAAGCTCAATTAGGCTACCCTACAAAAGATCGACAAAAATAATAAGTGGTATGAACATTTATACAGAAATAGTGTTGCATTTTCAGAATAGAGATAGAGGATTGTCAGTTGCAGTTGGTGTTGTTGCTGTTGTCAATTGCCTTACTTTTGCTTTCATTTATTAACTCGTCCTATTAATGTTCACAGATACCAGAGTGCAAGGAGGAATGGATGTCAGTGTCTGAACAGTTTGATCGGAAATGGGTCTTTCCTCACTGATGGAAAACATGTTAAAATAGCAAAGCCCCATAACTCTGGTTCCTAATACTGATTATAAAGTTACTTTCAGTGTAGTTTTAATGGCCATATTTAATGTCAAATGTGAATTCCTGATGGTACATATAGGAACAAATGGAGGAGTATCAGATGGGGGTGTTATTGCAAACATAAGATTTAGTCAGGACTTAGCAGAGGATAAACTACATATTCCTGTACCAAGCCCTCTACTAGGAACAACTGATCCTGTTCCTTATGTTTTAGTAGGGGATGATGCGTTCCCTCTGTTGGAGAATATCATGAAGCCAACAAGTCTACAACTACAGGGTGTCAAGAGCCCGAAATGTAGTGGAAAGGACCTTTGGCATATTGTCATCTAGGTTTCGTATTTTACTCTCAATAATCAATCTCTTCCCAGCTAAAGTGTCAAAAATAATCCGGGCATGTTGCTGTTTGCATAATTAAATTAGTGTGGATGGAGAACAATATGTAGAAACTGGGAGTAGAAGACGACTCATTCCTTTGGCACCAAATGTTCAACAGCCATCATTGTCAACCAAGGATTTACTCGATAAGTACTGTCAGTATTTTATTGGCCCAGGATCGCTGGCCTAGCAAGTATGTAGGGTCACATGGAAGTTAGGTGAACTCAATTTAGACAGTTTAATTACCTTAATATTTTGACGGGAAACTTGTTAGGACAACTGTGCATTATGTTACCGTACATGGTAGTGTTTTGTCTAACAAATTCTGGCAAATTACTTAAAAATAGGTAGTTACTGTATATGTGCATTGCTGGAGACATACTGACAATACAATATAAAAGGTTTACATATATAATACATTCACTAACTCTAATACACTGGAAGCTACATTTATATAATGTAGACGGCAATCAAGATTCTTTTCATCATTTGATGTAGTATTACTTAAATAATTATATTATGTAATTCTGTACATTGTCAAATATTATCATCTAGTGATAATATCAGGTTTATCAGAGATTATTAACGGCTACCACTTGGGTATACTGAAAGCTGTATCTACAGAATGCACTAAAACCTAATTAAATATTTACAATCCCTTAAATGTATTCAAATGTTTCATCACCTCTTCATCTACGTATGTCTATTGTAGAGATCCCTTCTTCCTGAATTTTCTGGTCCTGGAGAAAACTGAGAGCGCCGATAAACCATAAGGAGGGTACATAGTAGATGTCTTCACTTCCAGCACCGGTTTTTTCACTTTGAAGCACCTTTTTTAAATCACTCCTGTAGCTATTACGAAGAGATTTAATTTTCTTGGGTATCATATCCTTTGTGGCACTGGGGATAATATGTTCTTCCAATTCATCAAGCAATCTTAGGTAACACTTTGCCTTTAGGTCTCTATTTTGTATATTCATCTTCCACAGACAAGGAAATGATTGATAAAGTTCAATGAACTCTAACCAAAATTCTTGATGTTCCTGTGTGTTCGTCATGGCTGCTGTTGCCCAATGAGCATGTATGATCAAACATCGCTACACACTTGTCAAAGATGCTGGTCAAACGTCATGTTGGACGAACCAGCTTCAAACAGCTTGTTCAATCCTTCAGACACACCATTATATTCCCAAATTGGATTGTCAAAAGCCAATTTGATCATACACGTTTGATAGTTTGTACTGTCCCTCAGAGAAAATTGAAACGTGCGTATTTAGGATTGGATATTGTCTGATGATGTCACTTTGTGGGTGGAGTTTTTTTCGTGATGTCATTCGGAAGGTGTGGTTTCCCCCTGACAATTTGAGACTGCGGAACACACAACGAACGAACAAGAGCTCAGTAAAATAGGTGATACGACAGAGACAACAACATTAAGGACTTAGTTTTTTTTTTTTGTAGGAACAAATACTCAAGTTGTGTTTTCTAGAACGACAGGTCTTACCGCCACTAATTTCCTTCTTCCTTAGAACATCCTTAGTAATTCTTTCAATGTATAAATACATTTTTACTCAAACTCGGACGGAACACTTTTTAAGTTTTACCAGGCAATTCCAGCCACCATATAATAAGCCAACAGTCTTGGCATGACCATCACACACACACACACACACAAACAGCCATAAAGTACTTAATAGAAGAGTGCACCATTTTTCCCCCCAAAAGTCTAAAGTCTTTAGCCCATGGGGCCCAATTGGAATTCCCTCAACAGTCCTGGAGAATCCCTCTCTCCAGGAGATGGTCACACTGCTAAAATGAGCTTTCACAAAGGACCAAGCATGAATGGCATATCTCCACATATTTTCTCTTCAAGAAGTCATATAGTGACAAACAACCGCATTCACGCTTGTCATGTCCCGCCTTGGCTTGACGTCGTAACTCAAGATTCCGAGGCACACAACACCGTCACCTTGATCACATTATCTCCATGTTTCAGATCACGCCACAAAGCATTGCTTCGGGAGAGCGGGAGAGATTAATGTCCGCAGATCATGAATTTCCATTCTCAAGAGTAGCACACATAACGTCCATTATAGTAAGACTGTCAGTTTTAACGCCAGGAGTCGCTTCGACGGTTGCTGTGCAGGCTATAGTGTTTTGCTTAAATTTTCGGTTACGGTTTTCCATCCGTTCTTGAAAGGGACGGAGACATAACGCCCATTAGGGGGGAGGGGGTGTGGGTGGAAGGATGAAACCCCATTATAAACCATCTTAGGGGTCCCCACTATAAACCTGCCAAGTTTCATGCCCATCGGACCAGCTATTTGGCCGTGATTAAATGACAGATGGACGGACAGACATAACGCCTATTATGCTAAGATGTGAACGAAACAGCACAGTCTCTAGCTGAGAAATGACTATCGTCATGACATCAAGGCGACAATCGTACGGTAAATTTACTTACGTCAGCGGTTTATCAGCTCGGTATTCGATGCACCTGTAGAAACGCTGAAACAAACATATCTTCCCATCGCAAATGTCTATACAACTAACACGAGCTCGGCCCCACCTACCATTGGGTGGCTTCGCACAAGTACAAATATATACATCTATATATATATATATAGATAGTATATATATATATAGTATATATATATATTATATTTGTATATATAGATATATATATCTATATATATATATATATATATACTATATATGTATAGTATATATGTATGTATATGTCATATATACATAAGTTCATTTGGGGCGGGTTAAACAATCATGAAAACCTTCACTAAATATGAAGGCTGCTTGTATTTTGGGCAGCAAAGGTCTATCATATTTAAACTGAAAAAAAATAAATAAATAAAAACAGCCACCATCACGGCTGTAATTATTATGAGATCGACTTTTAAAAGTTCATGGTAGAGCGTATATCTCCACATCTTGAATCCCTGACGATAACGTAATGTCCTGGACTGCCCGCAACTGCACGGGCTTATGGTGAGTATGTACAGTTGGACACAGGTTTGCCTGGTACACCGTCTTGAGAGACTTCGAAAAATTACATGGTATCAATGTTTACTGAGGGAGATGGGGGGAGAACTCCTTCTCTGCTAGCAAGAGTTCCACCAATAAGCTCTGGAGTTCGTTTGGTGGGCGGACTTATTAGGTATAGTGGGAGAAAGACACACACACACACGGAGTAAAAAAAAAAAAAAAAAAAAAAGATCTGAGCAGTTTATATCGTTGTAATGAAGATTGTTGTCTCACTTGTAATATAAGTTTGTTTATTAAGGTTTCATTTAACTTTCGGCCAAGACGTTATCTTACCACATTGTCAATATATCGGTCATATTCATTACACAATACTTAAAATGTATCAACATTTTAAAGTTATATTGGTATTGCCGAAAATCACGATTGGATCTCTCTACAGTCAGTTCCATTAAAAACAGAATAAAAAACTTTATTCCTGATATACTTTCATCAAAATCGAAGGTGTGGCAAAAAATTATCACCACCAATCCTTTGCCACACAGGATTAGCTGGTTTGACATTTCTGACAACCTCCTAGGCCACCCTTAACCCCGCCCCCCTCCCCCGCACAGTTCATACAAATGGAAGACAAGCAGTGCAAACGGCCAGCAAGGCCTCTAATAACGCACTAAGTAGTACAGAAACAATATCGATACAATAAGCTATGAAGGCGCGCAAATTTAAAATCTTAAGAACGTCACATGACGTAAACAACATATGTGGGACGACTTCTGCAACACGTCATATGACGAGGTTGACCTTTTAAGGGTTAACTGTTGTTTTTCTAAAATTATGTATGCACTGATATATTATAGACTATATATTTCGTTGACCTCAGGCGATAGGTGAAGTCATTTGGGCTTTCCTTATAGTGGCTGACATAAAGAGAGCATCATCTACTGAATTGACAGTTACCTTTTAAAATGTCCCACAGAGCATATGACCCTTATACTCAGTAACGACAACGACGGCCAAAAAATATGCCACATTTTTACTCTTGTTCATATAACTTAGATTTTAACCAAGATACTACATTTGAAAACTATCATAGGATAAAAGCATTACATTTCAAATAATGGAAACTATTTTAATAGACTCCAAGAAGCTAATAAGCGAAAATAAGCAGCGAAGTATCATATCTGTATCGGCCACACCAGTGAACAAAGTATACAGGTAAGGCAATTTGCCAATACTGTTACCCACCTTCACTGGTTGAAAACCAGTTGCTCGGCGAGTCATTCAGTTCTATAATTCAATGCTGTTAACAAGAAACGGTGATTAGGAAGACACATAAAAAACATGTGGGGCTAGAGTAAGTAGGAAAGTTTACTGCAATACTCTCAATATTGTATGGAGGCATTATGCCATTTTTTTTTACAGATACTTCGAATATTATATCAAGAATATCATGGTTATTCAAAAACTTGTTGTGAATTATGTTTATTAAAACATATAATGAAATAACTAGTGAGAACAAAATGAGACCATTTTATGTCCTGTTACAAAAAAATATAACATTTATGTTATACAATCTCATACCTTGACCATCCACCCTCTCTCTCAGTCACTTCCCTCAATCTGTCGGACATCGAATGAACAAGGTTGAAAATTTGCTGCGGTCTCTGTCTACAAATTTCCCACTGAGAGTTGATGTGAGCCATGATTTGCTGTGTTGTTCTCTCATGTTACATTTTCCATGTGTTCACCATTTGGGCCCACACATGTTCAATCACGTTCATATCTGCTCCTTTGCTCGGCCATTCAAGAAGAAGCAGGTTATCCTGTCTGGCAAACCACTCTTGAACAACGCGAGCAGTGTGAATGGGACTCCGGTCGTGCATGAACAGGATGGGCCCTGGTGGGAAGGGAAAATTCCTTTCTGGTAACGAAGGCAAGATGGAGGTTTGCAGCAGCTCAACATACTTAGCTGCTGTAAATCGTCCCTCGATACAGAACACATCACCCATACCATCCAGACACACCCAGCCCCATACGTTGCAGGTGACATGGCCGGATCGAACCACCTCAACGATGTTACGGGATTCATATCTGAAAGATAGAAAAAAATGGGGGTGTATAATATAAATCATATATATACCTTTGGAGAATTTAAATTCTCAGTGGTGAACAACATCTGAAAGAATTACTTTGTTGTCTAAATTATCTATTAATTATATTTGAGGAAAGAGAGCAAATGCTGCCACTGTCCCTTACCTAATATTTATCTCAGAAATAGCACTCTTATTTATGTTTACTCCCGTTATATATTTTGACAGTCCACTTCCGTGGAACAAAATCTGAAGATTAATAATTAATATAAAGAAGTATGCAATTGATATTTGATGCAAGTAAAGATTTTGCTTATCATACCGAGTTCTATTTGTTCGCCACACTGCAGCTTCCCATGCGAATGTGGACGAGAAGCACTTCTCGTCAGTAAAGATGACCTGGCCTCAAAAGTCCAAATCCTTATCAGCATGACGTTCTGCAAAATCAAGCCTTCCCGCCTTATCGCTCCATCAAGAGCTCCTTCGTCGCTGGTATTCTGTGATGAATCCTAGCAGTGTGAAGTCTGCGTCGTACTGTCATCGAAGACACTTCTAATCCAAGGTATTCACGAATGGCCTCGGCGTTGGTTAAGGTTGCTCTCGAGCCGCCCTGATAATGGCGTGTTCCGTGGACCCCCTGGCCTAGCTAAGAGACCATATTATCTTAAATGTTTAACTTATAATTTATATAACATCGCAATCAATTCTAGATTCTTCGAATTTTGTACTGGATGGATTGATCATAATTTAGTAAACATGGCAGTATACTTTTGGTTTCAAAAACATATCAAATAGAACGTGATTACATATTTCCATAATATTCTCAATTTGGTTGTTAGTTATTAACACTGTAAATCATTCCTGAGCCATCACTGAAATGACATTTAATATATAAACTATATCTACCATAAGACGCACAATGACTGTGACAGGGTGGGCACAAATAAAATGCTCTTATAGGCTTAATTTTACCGAGACAACTCAATCGACTATCTAACTTTGTTCATGGTTGAGGTCGGCAAGGGCCAACCACCCACCGGTGTGGAATTATGGAGGTGCACCTGAAATATTACTGTGCTGTTGGAATGGCTGTGGATATCTGTTTAGTCCTAACCAAAACAATTATAAGAGCGAGACGAAATACATTTAAGAAAGAAACTTTCACATTAAATAAGCAAGATTAAATAACCATGAACAATGTAACATATCCACCAATCATTCAGCATAAACAACTTACGCAAGTCGTTCAAGTTCCCACTGTTTACATGCAGTCAAGTATTGGATGTAAATTTAATCCATTTGAGTCGTGGAAGATTCGTAAATGACTGCATGGCAATCAGTTTACCAGTTGTCACCTGTGTATATTTTATTCCTGGAAAACTTCTTGGGTTAAATGGGTAAATCTTTTAACATCTATTATTACTGCAATACAATAATGACAAAGTTAATTTGACAATAATCTGAAAGAATTAATTTGAGAATAATATGAAACAGTGAATTTGACAATAATCTTCAAGACATCACAAACATTTTTTCTTGATCCAGTTCACAAATTGTGTTAACATAAGCTGTATAAATGCTATCATGTTTGGTATACCTCACGATCAATACCACTGTAGTTTTGCATTGTGAAACAGTCAGTCTAATATTATAAAGGTAACTGTAATGATTTTAACTCCTGTGAAAATTTTTTTTGGGAAAAGTTTTGCGTATTAGTAGTTCTTGAAAATTTTGATTTGCACTAGTTCTTGAAAATTTTGATTTGCACTAGTTCTTGAAAATTTTGATTTGCACTAGTTCTTGAAAATTTTGATTTGCACTTAGGCATCAATTACTATCTACATTATTTGAGGCTGGTAGATTTAATTTGTCTGTCTTTCATTTGCTTCCATAAAGATGTATTTTTTCACTATAATTAATCAAGTGATGCCTCCAAGACCGACCTTCGGTAAGAATCTAGGTTTTGCTCTTTGGCAAGAATACATCTATACACAACCCTCCATTCCCATGATCAAAACTAATTGTTAAGACTTCAGTGCTCTTCGAATCTCAAGATATTTTAGAATAAACCACATGTATTTTTGAAACAAAGTATGTCAAGGGTAATGTCTGGGTATTACCGGTGATATATGTGTGTTCTTTGTATTTTTATGTAAAATGAGGTAATGCACATAATTTTTCTACCTAATATTCAACTCTGGGAATTAGTGTATCTTCAGATAGACTGTATCAGGTCATGGTTATGCTAGCCATTATTTGTGGACCCTTGACTAATTTTGTGTTAACACTTTCTGATACTGAAAGTTGCCTTTGGATATTTTGTACATTGTTGTACATATGACAATATTGTGAAAGGGGTATTTTCTTCCTTTACCAAATAAAAAGTTAAAATTTTCTAGTCTTTCTTAGAATTCCTTATCCACAGTTCATTTTACAGGTACCATTTTTGTAACCAGTGGATTGTGCATAAGGCAACTTGATTTCTGGTCACTTGCCTAGAGTGGGAACTAATTAAATGAGGTTTATTTTCTTGTTGTTGCTGAAGCTAAACTACCTGAACCCTTCCACAGCAAAGGCTTTGATGGCCACCCCTGATGGCTTATTTCCTCTGTTGAGAATGCAGTTGAACAATAATAAAACGTTTTGTGTGAATGCCACAATTTCAGTCACTCTAAAGTGACAAATATTGGACATAAATCCCTTAAGGAAACTTGTTCCTACAAAAATACTAACCTGAACCTTTTATACAGGAATATCTAGTGTAAAAGGTGCGAGCTGGAGCAGTCTGTAACTAGTAGAGATGGTGGTAGGCTGGGGGAATATTCAAATTCACCCCATGCCACCACTCACTTTATCTCTGGCCACCAAGAAGATTAGACATGCTGTGCTCGTGTCCTCTTCCCGCCTTTAGTTGTTGAATATTTGGCAAGAAGTCTGCTACCTTATTTTTACTATTTTTTTTAATTCTTGTTTTGTTCTGGAATAGAGAAAAAAAATATTACCAATTGCATTGCAAGGGACGTGGGCATCCTTGTGGGTATTTCATGTGTAGTGTACCTCTGCCCCTTGTAAGGAGTTTGCTGTTCCCTGCAGTGGGAGAACTTTGGTAAGAAGACAAAGAGGGATAAGAAGTTTGCTGACGACTTTGAGGGGAGGCAGAGAAAACACTCAAATCCTACTGGTATTATTATTTTTTCCCCTCCCATTCTTATGCACGGAATGATTCTATGGGTCTCAGTGCTTGGCACTGGGCTTAAATTTCCCATTCTGTTCCATTCCTTTCCTACCTCCTGCCTACATGTAGTGCTACCCATCCTTGGATGACCAGCACTTGAGTGAAGAAGGTTGATCCCACACAATCCTCAGAGGATGACTTAGTTGATGCTCCATCAACAGTTCTCGCCCTGTTAGTTCATCTCATTTTAATTAATGTTCCAGGGTACCAAAAATACGTTATCTCTGGAGTACTTCCGAAAGATGAGCCTATGCTCAACATCCTAGGTAGTCCATCTTTTGAAGCATTTCTGGAGGAAGAGGAGCTATTTCCAGTGTCATCTTCTGTAGTGTCTGAGGCTGTTCCAGGTTTTTGTTTAGGAAAAGGATCCTTTTGTTGCAGTAGTACTTCCAGTAGCAGATCCTCCTGTTGATAATTCATTGTCTTCAGTTAGCCTTGACCATCCCTTTGGTGTTGAATTCTGGCAAGACTCAGAAGAGAGGGAAGAATACCTCTTGTCAAGAGAAGAAAGGGAAGAAGCACTCTAGTCATTCTTCCTCTCCACTGTCTAGCTTGTCTTTGTCCTCTTCATCCCAGGACTCTCTTCTACTAAGTCATGCCTATGGCAGGGCAGATACTGCTGCATATACCTGCCTAGATGGGAGATCTGCTGCAATTAAACTTGAGCTTAAGGGCTCCCACTTGAATGAGTGCATACCTTACCTGTGCTGTGTATGGTTGACTTCAAGACAAACCCCTCTCCCTGTGCTACCAAGGGGACACAGAAGGGCCTGTGCACCATGTTTATCCTGAGTGTGAGAGGTCTCTGGACCATGCGCGCACTATCAACTGGGTATACTCTTCTGCTGTACTTCTTTTGGGATGCACAGGGGAGAATTTGGCACTGGCTTCTCATTTGGCTCGTGCGTTCTCCAGAACATGTAAATATCAAGTGCTCTCCCTCAAGGAGAGATCTTCATTGATCTCTTCCACTTTTTGTGTGCACAATTTTCTGCAAGGGAGTGCCGGAGTACTAGTCTGATCTGCACCACTAGCTTGGTGGCTACCGAGTATAGGGACATCAACTCTAGCTTGCCCCCTCAACTCCATGTCATTTTGGGACCACCTTGACGTGGTGAGGGGGCTCTCGAACCTCATGAATTTCTTCCTAGGTTCAAACCCAAGAGTCCCAGGTAACATCATATATTTTCGGATTAGTATTTTTGGACTTTTCCATTTTTGTCAAAATTTTCCAAATCAAATAAATAAGAAAACATATCATGGCTTAACATGGAGTTGAATCTGCAGCTGAATAGTGAGAACTGTGGGAGATCCATCATCTACCTGACAATGTTCGGACCCGTTTTTCAGGCAGAACTATTCTGTGGGGCTGGACCATGGATTCCAGGAGGGCCCAGTTCTAGGAATAGAGCTCTTGGTATTCTGTCCAGTTTGCCCATAGTGTGATTAGGATGGGGATAATTGTATTATCGTAATGCTCTTAGTCCTAGCAAGCAGGTTCTGCTTACGCTTGGGCCATACTAATCATGTTATGCCATCCACTTTTGGGGTAGGGTAGGGATGCGGACATTTGGGAGTCATTTCTCACTTGTGCCATTGGCAGATTTAACTTCAAAAGATTTTTTTTTTCAAATATTTTTATAATTAGTAAACTTGATGATTTGAGTACCCCTGGACCCTGTGATGGAAAAGCTCTGGCACAGTCTATTACTATTGGCACGTCACTCCCGAATTTCCTTGGTACAGCCCTCAAGCAAATGAAAAATGCTATAAATGTTACAAGGAACAACAACCTGTTCCAAGTGAAGTAGCAGAGCCAGAACACCAATTAGGATGCATAAAGAGGAAAAAAGAAACAAAGAAAAATCAATTGGTAAACTCCAATATCGTAACAATGAAACCATATAAAATGAACAATAATTCTGAATTGGAGACAAATAATCCTCCCAGCAATACAGAAAAATATAACAATCTTAATAGACAAGCAATGTAAGTAAAACAAGGACAGAAACAAAAAATTACTAACTTAATCACACATTGTACATTTTGATGACCTCTATGGACCAGGTAACTAGTCAACATTTCTAGTCCTCAAAACTGACAACAAAACTCAGCAGCGATACTAGAAAACAAATTACTTAACTTATATCCAACACTGGACATGGAATGTAGACACATCAAAAACAATGAATGGCTAATCCAAGTAACCAACAAAAAGCAGTCCACTGCCTTTTTAAGTATAACGGAAATAAATAACATAAAAGTAATAGTTACAAGCCACAAAACATTGAATTATGCACAGGGTACAGTCATCCTACCCAACAACGAACAATAACTTCCTTCAAAACAACGACTATTAGACTCCTTGAAATTGAGATATAACAATATTCACAATCTAGAAATATACTCAATTCCAAATAGGAAAGACAAGAATAAAAATATCAACATTGCCAAAATAAAATTTACAGGCCAAGACCTCCCATTTAGAATAAAAATTCTTAGGCAAAAGAGAGTAGTTTGTCCTTTCGTTCCAAAACCATTACAATGTACACAGTGCTCAAGGTATGGAGGCACATAACAAAAATGCCGTAATAAGGAACTATAACCACCCAAAATGTATTAATTGCGGGCTAGCCCATCACGCAAAATCTAAACAATGCTCATTTTACCAATACAACACAGTTGTTAATAAATAGGACAGGAATGTCAGTCATGGAAGCCAGACTCGAGCTGAAAGCAAGAGGAGTTAATAATCCATCCAAAAGCCCCACCTTTTCAAATGTAACTAAAAATCAAGACACCAATCAGCACAATAACAAACAAGATAATGTAAACAGAAACTAATTCTCATCCCAATAATACTAATGTGGCAGGATCACAAGCTTCAAAACAATTGGGCAAATTCCCCCCCCCCCCCCCCCCCCCCCCCCCCAATCAATCATCCGCTGCCAAACTGTCACACTTTCCTCTTTCACTACAGAATAAACGCAGGACAATTGACCTATACCTACACACAGAACAAAAAAACACAAACACATGTACTTACCTGTGGCAGGATCACAAGCTTTAAAACTGCCGGGCAAATCCCCCCCCACATAAACCAAATCACTCCAGCTGCCAAACCCACCCTGAGTCACACTTTCCTCTTTACACTACAGAATTCATGCAGGACAATTGACTTATACCAACACAGAAAAAAACACACACACAAACCCAAAAACAAAAAACTCAAAACACATGTACTTACCCAACTCCAGATACTCCAGGCTATCCTTTGCTGTCCGCCGGTCAAGGTCATGGATATACCAACAACAACATAGACCACAACCAAGAACCACAACACCCAAGGACCACAACTCCACAACAACAAAAAAGGAACACAACTCAACAACACAGCAAACCAACAAGGAACACAACAACAACCAAGGAACACAACCACAACAAAAGACCAATGCACAAACAATTACCAACACAAAATGAACAACAACACAAAAAAAGCAACACACACACCCACTAACAACACCAACAACAACCCTCAACCACAACAACTCGCATATAATCCAACAGGAACTCACATACAACTCAACGAAAACCTCACAGCACAACAACTCCTAGGCAACCAATATCAAACCCAACAACAATCAGCAACAAACCAATAACACACTACTTAAATAACTTTACCAATCCCTCAACACTTTCCACAGACTGCTGCCAACACTACTGATTATCACAACTTCTGACTAAGACTGACTAAGAAGACATCAAAACACAGAATTTTGATCTCAACAGCACCAGCAGACAACTCAGAACTCACCAACAACCAATCCAACTGTTAACCATCCAACCACCAATTACCCTCTCTCTCTCTCTCTCTCTCTCTCTCTCTCTCTCTCTCTCTCTCTCACACACACAGATGTCGTCAAATGGAATTCCATATTTCCTCCCTCGTTACATTTGACAATGTCTCCTTACACTCACAACACCCACACTAAATAGTCTTCCGCAACACCCACAGACACTCGGACGCAGGTCCCCTGCATCTTGTTTGAGGGCCCTCATACACACTTAGTTACACCGCCATCCACTTCTCCCAGACTACTTCAAGTCAGACTACCATTACCATCCTCCCAAATCCCATTCACTATCTCATCTACCCCTTCCAACTCTTGTCCGAATATCTCTCGTAACTCTGCCACCAAATCACTTACCTCATTTACACTCCTGCCAAACTCCCGAAGAGACTCATTCATACTGCCAACTACATCCTTACCATCTGATTCCCTTCCTGGTGAAACTTCACTAAACCCTGACAATTCAAACCCACACGCTATACGTATAATTCCTCCCCTCAAAGTTGTCCGTATTACATGCCTTATCCCACTATTTTACCCTCAACACTACCCTTCTATCATGCAGCTCACGTTTCTCCCTTTCATTCCCTTTCTTTACCTTCTTCCGCTTTCTTTTTCCATACTCAAACCAACACTAACTGCCAATCTTCCTGACCCATTTGCTCACTGAGACTCAGCTCACATTTATTCACCCGCAACCACTCACCCATCGCACTCTCCCAAACATATTGTCGCATACTACAGGACCCTCCCAACTGAATCCCCTTTTCACTAAGTTTCCCGAATTCCCAGCCTGGCTCATCCTCTTTCGCCTACACACACTCGCCACATGACCTTCCAATCCACATTCAACACATTTTGCACGCTGTTCTTTACACATCCTAGAATAATGCCCATTCTTCCCACAAACACGTTCATTACAAGTACCCCGCCATCCACTAGCTATGTGCCCTACCTGTTCTACACCTATAACATTTAAGATCCCTGTCTTTCTTACACTTGCTCACTAAATGCCCCGTTTGCCCACACCCGAAGCATGCTCCTAGCGCCCACCAACATTCATTCTTCCTGTGTCATGGCTTACCACATCTATGACACTGCTGCTCTCGCTCACAACTAACTGACCCTACTCTTCCAACAATCGCACTCCAATTTCTTTTAGGGCTAACTACACTCACGTTACTTGCCCTAACACTCCTATCTACCACTTGCTCTGCCATTCGCCTCGGCCCTTCCAAAACTGCCTCCCTATAGCTTTTAAATTCTGGTACAACCTCAGCTACTTCAGTCTTAACACTAACATTCCTACTCTCTTTCATGCACCTATCTAACTCGTAATCTTCTATTTCTAAAATGTCGTTCCTTGTCAACCTTTCATTCGTCCATCACATTTTCTCCTTACGTTTCAGATTTATAAACTCATATACGCCCTCTGGTACAGTCGCCAACAGCTTTTGCACTAACTCCTTACACTCATTTATCCCTTCGTCCCCAAACTTTTTCCTGGCTAATGTTTCTAACCTACAGACATACGTTGACAACGACTCACCAACATTCACTCTTGCCTCTTCAAAATCATGCTTTCCTTTATATCTAACGCTACTCTTTATCCTCTTTGCCTGTTTACAATCCTGGCTTTTACACTCTCATACAGCACATTCCCTACACTCATCATTACCCCATACTACATACTTAACAGAAATCCCATCAAAAAGCTACCTAACTCTCTTGCCCAGACTATCTTGTTCCCCATACTTGGCCTCACAATACTTCTCATATTCCTTAAAAAAGTCCCCTATGTCCCTACTACCATATTCCTCGTATTGTGCACATTGGGTTGGTAAACCTCTCTGCATATTACCACAGCCTTTCAATACTTCCTGCTCACTCTCACTTTCACTACTTCCATTCTGACCTTTTCTCTCTTCTGAATACAGCGAACCCACTTCCATACTCAACGTCCATACTCTTGACTACGCTCTTCTTACCCTTCTTTCTACCTACCTGTTTCCACCCACCGCTATCTAAATCACTCTCAGCCCTTTCCCCAATGTATTCCATCCTAGTCTCATCCTGTCTGTCACCCTTACTAACCTTCTTTCCCTTAGTCTTCTTCTTTTCCTCAAACCCTTTCTTATTCCTGTCCTCAGGTTAATCCTTATCCTGTGTCTTTCCCTTACATATCACAACTAAATCACCTTCGTCACTCGTACTCTCATCCACTCGCTCTTTCACTTTCTTTACCACTCCTGGGCCCATCACAAGACCCTTGGCTTCCCTCGCCAACTGCAACTACTCCTTCAGCTTCTCTACCTCCTTCAACCCTTCCATCCTCACTTTCTCCACCAATCCCTACATAAACCTAATCACTCCAACTGCCAAACCCACCCTGAGCCACACTTTCCTCTTTACACTACAGAATTCATGCAGGACAATTGACCTATACCAACAGAGAAAAATAAAACAAACCCAAAAAAACAATTCTCTCTCAAAACACGTGTACTATGGCGCACAAAAGTTCGTTCCCTTCGCTGATCCAGAGCGAACACGAATCCGCGACTATGAAACCCCGAAACAGTTGAACAAGTAACTAATTAAGCACCCAACAGATGTTGCACCGTCAAGCCAAGGAAGGAGGATTGGGAAGCAGGTATTTTTCTTGAACAAAGAGTAAAGTCTCCATAATCTAATATCGTTAATTAAGGTGGTGAGCGTGAAGTTTTTGTTGTTGACGATACTGGGTTTGAGCGTAAAATGTGCAATTAAGGAAATATGTGAAATAAATAAGATAAAAGCTCTTAGGAAGTCAGTAATCATGTTTTTTTTTTTTTTTAATGTTTCCTATAGATTATTGTATCTTATCAACAGACACGACTGTTCACAAGATCGATACAAATCTTTCACCAACAGTGTTATTGGTGTTGATCTGTAATCTGCAAGACACCCCTTATAAAAAAACTAACATCTATAGCAGCAAATTAGCAAAATTTTCAGTTCACTTACGACTTACGTTATTTTGAGGTAGCAAACACAAACTGATTATATATATATATATATATATATATATATATATATATATATATATATATATATATATATATATATATATATTTGTGTGTGTGTGTGTTTGTGTGTGTGTCTGTGTGTGTGTATGAAGCTAAAAGGCCCATAAAATACTATTTTAAAGTTCTGATCACTAGTAAAATATGGACATAGATTAAACTATTCCCTGCTGATTTTTGGCCTCATTAACTCCTGTCTCGCAACTCGTCCTCTTAGTATTAGAACAAAAAAATGATAAAACTAATCAACCTCTGTGTAACTAACAAGATGTTCTCTTTCAATGGTAATTTTTATAAACAATAGGTTGTAGCATGGCAGTACCCCTATTCCACCTTCTAGCAAAACTACACATGGAATATTTCGAAACAGAAATTTTGTCCTCTATCAAACCCCGCAACATGGTCTGGCTTAGATACGTAGATGATATTTTTACTTACCGGGATGATAGCTGGGGAGATTTCAATTCATTTTTCAATCAACTAAATTCGCTAGTTCCAACTATAAAATTTAAAACATAATGGGAAAAGGACGGGAAATAGCCGTTCCTGGACGTACTAATCATAAGAGAGCAGAATAGATATGCATTCACTGAACACAGGAAACCAACCTTTCATTGTTTCATATATTCATTTCCTAAGTTACCACGATGTATCCGTAAATGCCATGGTTGGGTGCAAGCCTATTCCTCAGGGGGCTTAGAATGATTTCAAATGGGTACGTAGATAAAGAATTCAACACGATCCGCCAACACCTAATGCAACTGCTTTACCTACCATACATTATTGAGAAGGCGATAAATAAAGCGAATACAATATACTATAGAGGTCCCACTCCCAATAGACAAATAGACTTTATCAATAAATTGAAAATTCCATAAGATGGAAGCATTCAAAAAGCCACAGAACACTTCAGGTCTAATAATCCTTTTATTTTCCATTATCCCAAATCCATCGGGAGTTCGCTCATTAACGTATACCTAAATAAGAGAGAAGAAGAAGCCGGGGTTTACAAGACACGTGTAGCAATTGTAATGAGATTTACGTTGGGGAAACCGGTAGATCCATCTCGCAAAGTTTAGCAGAACACAAAATATCTGAAACCAGTGCCACCGATTGTTGACGTTCCAAAGAAACTCATGTATGCCTCGATTCCTTATATTTCCAACCTGAAACTGTCAAAGAAACTTACTCAAATCATTGAAGGTGAAATCCCATGCTTAAAATTAAAATTAATATCAAATAACCCGAGTAAAATTGGCTCCCTGTTCTGATTTAAAGATCGTCTGCAGCCTTTTATGAGGTCTAATGTTGTGTATAAATTTACGTGCCCAGGATGTCCTGGTATTTACGTTGGATCTACCAAGAGGCTGTTGCAAATGCGATATTGCAGCCACATGGGGTATAGTTTTAGAACTGGCCAGAGATTAAGTAGACCAGAGCATTCAAATATCAAAAATCATGCCATCAAATGTAAGATCGAAGTCAAGAAACAGCACTTCTCCATTTTAGGTTACAATAAGGACTCTGAGTATTTAACAACACTCGAGTCATTATTTATCAAAAGACTTGTTCCCTCATTGAATAGCGGTAGTTCATCGTCTCCGCTATACCTGGCATAGTCTTCTTTCTGACCTCAATCTCATTTCTAGTCATTCTCTCTCCTCCTTTCTTAGCGAATGGTTGGTGTTTTAGTAGTCGTGTTTTAATGTTCTTATTTCACTTTTAACTTTGAATTATGCTAATTCTTAAATTATAATTTTTAAATTTAAAATTTTAGATTGTAATTTTTATTTGTATTTTGCTTTTATTAATTTAAAATGTACTTTATTTTTAACAGACTGATGATGCACAAAAGTTCCTTGTGCGAAACGTTTCTTTACGAATAAACCCTTTTACTCGTCATGTGTCTTCGGCTTTCCTGAAGTTTATGAATTGTATTGGAAGTTTCCTGCCATATCCTATATATATATATATATATATAATAGATATAATATATAGTAATATTATATATAGATATGCTATATAGTATATATAATCTCCCCATATGAATATATAGATAATATATATTATTTGTTGGCGTTTTCTCAGGAGTTCTTTAACATGAGATGCAGTGCAAGCTTTCTTCCCTTCATTCACACTAGAATGATACAGTCACAGATACAAGTTCAACAATGAGACTACAAATCAATTTGAAGTTCTGTTAACAGCACTGCTCTGGCTTTGGTAGCTGACCACTTTCGTCAGAGCTGTGCGGCAGCCCTTTTTTTTTCCTACTGGTGCTCTCCTTCGCTGCTGGCTTCTAAAAGAGGTTCTACAAAGGAGAAATGTCCCACCTACCAATAGGCGGGATATGCTTTTTGGCCCTCCTGTTGGTCATTCATATTGGTTGTAGATTATCTAACGCCGTCCTTTAGGTGTGATGGATTGACTTAATTCCTCCCCTTGTGGGTAGAACTTATGATATCACCGTAACTGTCGAGTTTCCGGCAAGAGTGTAGAGGTCGGGTCATAGGTGAAGATTTTTATGGAACCGCTTTGATTAAAACTTTGTGCTTGTTGAGCTGCTGTTGGGGACTCCTTCCTGTGACTAATCATCTCTCTCTCTCTCTCTCTCTCTCTCTCTCTCGCTCACTGCACTGTCTTGTTTCTCTCTTTATATTAACGCTGTTCCCTAACTGACATTCTCTTTAGCTATCATTGCATATGGCAGTCCCCGGGTTACGACGGTTTCAGCTACGGCATTCTGAGGTTAATTGTTAAGGTCTTTTCAATTATATTCATCAGAAATTATTTCCAAGGTTATGACGCCTACAAACGCTGATCTAGTAGAAGAAAAATGATGCCAAAAATGCAAAATAATCAATATTTGAAAGTTTTTTTGATGAAAAATGCAATAATAATGCAGTTTACATAGTTTTTAACGTACCCAAAGCATTAAAAGTAAGGTTTTCTTAGGATTTTTTTATGATGTTCTGGCTTATGACCATTTTCGGCTTACGACGCGTCTCAAGAACGGAACCCCCGTCATAACCCAGGGACTGTCTGTAATACATTTTGCAGGATTGGGCCAATACCCATAGAGAAGGCAAGCGATTTGGGTGATAACACCCGATGCCTGTTTTTGGAAACTTACAAATTATGGGGGTAGTCTCTCGTTGGACGAGGGGTTTTCGCGCTCGGCCACCAATCTGGTGGTCCAAAGTTCGATTATCGGCTTGGCCATCGCGGAATCGGAGGAATTTATTTCTGGTGCTAGAAATTCATTTTTCGATATAATATGGTTCTGACCCCACAGTAAGCTGCAAGTCCCGTTGCTAGCTGCCCAATTGGTTCCAACAATCAAAAAATAACTAATCCTTCGGGCCAGCCCTAGGAAATCTGCTTATCAGTTCAGTGGTCTGGTAAAACTAAGATATACTCAAGTTTTACAAATTATGGCTTTATGTAGCTAATTTTTAATACTAACGCAAAATATAAGATGCAGATACTTTCACCAATGTAACAAATTCATATTCAATAAAAGCTAGAAAGAAAGAAGCACAGCAAAAATATCAATAATAGCATAAAGATAAAGACAAAACAGTTTATAAGAGAGAGAGAGAGAGAGAGAGAGAGTATTGTTTGACAGTTTTTTGGCTGTGTGAGGTTCTAGCAACGAAAATGCGCTGTGAATTGAATAGTCTTTTACCTGTCCAATTGTTATTATTCTTAATGTAGAATGAAATGGTCATGGAAACTACTAATCCTCAAACAAAATATTATGGTGTGGACACTTTTTTTAAACTAACAGAATAGCATATACAAGGTTTAAGGATAACGCTGCCCATACCTGTGGTGAGAGGTAAACCTTTGATAGAAAGTGACTTGGGACACGCACAAAATTTGACAGTGACTTGTTCCCCACCTTACCATCTACAGCTACTGACTTAAGCCACTTGATACCCTGAAAATGTTGTAGAACAGAGCCTGACATCGACATCAGGAAACGTAACGTCATATTTAAAGAATTCTTTACCATTATTCACTTCTTTCAATTGTGATCATAGCATACTAGTATTATTTGTATGGATGTTGTTCAGTGGTTTTTTTTACCACAGGTTGATCTTGGCTGGCTAGCATATATAAACCTTAAAAACAGCTATAAAGGACCTTCTTTTCCTTTGCATGAGAAGGTTGCACAGGCTGGAATATTGAAAAACGATCCAAAAAGTAGAAGAAATAGACCCTGATAAAATTAGTTGAGCTAAAAACTGCAGCCTAAGAACGGTCATACAATACGCAACCTAACTCACCAATGCCAAGGTAGCAGATATTGGTTCCAAACCCTCCCCAACACAAGAACTAGTCAGGGAAGGGAGGGACCACTGCAGTAGAGTTGACTTTCGTAAAGAGAGAAGTTAAATTCCTACAATAGCATATTCGCTGGCTATAGCTTTTAAAATATGACAATCAAAATTGTCAGCGATAATTAATTCGTTTACACATTAAAGCATTAGCTATAACTCCATCGGCACTGCAAAACTACTTTGCTCTTTGAAACAGAATCTAAGTTAAGTTATTTTCTATTACAATGCATCGTGAAAACAATGAAGAAGATGTCATTAAGAAAGATATTTTACGATTGCCCTGGTGATAAAACGAAACTAATAAGATGAGGCTTGTTCACCATGGTATTAAACCAGAAAAGAACTTGAAAGTCTCTCTCTCTTTCATAATTTTTTTTTATCTCTGTCCTATTATTAATATTTTTTTATCTGCTTCTGTCTTTCTATCTTTCTACTAAATACGAACTTGTTACATTGGTCAAAATATCTTAATATTTCATATTGTGTTAGTATTTCAAGAAAATCACATACGGTATAGCAGTAATTCACAAGTGAACTGAAAATTTTGCTAATTTGCTGCTGTAGATATTGGGTTTGATTGTAAAATATGCAGCTAAAGAAATATGCGAAATATATGAGAATAAAAGTGCTTAGGAAGTCAGTATTCAGAATTAGTATTTCCAATAGATTATCGTATCCTATCAACAGACGCGACTGTCCACAAGATCGATACAAAGCTTTCACCAATAGTGTTAACGGTGGTGTTCTGTAATCAGCAAGCCATCTCATTCATATATATATATATATATATATATATATATATATATATATATATATATATATATATATATATATACATGAGGTGGCTTGCAGATTACAGAACACCACCGTTAACACTGTTGGTGAACGTTATGTATCGATCTTGTGAACAGTCTGTTGGGTGCTTAATTAGTTACTTGTTCAACTGCTTCGGGGTTTCATAGTCGCGGATTCGTGTTCGCTCTGGATCAGGAGGGAACGAACTATTGTGTGCCATGGTACCAAAACACTTCTTCCTCTCACTATACTTTAGAGCGGTGTATTACACCATCATCACTAGCGAGAGAACACAGGATGATTATTTTTTTATAACAGGAATTTTAGATAGTTTGCTTGAGAACCTACCTCGTTACCTTAATTGACAGTAAGTCTCGGAATAACCTGCAGCGATGTGGACAGACGCATCCACCGTGTAATCGCTCTAATGAGTGTCACATTGCTAAAGAGGATGGAGAGAATTAGGGGGAACTGTAGAATCCTTGACTGGAAGTGGTAACCCTACGTATAACTCATTAATGATATATTTTCTGTTTATCTCTATCTAATGCTGGCAATTTAGATGTACAGTAAAAGTAGTTACTTTTATAAGTGTAATAACAAACAACAAGGGCGCGTTCACAACAAATGCACCACGTCGAGTCGACAAATTGCGGGCCTCGCCAGCCCGCCCTGGGACGCCTAGCAAGAAAGAGAAAAAGAGTAACCTTAAAAGTAGTTACTTTTATAAGTGTAATAACAAACAACAAGGGTGCATTCACACAAAATGTGATGCATTAAGTGGACCAATTGCAGGCCTTCCCTGACCGTCCAGGGACTCCTGATGGGTATTGCCCATTCCCCAGACACCAGGCGTGACTTGCCCACCCATCCCAGGACACCGCTTGCACGCTCCCGGGATGGCAGGGTGAAGCCCTCAAGGTATCCCGGGACTGAAGGCCGAAGCTAACCAGGTGTCAAAGGACAGGCAGGCGAGGCCCGCCAGGTCTCCGGGACGGACGGGCAAGGCCAGACAAGTTTCCTAGGACAGCAGGCCTAGCCTGCCCGTCCCAGAACTTCTAGAGGGGATCACCACCCATTCCAGGAACACCTTGCGGGCCTCACCCACCTGGAACCTGGATGCGAGAAGGGCATCACCCACCTGTCCCGGGACACCTGGCAGACCTCGCCCACCCGTCCCAAGAAACCTGGCGGGCTGTGCCTGCCCGACCCGGGACACCTGGCGGGCCACGCCAGCCCGTCCAGGGACACCTGGCGGGCCGTGCCCGCCCGTCCCGGGACACCTGGCGGGCCTTGCCCACCCGTCCCAGGATACCTGGCGGGCGTCGCCTGCCCGTCCCAGGACACCTGGCGGGCCTCGCCCGACCGTCCCGGGACACCTGGCGAACGTTGCCCACCCGTCACGGGACACCTGGCGGGCTTCGCCCGCCCGTCCCGGGACACCTAGTGGGCCTCTCCCGCCCGTCCTGGGACGCCTGGCAGGCCGCGCCCGCCCGTCCCAGGACGCCTGGCGGGCCGCGCCCGCCCGTCGCGGGACGCCTGGCGGGCCTCTGCCCGCCCGTCCCGGGACGCCTGGTGGGCCTCTGCCCGCCCGTCCCTGGACGCCTAGCGAGCCTCGCCCGCCGTTCCGTTTCGAGAACGGGCGGGCCTCGCCCGCCCGGGACACCTGGCAGGCCTCTCCCGAAAAACCCGTCCCGAAAAACCTGGCAGGGCGGCAGCCCCTGAACCCTCTGACCCAAGTACAGGGACACCTGGGGGGCCTCACCTGGCCCCTTCCCGAACCAGTGCGGGCCTCGCCCTCCGTCCCACCGTCAAGGCCCGCCCTTCGTCCGATCCTGGGACGCCTGGCGAGCCATCGCCCGCCCGTCCCAGGACGAGGTCTGAGGCTGGCGGGCCCGCGCCCGCCCGGGCGTGGAAAGCCATGCGGGCCGGCCGTGGGCCGGCGCCCAGGGACCGGCTGGCGTGGCCTCTGCCCGCCTGTCCCGGGACCCCTGGCGGGCCTCTGCCCGCCCCCCCGTCGCGGGACGCCTGGCGGGCCTCGCCCAGCGTTCCCACCAGGAACGGGCGGGTGAGGCCCGCCAAGTGTCCTGGGACACTGGCAGGCCTAGCCCACCCATCCCGGGAAGCCTGGCGGGCCGCGCCCGCCCGTCCGGGAAGCCTGGCGGCCGCGCCCGCCCGTCCCCCGGGAAGCCTAGTGGGCCTCTGCCAGCCCTCCCGGGATGCCTGGCAGGCGTCTGCCCGCCCGTCCCGGGACGCCTGGCGAGGCCTCTGCCCGCCCGTACGGACGCCTGGCGGGCCTCTGCCCGCCCGTCCCGGGACGCCTGGCGGGACTCTGCCCGCCCGTCCCTGGGACGCCTGGGGGCTCCTGCGCCCGTCCCCGGGACCCGCCCTGGTGGGGCCCCTCTGCAAGCGTCCCCGGGAAGCCTGGTGGGCCTCTGCCCGCCCGTCCCCGGGACGCCTGGCGGGGCTCTGCCCGCCCGTCCCCGGGACGCCTGGCACGGCTCTGCCCGCCCACCGTCCCCCACGACATGGCGGGGGCTCGCCCGCCCTCCCCGGGACGCCTGGCGGGGCTGCCCCGCCCCTACGGGGACGCCTGGCGGGGTTCCCGCCCGTCCCCGGGACCCTGGCGGGGCCCTGCCCGCCCGTACCCCGGGACGCCTGGCTCTGGGGCCCCGCCCCGTCGGGACGCCTGCCCGCCCTCTGCCCGCCCGTCCCCGGGAAGCTTGCGGGGCTCTGGCCCGCGTCCCCGGGAACAGGCGCGTCTACCGGCCGTTTCCCGACGCCTGGCGGGAGGGAACACCCGTCCCCGGGACGCCTGGCCCGGGCCTGCTGCCCCGGGCCCGTCCCCACGACCGCCGGCGGGCCTCTGGCCCGCGTCGGGAAAGCCTGGCGGGGCCCTCTGCCCCCCCGCCCGTCCCCGGGACGCCTGGCGGGCCTCTGCCCGCCAAAGTCCCCGGGACGCCTGGCGGGGAACCTCTGCCAAGCCCGTCCCCGGGATGCCTGGCGGGCCTTGCGCGTCCCCCGGGGATGCCTGGCCGCCCTCTTGCCCCGCCCCGTCCCCGGGACGGCTGGCGGGGCTCTGCCCGCCGTTCCCGGGACGCCTGGCGGGCAGCTACCCCGTCCCCCGGGACCCGCTGGGCCCGGGCGGGAGCCGCTGCCCGCGGAGGGTCCCCGGGACGCCGGGCGGGGCGAGGCCCGCCGGTCCCGGGGGACGGCCTGCGCCCAGCCGGACCTCGGGCCCAGCCGTTTCCCGTGGGAAGCCTGGCGGGCCTCGCCGCCCCGCCCGCGTCCGGGAAGCCTGGCGGGCCGTCAGCCCTGCCCGCCGTCCCCCGGGACGCCTGGCGGGCCTCTGCCCGCCGTGGCCCCGGGATGCTGGCTGGGCTCTGCCCGCCCCCGTCCCCTGGGACGGCTGCCGGGGCTCTGCCCGCCCGTTCCCTCCCGGGACGCCCTGCGGGCAGCTACCCACCCGCCTGCCCCGTACGCCTGGCGGGCCTCTGCCCGCCCGGTCCCCGGGACGCCTGGCGGGCCTCTGCCCGCCCCTTCCTCTGGGACGCCCCTGGCGGGGCCTCTGCCCGCCCGTCCCTGGGACGCCTGGCGGGCCGCTGCCCGCCCGTCCCGGGGGACGAGCCTGGCGGGCTCTGCCCGCCCGTTCCCAGGGTAAAAACTGCGGGCCGCTCCCGCCCGTCCCCGGGACGCCTGGCGGGCGGAGGGCCTGCCGGTCCCCGGGACGCCTGGCGGGGGGAGCGCCGGTCCGGGCCCCGGGACGCCTGGCGGGTGGAGGCCCGCCGGTCCCCGGGACGCCGGGCGGGCGGAGGCCCGCCGGTCCCGGGGACGCCTGGCGGGCCTCGCCCGCCGTCCCTTAAGAGAGTAACACCTCTGTTTAACCTTAGAACCAGAATATGCCACTGAATTCTTTCAATTCCCAGTGGGCTTCCTCGACTCCTCGGGCCTTCTTATCCGGGCACTCCACAAATCTTCTCTGAATCCTCTGCTTCTTATCCTGGCACTCCACAAATCTTCTCTGAATTCTCTGCTTCTTCTTCTGACGCTCCCTGAATCTTCTCTGAATCCTCTGCTTCTCCTGGCATTCCAACAATCTTCTCTCAATCCTCTGCTTCTCTTGGCACTCCACCAATCTTCTCTGAATCATTTGCTTCTCCTGACACTCCACCAATCTTCTCTGAATCCGCTGCTTTTCCTGGCACTCCACCAATCTTCTCTGTATCTTCTGCTTCGAATCCTGGCACTCCACCAATCCTTACATTTGCCTTTCCCTTTCAGGAATCAATAAAACTCTTACAAAACATTTTATACTTATTTCCCTCTAACTTTCATATCCTTCAACGATTAACAAAGCAAACTTATTACATATAAACATCAAACCTTCCATATGAAATAAAGTATTGCAGTTCACTCCTAAAATCCATTGCAAACAAAAATCAATTCTAACACATGGATTTATGAAAGAAGTCTTTTAAATTCGAGTTAAACTCGAATTATTATGTAAATAACAAAATTTGCTGCAAAAAAATAATGTGTAAATGAAAATCGCAGTTTGTTAATAAACTTTATTGATTAAAAAAAATAAAAAACTTTCCATACAACAAACATTCTCCTCAAATTTTTGACATCTGAGCCCTCTTCGCAAGGCCAGCTTAGACTTGGTCGCGCCATTCCTTGAACATGGACAGCTGCTCCTTCATTTTCCAGGCATCTGTCATTTCCCTGGTGGTTCTTGAGCTGGCAAACCGATTTCTCCTTCGCTCCTCGCAGCTGTCGAACCTCATCTTCCAACTGGTCGTTCCGTTCGCCCCGGAAACCGGTGTTCCTATCCAGCGACTTGAAGCGATGATTCCCTTCCTCTAGAAGGCACCTCAGCTCGTTTCTCTTCAGTTTCGCAACCTGAACTTCACAATGTAGTACACACGTTTCCTTCGTGAGATCTTCCACTTCCTTCTGCAGGAGCTGGAACCTGACCTCGGCGTCTTTCCTGTCGGATTAACGCTTTTCGTTCGCGTCTTTTCGTTCCTGGACGAGCCTCGCCATCCGCTTCTTCTGTCTATATCTGCACGTCCTTCTCCTTCTTCACTTGATCGTTCTCCTTCAGAAACAACGTCTCACCTTCGAATAAGTGGGCCCTTTCTTGCCAGGCCTGTTGTTGCAACACCCCCTGAGTTATCTGGATCACACGAGTGCTTTCTTCCTTTCCGCCCGCCTTCTGAATGTCTTCATTGTAGTCAAGCCTCTGTTGCAGCTGAAAAATGATCCCGTCCAAGTTCACTGCTGCTCTCTCTGGTACTGTGTGGTGTCTCGCAAGGCCGAAATTCTCTCGTTCAATTCCATTTCCTTGGCCTGTTCACCTCCATCATCAGTAATTAGGAGGAACCTCACCAGTGAATAGGCAGCCTATAAACAACATGACTATCCTTGCGTTAGACTTCTCTCCGTATTTCAGACAACATCTAGACAATAACGTCACACAACAGCTGCTGCCAAGGCAGCCCAAGTAAGGCCACATTTTCTTCAAACTGGAGTACCCAATTCATATACTCTCCTCTATATCCCTCTCTTTTTCCTTGATTTTCAATATTTCACAAGAGATATTTCGATTTATCAAAATATAGCAAGAAACATTCTGAAAAATTTCCAATCATGCCTTGTTTCTAGGTGTTATAAATTTCTGCAGTTCTCTCTCTCTCTCTCTCTCTCTCTCTCTCTCTCTCTCTCTCTCTCTTTTTTTACGGGATCTTTTTGCAGTATGCATCTTTTTTGTTTGGTCTCTTATCGTCTTATCTATTAAAATATATTTAGGGATTTTCCCTTATTTACCTTTTTCTCTTCAGTTTCGCAACCTGAACTTCACAATGTAGTACACACGTTTCCTTCGTGAGATCTTCCACTTCCTTCTGCAGGAGCTGGAACCTGACCTCGGCGGGCAATTGGAACTGAGCAAATAATGACCATTTTTCTAAGCTACGTTTTATTGTTATTGGATTTAACCAAATAACTAAAAGATATCATTCTAAATGAATTAGCCGAGACATCAAGAGAAATATTATATATTATATATAATAATCAACTACTCAACCATAATGATTTTCAAAAACTATAGGTAAGTTTTAAGATCTTAAATTTATATCATATGCATACAAAGAAAAGGTAAAACGAAATTTAATTATACTAAATTTTGTCCTATATAAAAGTGAAAATCAGGTATAAAGGAGTACAATTTTATTTGAGCATAACTTGATTCGTAAATTGAAATCCAATATAGAAATAAAGCAGAAAATCCTAACAGCCCCATTTCTATAGGCAACGCATTTGGTCGTGAACGTATCCTTTATAACTGTAAATAATACTGTTTAATACGAAGATAATGACGCAATTATACTATTTAAAAACAATTACAGAGTCAATAATGTCGTCAAATAATAAATACAATGAAAACGACATGACATGTAAGGTTAAGAAAAATGTATTGTGAGAAGCGTCTTGATAAAGAAAAAAAAAAATATCTAGCGAAAACACGTTCCAGGGAAATCAAATACATAACCCACACTTCGTTATAATGTAAACTGTAGATTCCATACCTGATCGTCTGTGTGAGGTCACAGATGCAGATGGAGGTTGGACATCCTACTCATTGTATATTATCATAGAAATAATAATGGTAAAATATTGACACTAGCTCACGTGTTTTTAGTTATGTTCCTTTTACTTGATTACCAGTTAATGCTAATGTTTTGAAAGATCATGCATATTTCATAGGTTTAAAGTGAAAAGTAATATTATAGTATCTCAAAATTAAATGAAAAAAAAAAAAAGTGATATTGGTTCAAAATTATCTGCCAGATTGTCGGAAAAAAATGTGATGGTTTTTTTTTTTAGTTTAAACATTTAGTCAAACTGAAATAAGCCTTAAATTTTGAACATAGAAGGCTTTGTAAATATCACTACTTTTATTTTGTTATTTTGAAATAAAGGGAATTACAAAACGCGCTTCATTCCAAGAAAAGAAGGAAAACAGATTAAGGTAATAAAGTTGAGACAGAATAAGAGCACAGCAGTTAAGAAACTAAGGCTAGTTTATTAAAAGGTAGAAGAAATAAGCCCTGATAGAATTAGTGGAGCTAAAAGCTGCAGCCTACGAATGGCCATATACTAGGCAACTTAACTCTCCAATGCAAAGGTAGAAGCTAGTGGCTCCTAACCCTCCCTAAGACAGGAAATGGTCAGGGAACGGCAAGGACTATGGCAGTTGACTTTACAGGAGAGAAAAGTTACATACCTACAAAAACATATTAACTCTTTTACACGTTAGAATTGGCTATAACTACATCGGCACTAGAAAACTAACTTTGCTTCTTGAAACACAGGAATTGAGTTAAGTTATTTCTATTACAATGCATCTTGAAAACAAGGATGAAAATATCCTTACTAAAGAAATATAGTAAAATGGATAATGACTCGTATTTTGCAACTGACCTGGTGCTAGGAAGAAAATAAGAACACGAGGCTTCTTCACACCATAATCTAGAAAAGAAACTTAATAAGTTTATCTCTCTCTCTTTCTCTCTACTCATCTTTGTCCTTGTTATATTCTGTGGTTTCTGTCTTTCTCTTTTCCACCAAATATGAATCTGTTTTATATTGGTGAAAGTATCCTAATATTTCATGTTGTTTTAATTACTAAAATTTAGTAAATAAAAGAAAATTATATATAGCCCAAATTTTTTGTATTATTGCCACATCGCCCGCTTTCTCTATGGAGGTTGGGCCCAATCATGAATTGTATAAGTATATAGACATGTATCTGTGTGTATGGTTGCTACCTCAATAAAGTAAGGTGAACTGAAAATTTTGCTAATTTGCTGATATAGATGTTCTATATATATATATATATATATATATATATATATATATATATATATATATATATATATATATATATATAGAGGTGGCTTGCTGCTTACAGAACACCACCGTTAACACTTGGTGAAAGTTTTGTATCGATCTCGTGGACAGTCATGTCAGTATATAAGATTTAATAATCTATAGGAAATGCCATTTCATAAATACTGAGTTCCTAAGCAATTTTAGTCTCATATTTATTTCGCATATTTCCTTAAATGCCCATTTTACACTCAAACCCAGTATCGTCAACAACAAAATGTTTACGGTCGACCACTCTCTTAATTAATGTTAATAGATTAAGGATACTTTAGTCTATGCTCAAGAAAACTATCTGCTGCCCACTCCTCCTTCCTTGTCCTGACGGCGCAACATCTATTGGATGCTCCGTTAGTTACTTGCTCAACTGCTCCGGGGTTTCATAGTCGCGGATTGTGTTCACTCTGGATCAGGGGAGGGAACGAACTATGTGCGTGACAGTATAGTTGGACACAGGTTTACCTGGTACACCGTCTTGAGAGACTTCCCTCACCTCTCCTCCCCCTCCCTTCTCTCTCTTTCTCTGAATGTTACTTAGTTTAAGTATATTTTGCACGATTTTTTTTGTATCTATCTAATCTAATAATAATAATTTAAAATGTTGTATATATATATATAACGATTCACGCTGTTGTTACCTGCCAGCAAGGCTGGCATTACGGTACGGTACGGTACGGTTGATATTATAGCCTATGTGTACGGTACGGAATTACGCAACGACAATTTTACCGAAGTACGGTACGGTACAGTTCAGGTACGGAAAAAATGTGCAAATTCCGTACCGTACTACCTTACCTTAGGCAATGGATATATTACTTTTGGTCTACGTTGAAAACAAGGGAACAATATTAATTAATTATTAATAATAATACCCAGTAATATAGCATTTTTTTAAACTATTATTATTAGCATCAGCAGCAGCAGCAGTAGTAGTAGCTATTACTATTTTTGTCTTAAGATCAAAATTTTTTTTCTTTCTTTAGTGACTATTGACTTGGGTTATGAGTAAATGATTATAATTATTGGAGAGTAAGAGATATCTGCATGTATGGTGGAGTAGTAGAAACGATAGACACTGTGATTGATGGTAAATCTACCTGTTATACTTGTGTTTAGTTACCTCCTTCGCAAGCTTCATTTGGACTCAGGGCATCAGCCATATGCTTGCATTACGAAGGTGAAGAAGAGATGGCCGTCTAGGAACATAGCTGTCGGCATGGTAGCAGAAATCCGTTTGTCACGCAACTTTTTAATTTTTTTTTTTTAGCAAGAGAGAGCCGCCAATTGCCTACAGATTGGTTTGAATAGGTAACTGGTTATAGTTACTCTATGTGTTACAAATAAAAATTGAGCATTTTTACCGAACATCCAATAGAGTTAAAGCCTTGATTATACCGAAAAATTACAGCAAAATCTCGTACTGATACCAGTCTTCATTACAGTGTTATTGACCAAAAACGGGACTGCACTGTCTGTGAAACCCACAGTAAAGAGAGCTTTACCAATTACAAATAAAACCTTACCTTTTATTCAGGCTTGGTGTAATTGTCATTTATCTGATATGGTTTTTTTAATTACCACTTTTTGAAGTTAAACTGTAATTCTTATTTTGTTTTTTATTTGTTATAATTAATGGTAATTGTTGTTGTTTAATTGTAACTGAAAACTTTATTTGAGATTGTTATCCTAGAGCCGCCCTCTTACTTTTCGAGAACTCATCTTGACCAAATGCAATGGAGAGATGTTTTGAGTAGCTTCCCAATTCATTTATTATATTATTAAGGGAGAATCTTGACAAGCCAGCTACCAATTCTAAAAAATTTTTTTTATTCCATTTATTTCCTTTTTTTGTGCAAAAAGTTTTGTGAAATTTTTTTCCCAGTATTTGAGTTTTGTATTTCAGTATCATTTTCTTATAATCAGCATAATAATTTTCACCACAATAAACATACTAAAAATTTACTTAGGCAAATCATAGGATGCTAACGATAATTTCTACAGGTCTAAAATATTTTAGATATGTTTGTTTTGTATTTGTACTAAAGGTATCATAAGTTACAAATTACAATTGTTGCAGAAATTGACTGTAAAAGGAAACCAAACTCAAGTATAAAGTCTTTGCAACTATCTGCATTTCTTAAAATTAAATAGGTGTGCGAAATGTAATTGAGTAATACGTTTTATATATGTATTTGTAGCTGTGATTACAATTTTGAAATATTAAAATTGTATTGTATTTGATATTGTTCCCCATCTTGTAATTGAAGTTGTAACTGTAATTCGATAACAAGTCAGGTAATTATGATTCTAATTATTGTAATAGACATAAAGCAAACGTAATTAATCTCCTAGCCTGCTTAATGCTTATATTACATAAGATATGCGACAGTAGCTACTTCATACGAAATGGATGAGCATAAAAATAACGGGAACAAAAATGATTTTTTTTTTTTATGAATACATGGGAGAAAACTGATTAGAAATTCAGTGATTTTTCCACCGTACTTCGGCTTCTCTCGGGGCACCTGTGAATTGTTCAATATTTAATAAATCGACTTTATCTTTCTCGGGATCTATGGGATTCATGTCTGCACCCTTATTTGGCCAGTCAACCAATTCAAATCCTCTCGATCTAGAAATCATTCCTGGACTATTCTGGCCGTATGGATGGGGCAGCCGTCATGAATGAAAATGACAGGACTAGGTGGAAAGGGATAATTCCGATGGTGAAGTGAAGGGAGTAAGAAATCCTGAAGAATTTTAACGTATTTTCCACTGGGGAAACCCTTCAGTCTTGGTGATATCACATATACCATGTAAGGAAATCCTGGCCCACACATTTACGGTTACAAGCCACTCATGGCAACTTCGTAAATGTTTCCTCGGTGGTATCTGAAGGAAAACAATCTGAATTTTTTACAATTTACGCGTTGCTTTCCGTAACAACCACTGCATTAAAGATAATGTTTATTCATCTATGATGATTAATACTTATTACAAGTTTGCCTCCACCAACCTCTTATACACTAAAACAGCCCGAAAGCAGATCAATGGAATTCACGTTAAGAGAGGAACACCACCACCTTTAGTGTTTCAAACAGACAATTAACAATTTATCATTATGAAGACATACAGAATTTTAAACGTTATCAATGACAGTAATGACCTGAGATGTTGCAATGCCAGTAACAGCCAATCAATCACTCAGTCCCAGTAATCGTGTGATTTAATATATCACTTTGTTCAGTGATAACGATATCACTGCTACAGCACCCCTATTACACGCTAACAAGTTTGTCACCCAATCATGGCTAGACTGAGGTGTTGTATAAATTTTGATAGGTTATCTGTCCTCTGCTAGTAGTATTCGTTATAGTCTCCAAATGAAAAGCAATATATGGTTCTCCTGGCGCAGATCGTCGCTTCCAATACGTGCTGTTGCACAGCGTCTTGACGTCTCCCCTACAGCAGTAAATAAATGGAAAAGGAGGCATGCTTAGACTGGGAAATTGACCGACTTTGGATGGCATTTATTTATTTCATTTATTTATTAATTTTTAAACAATAAACCTTACAAACCCGTAAAATCATGAAACCTAAATTATAGTTGCCTTGGTCCTGTTGAACTCTAATAGTGATTCTTCCTCTTTACTTCCCAGAATACCAAATAGCGTTCCCATAAGTAAACAGGCTATAATTAATCTTGATTATCTAGGTATCTGCATGTTAATTACGCATTTCAGTTCGAAGACCTCCACCACGAATTACCACCCGTTAGGATAACGACGACATTCGACGAGCAGCAGAAGACCCTTTTACCAATAATATTGCTATTTGTGAACGTCTGGCATTAAATGTTTCGGCTATGACGGTGCGAAGACGTCTGCATGAGGCAGGAATACCTCATAGAATTCCTGCCAAGAAGGAATTTCTCGCCGAACGGCATCGTGCTGATAGTCTTGCCTTTGTTCAACAGTTTGTGGGGGAGGATATGGAATTTTGGTCTCGAGTCGTATGCAGTGACGAAAGGTCTTTTACTAGCAGAAGTCACGGCAGGATACATAAGTGAAGACCGAGTAATATAAGGCGAGTTTCTATAATCATTAATAACAGTCAGATTATAATAATTATAAGCAAGGGTAATATTATAATCAAAAGATAATAATTTTGTCAATAACCATGTATTTTCCGCTAATTAAATTATATTGCCACGAGAAGTGTGAAAATAAAAAATCTTCATTGAAAACCCCCCATTAGTTCTACTATGGCCAGCTTTCAGGCATTAAGCAAATGCATTATTAATGTTATGAATAATCACGTAGGCAAACTTATAATAGCTATAGAGTACAGCCTGTTTACTGAATTAAAGAATATCATATCATAACGGACCGTTGCAGATCAAACTTAATACTGATTGCAGGTCCACAATAATATCGCATGTGTAGTATATAATGATGATAAGAGCGAAAGGAATTTCTGTCCGTATGACATTAAAACATGTATCACAATTAATATATTAGAAAATATAAGCCAAGTAGATATGTTTATCCATATCATGTAATAATTAATACTATTATAAGTATTAATCCTTGCAGATGAATAAACATTCTTAACTTATTGCAAGGGTTCTTACTTAGCATTTTATTTTCCCAAACGATATAGCATTATTTTCCCTATTACGAAAAGCAAACCGTAAATTGTTAAAAATTAGATTTTTTCCCTTCAGATACTACAGAAGAAACATTTACGAGGTGACCAGGAATGGGCATTTCAGAGTAAGCGTGTGGGGCTGGATCTTCTTACATTGTATGGATGATATCACCAGGATTGAGTGGAGGTTCACTGGTGAAAAATACATTGAAATTCTTCAGGATTTCTAACTTCTTTCACTTCAACAGCGGAATTATTCCTCCCCACCTGCTCCTGTGATTTTCATTCACGACCGCTGCCCCATCCATACGGCCAGAATAGTCCAGGAATCTGTTTCAAGGTCGAGAGGATCTGCAAGTGCTTGACTGGCCAAGTAAGGATACAGACATGAACCTCATGAAAATATTTAGGCTAATTTGGTAAAATGTTGGAAGCCTGAGAGGGAGAGGACCACTGGGAACGCAATGGAAGGTCTTCCACAACCAACCACAGATCGTCAGAAATCACGAATCTTCTATGCCTAACAGATTGCAAGAGGTGATCTACAAGGAAGGTGGCTGGACTTCTCACTAATATTAAAAATAAATGTAAAAATTGAGTATGTATATTTGGATTACCCCATGGCTTCCGCTGAACTTCCATGTCGTATGATGTAAACAAAAATCGTAAACAGAATGAATATCGTTTAGCTCCAGGTCATGATTATTATAATTTATTTATTAGAAAGGTGAATTTGATATTTCAATGGAGTTCAAAATCTAAAGGGAATTTCGCTATCCTGGATTTTTTTCTTTAAAAATTATCTAAAAAGAGAACTCTAGGATAATATCATCAAACTACATTTCTCCAAATAGCTCTTTCCACAATGGACAGGTAAATGACTGAAGGGGCTGTTTAACAGTAGAGACGTCTGTCTCTTATCCTCACACAAATGATGATAAGAGCGAAAGGAATTTCTGTCCGTATGACATTAAAACATGTATCACAATTAATATATTAGAAAATATAAGCCAAGTAGATATGTTTATCCATATCATGTAATAATTATTGTAATGAACGGCGTTTAGGGAATAACCTCTACAGTATATTCAAGAGGGAAGAAAAACCTAACCATGAATACATGAAACCTCTGAATATCAACAATTGTTTATCATTGGCAAACGAATTAAGTTTACCATATGGGAATGGTTAAAAGTTTGCACCAAGTTTGGGAGTCCTTCTTCACTGTCCATTACAAGTTGTGGAATGTTCTCTGACCCTAGTAGTTTCATTTTGATTCCTCAGTAACGTCTAGTCTCTCTCTCTCTCTCTCTTTTTCATTCTATATGTATTTACAAGAGAGAGTGAGTTTAATCCAATCCTTCTTCTTGTAAATGTTGTTGTATTCAGAAAATCTACAGTACTATAACAATATTAGGATAAATACTAAAAACACGCAGGCATTAAAGATAAACAAGAAAATATTTCAAGTGGCGCTTTTCGTTAGCCATACACTATATCCACGAGCATATCTAGTACTTCGTCCACTCATCGGGGTCGCAACAGGCCCACCTTACCCCTAGGCCCCAACCCATTTCAGTTGTAGCAAAGCCAGGCTGAGGACATCGGTACAGCAAAAGCAAGAAGCTTGTCAGTTTGAATTACATTTTAGAATTCCAAAACCTGTTAGACGGCTTAACAACAAGAACTCAATCCCCGACACCACTCCCCCGACCCCCGAAAAAATATATATGCAATATTATTAGTTTAGTCAAGATTAGTAGAGTGTTAAGACATATCAAAACTGCATACTTAGCACAATGGTATTTCTAGATGACATGTCACTTTAAATTAGCTAATATGAGAGAGAGAGAGAGAGAGGAGAGAGGAGCGAGAGAGAGAGAGAGAGAAGAGAGAGGATGAGAGAGAAAGGAGCTAAGGTGTCAGACATTTTCAACACGTTCACCGAGTTTTTGAGTATGTTCAATGAAGTGCTGCTGCGCTTCTCTTTATAGCTTCCTATTATATTATTGGTAGGAAACGCACTGCAACCGATAGTATAAACTTGGCTTACGTGATAAGGTTAAAATATCCTGTTATGATGTTCCTGATTCTCTTCAATACCAATATAACTCTAAAATTTTGATAAATTTTAAGTATTGCGTAATGAATATGACCGATATATAATAACAGACACGGTGAAAAGATAACGTCTTAGACGAAAGTTAAATGGAATCTTAATAAACAAACTTATATTAAAAGTGAGACAGTAATCTTAGTTACAGTGATATAACCTGCTCAGATTTCTTTTTTTTTCTTTTACTCCGTGTGTATGTGTGTGTGTGTGTGTGTGTTTCTCTTACCTTACCTAATGACTCCTCCCACTGAAAGAATTCTAGAGCTTATTGGTGGAACTCTTGCTAAGAGAGGAAGAGTCCTCCCCCTCAGTAAACACTGTTACCATATAATTTTTCGAAGTCCCTCAAGAAGGTGTACCAGGGAAACCTGTGTCCAACTGTACTTACTGCATCACAAAATACTTCGGGAGGAAATGAACACCTCTTTGCGGTTGACGTACAGGAATGGAACGTATGGCTCCCTTATCAGGCATCTGCTATGGCTCGTTGAGGACATTCTCTATCGGCGTTCCCATGAGTAATTAGTGCATTCGAATGTTAGCCAGTCATGCCGCTGGTCAGTAAAAAAATATCAACCCTATAACTAACCATCTATCATTGCAAAATATAATCTAACACCGATAACGTAAAACCATACATGCAAGAAAAATGAACGTATTACACCACTTCTAAACAAACCACTACCTAAACCAAAATAACTGAATTAATGAAACTGACTCTAACACCTTCAAAAGCAAAATAACCTGAAAATACATTCATGAGATATAATCTCCTACAACACCGAAATAATCAATAAGTAAAACAGCAGCAGTCTGTGTTGTGTTCTTAGAATATCATTACTTTAAGTAACTGTGTGATATAGTAAGTTTGATTTTCGTCAGGAAGAACCGCCAATTTTTAGGTAACTGGCCATGTATAAAACTGTCCTGCATTTCTTTTGTGTTTCACGTATAATCAAGTGTCATTAAATGTTCAACAAACATGCAAGATTATCAGTGATTCCTCATTAGGGTAAGAAGATTTAATAGTCCCATTTCACGCCTTCAGCTTATTTTTTTTCTCACTTCTCGAGCGATTCCTGTATTGCGTTATGATTGTGTAAGTTAAGAATATCTTAGTTTAACCAGACCACTGCACTGATAAACAGCTCTTCTATGGCTGGCCCGAAGGATCACATATTTTTATGTGGCTAGGAATTGCCTAGCAACGGGACCTACAGCTTATTGTGGGATCCGAACCACATTATATGGGGAAATGAATTTCTAATCACCAAAAACAAATTCCTCTGATTCCACGTTGGCAGAGTGGGGAATCGAATGCCGAACTACCGAATCGGTAGGCGAACACGCTAACCACTCGTCCAACAAGGAACTATGATTGTGCATTGTTGTGGGCCTCAGGCCAAGAGTGTTTCTCAGTTATAAGTAACACACTTCCTTTCCTTGTGAGATCGAGTTGTTAGGTACCTTCGCACATCCCCCTCTATTCTCAACCACGTTTCTTGTGCAATTTATTGTTCGACTCCTCATCGCTTCGTTGCAGATTTGCAGTAGTACAGCTGTGGACACTAGACTCATCTCGTGTGCTCTGGGGGAAATCGCCCCATTTCTTTCTTCGCTCCACGTGCTCGGAAACCTCCAGACACCTATTCATCCACCACAAGATATAAAGCATTGTTGATTGTGATCTGTGATACTGGGTACTTACGTCCCACTCTAACCCATATGGTGTAATAATTTCGTTCTTCTGATGTGATTAAGTGCAAATATGTTCATTTATTTATCTGTAAACTACAATTCTCCGTCACCAAGTATATCTGTTTGTAAAAGCCACATTGTCTTTCTGAATTCTCAGTTTCCTAACTTTTTTGTGCAGCTTGTCACGACAGAGGCTTGGATCCAAAAATGTCCCAACTCCCATGATAAATTCGAAACCCCACACACACGGCTTGTAACTATATAAGCACGTACACTATATATATATATATATATATATATATATATATATATCTATATATATATATGTATATATACACACACACACACACACATTATATATATATATATATATATATATATATATATATATATATAGAAAAATTGCGCATTCCATTATTGTATAGCAAAATAAATCATGATGACGGTCATTTTGTGCTCTAATTTATTTGATTTGTAAAGTCGTAATATGTAGATGTATGTCGTCATATGTGGTTGCCACTCAATTTTTTTTATTTTATTTTGTTGTTTGTTCTTTCTGTGACTTTTGTACATCAGGCAATTTCATTTCAGCTTTATATATATATATATATATATATATATATATATATATATATATATATATGTATATATATATATATATATGACCGTCATCATTTTGCTATACAATAATGGAATGCGTAATTTTTCTAGAGAGCAAATTGTCCTAATGCTGTCTTTTTTTCCACGTAAATTCTTGTCTGGCATTTTTGTTATCAAAGTTTTAATTTTAAATGTAGAATTTCCTTTGGGAAAAACAGCCTTTTAAAGCTGATTATTAGTTAACTGAAGTGATATGCAGTTGTTAGCTTTATTAAAATTCCCATTCATCACAGCTTCAAAATACCATACTTTACATTCTTTGACCTCCATGGCTCTGAAATGTATTTAAAAAAATTCGTCTTTACCCCTCACTTGTAGGGTTGACAACTCTGATGATTCATTAAACAACTATAAGACTATTCATGATCGTTGCCTCTTCATATTTTACTTGGATATAATGATGCCAATATGTTATTTGGAGGAAATCAACGCAGTTAACATTGTAACAATGTTCCCTGAATGTCAAACATCCACCAACCTACTTACAACCTGTTTACAATTACGTTCGGTGTTAACTGGGTTAATATACAGTAAAAATCTACTTAAAACAATTTCAATGCAAAACGTTTTGTTGCTGTTCAAATAAAAACATAAGTGACCAATAACAGCCTCAAGCAGGTAAACATTTTATTCAGTGGCTACGAAATAATGTACGTTGGTTGCTCCACGATCTATGTATGTACATGGATCAGCCTATTACCTGTGTTTATCACCATTATTATTCCCAATAAATCTCAAGTCCCAGGTAACTGTAATTCATGTTTGTCAAAGTAATTTGACAAATTGGTAGCTTGCTGCAGGAGCGGGATCATGAATTAATTCTCTCTCTCTCTCACACGTAAGAGTACTGCCCAAATAGGCGTTTTTAGACTTTATTTCTTCTCAATCACACACACACACTAT
>NC_061091.1:32835290-32855290 GCF_015104395.2 Macrobrachium nipponense
TCTACTACTTTTTTGTAGTCCTTGGCATCCTCAGTCGACAATTTAAATGTTTTCATAACCTCCTCTAACTATGGACCCATACAGTATTTAAGGCTAGCTACCTGAAATTCTCCTGGTTTAATTTCCAATTCCGTCACCAATCGGAAGGTTTCATACTGGGTAATAAATTTATCCCAATTCAGGTCAATAAAATTCAATTGCAGTGGAGGCTTATACTGTGCCATAATGAAACAAAATAAGACTTAGCCTAACTTAATGCCACACAGGCCTACATCACTAGCCTATCCACACACAGCCTAAGGAGGTCCAACCACTAAGCCTAAACTAGCCTATCCCTTACCCTACGGAGCCACCAACATAAAATTTTTAACTGCCGCCTAATACAAAACACATAGACTAGGTTCAATTGCCTACGACCTAGTCAGACCCCTGAGCTTAAGCCTAACCTCCTTACTGCCACCAGAAAATTTCTTCAGTCCTAACTTGGGGCACCATGTAGTACAGGACAGCAATACGCAGCTGACTACTCTGACGTTAATTGCTTAAACTAAGGTTATATATACATCAATAAACTAACCTGCCTTACTCTGGGAATGGTGGCTCCAACCAACGTGATAGCATAACCAACGCAATTATAGGTTAACCACACAATCATGTGCATAGCATAGTTGTGCCAGTATTTATGTGTGTGTAATAATGTTGGAAACTGATGGGGCAACTATACTCACTCACAACATATACATTTACTAAGGTTTGCCATGGACACATTCCTCAGCAGTTCAGCCATTAGCAAACACCACACGGAAACTCTCCCTTTCTCCTTCACAGGAAATCTGCCGCCATCGTACCTACCTACGTACCCACAAAGGTATCATACCTCCTACAAGTCTATTTACACACACACACCAAGAAACAAATCTTAATTTCCGAGAAGATTTTTGTTATTAATTCTGCATATTTTACAGATTAGAATAAACTACAAAATATTAATAAAATAAAACTATGATTTATACTGCCGTGAAAAAAATGTGCACTGGTTTTTCATGATGTAATTCCCGCGGCTCCAAGAACGTGATGGTTATCGTGTGATTTTTGTATTTTTATTTCCAAGTCACTCTAGCTCACCGTGGAACGCTCTCCTGTGCGTTGTAGTAAATTAATTTCTATATATAAGAAAAGGATATGCCCTTTTTATAAATCAAAATTCTAACATAACTGACTAGTCCGCATGGGTATAAAAAGACCCCACAAGCCGTAATCCCCCTCTCTCTTTAGCTTCTAGTCATCCAATTACCATCAATTGGGCAGAGAGGGCTCCAGGATTAACTTGTTCATTTCCATGCGGAAGGGAGGTGCGAGAGACTTGAGTAACTTTGGTTACCATGATCATGTACAGTAAGTAATTGTTTCATATCTTTGTCATCATTGGCTTTAGTGATTTGTAAAGTGTTTGCGATTAAGCTGTGTTGTATCGGGATCATGTACCTGCGTGGTCGCGTGGCTACATTGTGTTTTCGGTACAGTAAAGTGTAATCTAACCTCATTTTTGTTCAGTAACTTTGTAAATATGGTATCAGAGAATTATTTTTTGTAGTAAAATCATCAAAATTCAGTGCGTTTCCATTGAGCTGTCTCTGTGTAAGGGCTGGGACTTTTCCCTTCAGGTAGGACTATCCCTCTCAAAATATCGAGGCTGAACTAGTGCTCTGTCATCGAATATCGCACTAATTTTGGTCCTTTGAACATAGATAGTCTTCAACGACCAATCCCCGAGCAACTGCAGCTCGAGTATGGTATATTGATACTTTGTCACTCGCAACTGTCCTCCAACCTTCTGTGTAATGAGGGCATAGAAATAGAGATCTATCGTAGTCCAGGTGTGCTAATCTCGAGCCTAACTTTAGAGACATTGCCTTTTTGGCGAAAGCATTATCACCTAGCATTTGTGTATATCGGGGGTAATGACCTCGCGAGAGATAGCACTCATGTAGTCTGGGGTAGGCTAAAATCTCTATTAGAATGCATGTGGTCGATTGTGGTAACCTTGGCTGTAAGCAACGCTGAAGAGCGTGAATACTGAGAGGCGAATCGCTTCGATGTAGATACATTGGAATATCATTCATGAGTGAAGACCTTCAACACTCAGGTTTGAAGGTACTGTGCGAGACAGAGAAGTTGTGGTGTGCAACATTTGCCTATGAACCCTGTAGCATATCGAGAAGGATGCACCTCTGATAACATTCACTTTGACGCCCACGCACGAGACTTCTTTCTATCGAATCATGAGATTGATCTGCGGCGATTGAGCTAGAAAGATTGGGGAGGATAACTGCTAAATGGGTCAATGTGTGAATTTACAGTAATTTAATGTAAAATAAAGTTGTGTCATTCCTCTCTCCCTTACTAGTATGGAAATTGTCTTTCCTATAAAGTAGAATTTTGATAATAACTTCCCTCGTAATCAAAATGGTGGTCGCAAATGAGACGCAGATTGACTCCTTCGTGGTCCTCCTGACCACCATGATCACTCGAGCCCAAAGGAATATTCCGGATTTGCTAAGCAAAAAAGTTTATCAGAATTTGCTAGAAAGAGTTCAAGCTAACGAACAGCAATTAAGATCTTTATATTTAAACTGGAGCCCTCAGTCGAAAGTAAAGTAAATGCAACCTTAGTAGAAACGGGTCAGACAATTACTTTGTTTCTAAGCTGTATTGGTATCAAGGTATTGCAGCCAAAAACCAGTCTGCTGCAACTGAAAGAATTGCCACTGCCCACATTCAAAGGCAAAAAGAACAAATTCGCCACATTCAGAGAATTTTTCACTGCGCACGTTCATCAACATAGTGATTTAGATGACGTGGCTAAACATACTTATCTATTGGGATCACTAGAAGGAGAGTAATTCAGTTTTTTAGTGTAACCGCTGCAAATTATCACGTTGTCCTAGACTTGCTGAAGTAGTATTACGGGAACCAACAGCAAACGCTAGTAATTTGGCATTGGTGACTGGCCAACATTCTTGTACCTAAGTGTAATTGCATTGAACTTAAAAACTTCTGCATTGAGCTCACCATTCTAACTGAGCAAATTAAACACCTCAGTGGATCCCCTTTGGATCAAAGTATACTATTGAGCCTCATTAATCAGAAACTATCTGAATGTCAAGTGTATCAAAAAGTAGTGGGGCATCTCCGTAAGTGCGATTTTCCTTAAATGAACTGTTCGAGGCATTAGATTTCCTCATCCAAAGCATGGAAGATGATTCCTTGCAACAAGGAGAAGACTTTTCGCCGACAGCATGTAAAAAGGGTTTGTTTGTTTGTTTGTATGGTGCTTTTACGTTGCATGGAACCAGTGGTTATTCAACAATGGGACCAACGGCTTTACGTGACTTCCGAACCACGTCGAGAGTGAACTTCTATCACCAGAAATACATATCTCTCACTCCTCAATGGAATGGCCAAGAATCGATCCCGCCAAACCAACCACGCCACTGAGGCGCCTAAGGGTTTGGAGGCCAATGTAACATGTGGAACGATGTGCCCGTTCTGCAATGGTAACCATACCACCTTTAATTACACAAAACATCCAACTGTAGCAGCTAAAAAACGTCAATTGATCCTGTTCAAAAAGTGCTTTAATTGTTTTGCTTCCAGTTATGGCAGTAGACAATGTAACAACAAGAGATATTGTAAGTTGTGTGATGGATGACATCACAGCTTAATTTGTGAAAGAGATAACCCCCAAAACCAGGTCCGTTGCGCCTTCCACCAACTGTTCGAGTTATCAGTCCTCCCCTAAACCTTCACATGTAGTTTCACAACCAGTAAAAAGCCAAGGGTCTAACAGTAAAGTCAATTAGAAAGCTCGACCAAAGCCAAAAAATTAAAAACCATGCGTAACCACTAAAATGGTCAAGGATGAGCCATCGACTGAACTCCCAACTACTTTGTTACTCACTGCTACAGCTACAGTGTACTCTCGTGATCAACCCTTTCGAACATGTGTGATTTTAGATACAGGTAGTTAGCGAAGCTTCATTTCAAGTTTACTAGCTAAGAAATTACAACTGCCAGTAGTCAAATGAGAGTCATTAGATATTGCACCTTTTGGTTCTCAAATTGTTTAAGGTAATTTCGATGTTGTATCATGTCATATTCACATAGGCCCAAGAGTAATTCGTGCCAAACTTGTCGTTCACGACGACGTTAACACTCCTATTCACAATGTTGGTCTTTCTAATGTAAAAACTCATTTGCAAAGTAAGAGTTGCACTATGGTCGATGAACAGATTCATGGCGACATTCTTAATAATGTTAACATTCTTGTTGGGGCTGACCATTTTAATTTGTTAGTTCTGGGGATAGACAAAATCAATGGAGTGAGTCTGTTTGTCACTCACAATGGTGTAACACCGTACGGACAAGTCCCATGGTGGGCCCTAGAAAGGGTAGATATCTCAGTTGTAAGCACTTTATGAGTATGCGCATTTCCAAGGAGATCAATGTCGATATGTGGTGGAAGTTAGACACCATAGGAATTGCACTGCACGAGGAATACACTACTTCAAAACACGGTGCCATGTAACAGGTCCAGAGCAGTAACATCAGTACCGAACAAGGGTACCAAGTTAGCCTACCGTTTCACATGTCTGAACACCCCGATAATAATTATCGCAACATTCTTGCACAATTGAATGTTCTAGAAACCCTGTTTCTCAAAGATCCCAGCTACCATAACGATTACGAGAATGTCCTTCAGACTTATCTGTCAGCAGGATTCATTCAGGAGGTCACCGATCCCAAAATTGACAACACTTTTGCGTATTGTGTTTAATGCTTCCTCAAAAGTCAAAGGGAAACTTTTGCTAAATGATTGCTTGTATCCTGGTCCTAATTTGGTAGAACTATTGTATGATCTACTCCTTAAGTTCCACCGAGATCCATATGCCTTAATTTCAGATATTTCTAAAGCATTCCATAAAGTTTTGCTGCATCCTGATGATGCGAAATATGCTTGTTTCTTGTGGCGATGGAAGCCTAAACGAATGGCCACGTACGCCTTTAACATAGTAGTTTTTGGAATAACTAGTAGTCCATATCTTCTGAAACAAGTGCTCCAAGCCCATCTCTGAGAGAGGGGAAGAGGAGATCTAACCAAATCCTTTTATGTGGACAATTATGTACAGACATACATAACTGAAGAACTAATGAAAATGACTGTTGCCAAGTCAAATCCTTGCTCGACAAGGCTCACATGCCATTAACCGGGTGGCCAAGTAATAGTAGGGAATTTGACCAACAGATAGGTTGCAAGGAACCAGTAGAGGTAACTGTGTTGGGTATGAAGTGGGATAGGAAGGAAGATAATTTGAGTCTGAGGCCTAGGAATGAAAAGAGTAGAGAAATTAGTAATAACAACCTCATGAAACGAACGTTACTGTCCCTCTTAGTGGCCAATTTTGACTCCTTAGGGTTAGTTAGTCCCATTTTGGTCAGGGGAAAAATTCTCCCCCAGGAATTGTGGGAAGCCGGGGTGGGTTGGGACGACGTACTATCAGAAAACTATCAATTAGAGGCCAGTAAAGTACTCGCAGAGTTTGAAAATGTCCACACTTATAAGTTTAAGTGAGTTATTATCTTGGAAGATAGCGAATTACATATGTTTACTGATGCATCCAGTAAGTAAGGCCTACGTCACTGTAGCCTATGTCAGGCAGGGACCAGAGCAGGTAGATATTAACTTCTAATATGAGGGTTACACCCTTTAAGCAAGCAAAATTAGCAACTCCCAAATACTGTTAGGATTTGGGCTAGGAATACATTTGCGTAAATTATTGAATTTTTCAACCATTGTGATCTGGACAGATAGTAAAGTAGCTATGGCCTGGGTGGGCGGCAGGACTGCAAATAAGAATACTTTCATATCTAACCAAGTGGAGGAGACTGTTTTGATCCAACAGGGGTGTGGCATCGACTGAGATACGTCCCCACCAAACAAAATCAGCTGACATCCTGATACGAGGTTCTACATTGCATGACCTGAAAACCAACAGCTTATGGCATGAGGGAGCAGCTGAGCCATATGTTGAAGAAGGAGAATCTCCCATCCAACAACAAAATGTGATCACAGCCGCCCTGAGAGAGCTCAGGGAAGAAGGAACTCTGACTCCGCCAGCTGAACTTTGGAAATTGCAGGGGACTAATGTCAATTTCTCATGACTTATGACAGTCATGTCACTTGTATTGAAGTTTGGGAACTGCCAGGCAGATCCGTTTTCTAAGTTAGTCTATTTAGAACAGAGACACCACCTTCCTACGGTGTGTAGTAGATTAGAGGGTGGTGTGCAAGTATCCACTCACATCAATAACTTCATCAAACAGCTTAGCCTAGTTATGTGCAATGGTGTAATTTTCACCCAGAATAGGTTAGTTATTGTAAGTAACACTAAAAGCGAATTGATGTTGTTGCTTTCTGAGGGTCAACTAGTGTCATTGTATCTAACCCACCTCCATGTCACTCATATGCATTGTGGAGTTAATATTCTGATGACTCTCTTCTGGCAGGATTGTTGGAGCCCAGGGTTGAGGGCTACCACCAATAGAGTAGTAGGGAGGTATAGAGCATGTATCATGGCCTTCAAGCCTCTTCTCCAGCAACCACCACCTCCACCCCTCCCGACATACCGAGCACTCATGATATGGTCCTTTGACAAAGTCGGCATGGACCACATGGGCCCCATCCCAGTAGAAGGGGGAGTGTGACACATTCCGATCATCACCTGTTTAACCAGCCGTGCAGTGTATCTAGACTACTGCAGTGGTTTGGACGCTGATACCTTCATTTTACTCCTCTGAAGATTTGCTGCTACCCATGGCGCCCCCACAACTGTGTACAGCGATAATGCAATGACCTTCTGTGCAGCAAGTACCTTTCTGCAGGAGATGTATGATGAGGACGTCACTAGACAATTCCTGCGTAGGACAGGAATAAGGTGAATCTTCCAGACTCCTAGATCTCCCTGGAAAGTGGGATTCTTTGAGAGGTTGATTGGGGTAGTCAAAAGGACGTTGGCTACCACACTACGCCATAACATCTTCAGCAAAGAACAGCTGTGAACCTCATAAAGGAGGCAGAGGCTGTTGTTAACAACAAAACCTTAATGCACACCGGGGAATGTGTGAGGATGAAGCCTTCACCCCATTGCACCTCATCCTAGGAAATGTAGTTCATCTGCTACCACTGTGGTTTCTAACGAAGATGTGCATCTGACATTAACTACTTGTCAATTACATCAACAGTACTTTAGGTTGACAGAGTCCCTCGACCACTTCTGACGCTACTGGAGGGAAGGTTACCTGAAGTCACTACAGGAGCGCCACGACCTACGAGAGGCCCCCCTGAGGGCACTGCGTTAGGGCGACACTGTGTTGGTGAAAGCAGAGCCACACAAACGCAGTTAATGGCCCCTCGGTAAGATCATCGAGCTCTACCATGATGACAAAGGTGTTGTCAGGTTGCTGAAAGTGTATTCGAAGGCGAGGAGCATCTGCTTGAGATTAATGCCCACGACGACGAGAGAAAAGAAGAAGAGACCCAGAACGACGACAGCAGTGAAACAGCAGGTAATAGTGAGAGACAGGTAATGTTAGTGATGCAGTGAGTCGACAGACTGAAAGACTCGATGTAAGTGATCGTGAAATAGATAGTGATAGGGATGAGAGGAGTGAGACAGTAAGTGAAGCAGAAATCCGTCAGAGAAAGAGAATGTTGGAGTGGGTAAAAGATGATTCAGTATAGTGTAATGTATGTTGTTAATAGTTGAGAGGTGAACTATGAAAGAGTGTGCGTTGGAAGGAGATTTGAAGGAGTTAGGGCTATGTTAACATTTTCTGTGTTAACATTTTCTGTTGTTGCGTCTTATGAAGACCGAACAGAACGGTCCGCAAATGGCTTCAACTGTACGAACTGTAGACACTTCCATTATGTAACTCATTTATTGCACGTTACAAGCTCCCTCATTAAAACTCTTGACGGAGTTTTGGGCAACTGATTGCTATTGCTAAGCAACTGTTTATCCCAATGACAAGTGAAGTACTTGACACTGTTGACTGTAAGTCTGTAATGATCACTATACTATGTAAGTAATAATTTGGTTGCTATTCTTACCTTAACTGGTTAGTTTTGTAACATTTATTCCATCCTTTCATGATTGCTACCTAAGCCACTTACACAATGAATCATTTGTGCTATCCTGCTTTCTAGCATTGATGATGGTACCGATAGTAATATGCTCTGTGATGAGCACTGAGTTGATAGCAAGTTCCTTGAGAGGAATTTTGAATGTATTTTTGTTGTGCCTTCTTGCATTAATATCGACTGAATCATGTTCTATGTTATTGCTATTGCTTGATTGCTCTTGATATTTATGCCTTGTAATGCATTGCTATTGATATGATATTATTCATGTGCTGGAATTGCCTTTTTTATATGACATTGCTGTTGCCATGATGTGGCCTGCGTTGCTATTGCATTGATTTTGTTTGAAGTTGTTATGTTGCATTCTGTGATTGCTTGAACTGTGCTTTGCCCATTTTTATTGCCATTCTTTTTGCTTTGATTGAGTCACATTTTGTACATTGCCTTGATGTTGATTGCTTTTGATGTTGATGTTTGATACCTTTGCCATTTGTCAAGTGATCACTGTAACAGTATGCCGTCAAGAGCTAGACGCATGTCTAGGCCGCTGTCCCCTCCTTTATTAGGCCTCGACAGTTCCACAAGACCCTACCCGCCATTTGTCTTGTCGCCTGCCTTTGCCTCGCCCGTTTTTCTTTGGAAAGTGGAGGATGTCGTGAAAAGATATGTGCACTGTTTTTTCATGACGTGATCCCACTGCGCCATATACGTTTTCCCGCCCTTGTTGGTAGGCAAGATTCCACGTATTCGCTTCAGAGGCAAGAGCGTGATAGTTCTCTTGTGATTTTTGTATTTTCATTTCCAAGTCACTCTGGCTCCCCTTGGAACGCTCTCCTGTGTGTTATAGTTAAGTAATTTCTATATATAAGAAAAGGATATGCCCTTTTTATAAATCAAAATTCTAACATAATTGACTAGTCTACTTGTGTATAAAAAGACCCCACAAGCCGTAATCACCCTCTCTCTTTAGTTTAGTCATCCAATTGCCATCAATTGGGTAGGGGGGGTTCAGGGCTAACTTGTTGATTTCCATCCGGAAGGGAGTTGCGAGAGACTTGAGTGACTTCGGTGACCATAACTATGTACAGTAAGTAGGTAATCGTTTCATATCTTAGTCATCATTAGCTTTAGTGATTTGTAAAGTGTTTGCGATTAAGCCTTGTTGTATCGGGATCATGTAGGCTATCTGCGATTATTGAAGTGAAATTTTGTGCTCCTTTTGAGATTTTCTTGAATTCTCATGGTTGCGTGGTCACATTGTGTCTTCGGTGCAGTTAAGTGTAATCTAACCTCATTTTTGTTCAGTCACTTTGTAAATTTGTAAATATGGTATCAGAGAATATGTTTTTTGCAATAAACTCATCAAGATTCAGTGCGTTTCCATTGAGCTGTCCTTGCGCAAGGGCTGGGACTTTTCCCTTCAGGTAGGACTATCCCTCTCATAACATCGAGGCTGAACTAGTGCTCTGTCGTCGAATATTTCGCGACATATACCTCATACTTTAGATATTGTAAAATATGCAATCAAATATCATTCAATGAACAGTGTGAAAATAAACGATGACGTTGGTTATTACTAATCCATCTCTAGGCACAAACACAATGAAACTTAAATTTTGGGTATATGGAACATATCTATAACTTGGTTGATGCTATGGATTGTGGATAAGCAGGTATATAGTGTTTATATTAAATAATATTGGATTTTCCATAAATTTGTATTGAGGAGACATACGAATTATAGAAAACGATAAATTTCTTTTGTAGAAAACTGAATATAAGATTCGATGGGATTCTACTATAAATTGCATTCGTTACTCCTAACTAAAGAACTTTCAAATATATTTGAAAAAGACAGCTGATCACAAGCAGAGCAATATTTATTCATAAAAAAGATCTTGTAAACGTAAGGCATCTTCATTTTTTCGCACGGGACAGTATTTGGCAATCCTCTGAATACCCCATAACAAATACTAGTGAAAATAAGTCAGAACACAATGTTTACACTTTAATTTCAAAACTGACCTACTGGTTAAAGGCAATTCTAAACTTACAGATATATGTTCACTGCTTGACGGCGTACGTAGTAGATTGTTGAGTTTGGGTACTTAATGCAAGTGGACTTAAAACGCTATCTGGCATTTCTGCTGACAAAGTCAGTGTGAAGAATGGCAGAGCATGCTGCATGTTGAAATGATGGCTGGTGCTGACTACCTTTAGGCGAGAAGTTGAATAATCATAGCCTGTTATCTTCCAGAAGAATCATCTGGGATTTTGACTGGTCGATTTAAGAACTAAATTGTTTCACAGTTACGGTAATGCCCAATGCTTCAGTGCACATGTGGAGAGCGGTGATGGTTCGGACATTTTTTAAAAATTTCCATCTAGAAATAAGAGTTTAAGGAGCAGAGATGTCGTTGACATGTCAATGTGTAGCCTCATCATCCTACAGTTACGAGTGAATGTGGTAAGTATTATTCTTTACTATACTTAAAGCTATATATCTTTAATAAAAGTTTCCAAAATGTCCGAGTCATCCCTACCCATGCTACATATAATTAACTGTCGTGCTTATTGCATTTGTCAATAGGAATTTGGTAATATGTAGTTTTTGAAGAGGAATCTAGTATAATGCATTTATCAAAAGGAATCATGAATGATGCACTTGTCACGGCTTTGAAACTTTAATGGATTCCTACAGGTTAATTTGACATAGGGCTGAGTTGGCATCCGGTAAAAGATGGCTGCGACTTGTCTTACCGATTAACCTTTCTAAATACAGTGATAAGATGAAATTCAGGTACTTATTAGTGATACTGATATCTTAGGATGATGAAAGACTTATACGTTTGCTGAAAGCCATCAAGCTTCTGTTGAAGCATTATTAGCTTGTTTCTGGAATACTGTGGAACCAATCCTTTCCTCTTGGGTCACTAAATGGGGCCAATGTTAACTTTAGGCATGAATGGACCTTTTAAACTAGGTCCAAAAACAGTGTCTTACCTGGCAAAAAAAAAAAAAAAAAAAAAAAAAAAAAAAAAACAAAAAAAAAAAAAAAAAAAAAAAAATAGTGGTCCTTCGAGATCAAGTGTAATACTACGGGAAATCTTGGTATTTTTGTGGGACAGACAACTTCTTTGTGATGTATAAATGCTTGAGTATTTTATGTTACCATGTCAAATGTGGATCCTGATATGACTTGATATAGCAAAGCTGATAGCAGGGACAGACCATAGGACAGAAATCATGGTAGGTTTCTGGCTTAATTGAAAATGTGGAATTGAATTCATGTTGTCAATGACCTTAAAGCTCGTTGAAATCACCTTGCCAAACTACTGTTTTCATAGCGGAAGCCTGAAGCATTTGCAAACATTGGATTGTGTGAGATGTCTCTTTGAGCTTCATTGAGCCGTAGGTATGTGCAATTATATCAACAAAAATGGACTGCCACTTTCTTGGCCGGATATGTCAACAATTTCCATGAAAGGCTTTCCAACTGAGACCTCCATATCTAGGTTTTCGCCATCGATGTCTTAAAAAACAAAGTTTTCCATGACATATAGTACATTCAATGATTCAAGATATGAGAAATGATCCATTAGTCTGTAGAGCTAATTGTCTGGTATGTTAATTGAATAACAACATCTAGACCTTTCGCTCCTCAGATGCTAATCATGTTACAGGTGGACCTCTGCCTGTAAATAATCTTATGTTGTAATAACTCTAAATTGCATTTTTGATGGGTTTGGACTCCAGAAACTTTTGCTTGTTTTTGCATACGGTTAGTGGGCTCATTATCTTATTTCTCTTCAGTATTAGATTGTATTTCGACTACCAAGGGGAGTTTGGTATTGCAGCACAAGTCTTATTCAGGAGACTTATGTCATGACTTGAGAAATTGGTGTCATGGTTTCCAGTGCGTTGCAAAGTGGTCAAGATGTATTGAAAATGTTCTGGTAACTCAATAATATGCTTTTTTTTTTCTTGTTGATTCGATGATGTCTTTGGATTCTATAAAGCAGCAATGCACATTACTTTGGCAACTCTAGCTGCATAAACCTGGTTTTGAAAAGATCAAATCGTAGCCGGTCGCCCAAAAGGAGGCCTTTCTTTCCTGTGGCGCAAATCGTTAGACAACATGGTAAATGTGAAGACCTACAGAGTGACAGATTGCTGGGGTTTTAGGTGACAGTAGGGGACTCTAGAATCCTAATAATTAATGTTTATATGACCTGGAACAATAACAATTATTTTGATCAATAAAGCATGATTCTAGGTGAGTTACACAGTATTATTCACGATTCTCATACCGTTCATGTTTGCATAATCGGGGATCCTAATTCTCATCCCACAAAACAATTTTATAAACTCACTCGCTTCTGTCAAGATCCTGCTCTCCATATTAGCGATGTAATGCTCCTCCTTCCCTCCTATTCATATGTACAAAATAGAGCGGACACAATTACAACCTCCTGGCTGGACCATTGCATCACATCTCCACAACTTCATGATTCTATTATCACCTGCAATATTCGCTACGATCTTGCAACGGGCTACGATCACGTCCCATTACAAGTATCATTCAGTACCCCATCCCTCCCTACCGTGAACCCTCTAACTGAACGCCCACCAGCTGTAAAATGGGATTTTAAAAACCAACAGAAAACCAGATACTTTAGGGCGACCACGGAAACCAGGTTGCGGTCCATAGTTCAACTGGCAGACGCCTTACTTTGTACTAACACAAATTGTTGAAATGATCACCACAGGAGGGATCTGAATGAATTCTATTCGAACATAATTTCCTCTATGCTTGCTTCGGGCACGTCTACCTCTAGATTTCGTCAAGGTAGTTCTCGTAATATACCTGGATGGAATGACTTGGTTAAAGATCGGTATTCATATTCACGAGGAAATGTTTTTATTGTGGAGCCAAATTGGTAGCCCAAGGGAAGGGCACTGCATTACTGAGACAGGCGAGAGCGCAGTTCAAACTTGCTCTTAAACACTGCAGATTAAATAAAAAATAACTAAAAGCTGATGCAATGTCTAGAAACTTAGAATCTGGTGATTATCCTCGTCTTTGGAAAGATATCCAGTCCTTAAATCCCAAAACTAAAAAGCTGTCACAGAGTAGGGGAAGCAGTCGGTGACGAGGCTATCGCAAGTATGTGGGGAGATCACTTCAGCAATATCCTGAATTGCATAAACGGTCAAGATTCTCGAAGGGATGTAGATAACCTCCTTACTGATAACATTCAATTTAATTTTGCAGAGCGTATTACGCTAGGTAACATCAGCGATGTCATAAACAGCCTGCTTAATAATAAATGGCCTGGCTGCGATGGTCTTCCCTCGGAAGCTTTCGAATTCTGCCATCCGGTAATCTACATTTTGCTAGCTGCCCTATTCAATGCGTGCATAATTCACTAATTTCTTCCAGACTCCCTACTGTTAGTTACCTTGATATCATCAATCAAAAACAAGCTAAAGGATGCAGCTGACCCTGGTAATTACCGGCCGATTGCAATCACAACGATCGCGTCGAAGATACTTGCGTCGGTTCTTCTAGTGAGACTTCTCCCCTTTCTACACACCACTGACAACCAATTTGGATTTAAAGCAAACCACTCAACCGACACCTGCATCTACTTACTGAAAGAATTGCTGAACTATTGCCTATAATCAGCCTCTCCTGTTTTCCTATGTTTTGTGGACGTGAGAAAAGCATTTGACAGTAAACTACCTGAAGCTCTTCCTGAAGCTGCATGAAAGAGGCACACCCCTATATTTAACTGGCATTTATATATTGCTGGTTCTCCACACAGCAATTCTGTGATAAATGGAGTAACGTATTGTCGCTGCTCCCGAGATCACTTAAGCAAATTGCAGAACCACAAATTTTCCTCGGAAATCATCGGCTGGAATTCGTGCACGAATTTCCGTATTTGGGTCACATTATCATGGACGACCTAAAAGATACGGCAGAAATAGAACAGAGGCGTCGTAAACTATGTGCAACTGGCAACATGATTGCAAGGAGGTTTGCCTTCTGTCACCGAGACTTGAAACTGCTGCCCTTCCGCTCGTATTGGTACAGCATCTATGGGTGTTCCTTATGGACGAACTACACCAGTGAGACTATGAGACGTATCACTGTTGTTCATAATAACATTTTGAGACGCCGCACAAATACTCCTTGCTACCACTCCGCCACACAGATGTTCACAGAAAACCACCTGGACAATTTAAAAATCCTTGTAAAAGGCGAACAATGTTCAGTCTGATCACCCGACTGCGAAACAGCAGCAATTCGCTCATACAAAGCATTCTAAGTAGTGAGGCAAGAAGAAGATCTAGATTGTGGGGAAGATGGGAAAATGAGACGTTTGTTCCCTAATTGACTTAATCTCTGTTTTTTTGCAAAATGTTATCTGCAGAATCTGTCACTATTATTGTATTGCTATGATCATTGTCATTACTGGTATTTTCCTTTTTTCATTATTACTGTGATTATAATCAATATAGTTTTACATTTAATTTTTAACTATTCTCAATCTTAGTACGGGCATGACCATTATTTTGACTACCATCTTTTATTCTACCTCAGCAAATATGGATATTGCCGATTAATCTTTTCTTTATCACGTTATCTTACTAGACAGTATGTTATTGTCTATTCTTTGTATATTCCATTTATATGGCCTTTAGCTGAAAATTATTATTATTATTATTATTATTATTATTATTATTATTATTATTATTATTATATTATTATTATTATTATTATTATTATTATAGTTAAGCCTGTGGGACACCAGGACCCACTGGTGGGTCCTTGGGAGACACTAGGTATTAATAAGGCAAAGGTTTGAGATCGCTATTCCAGACCATAACGCTGCTTTACTCTTCAGGACAGGTGCTTGAATATTTCATATAAAGAGAACAACACAATGTAAGTATTAACTGCTCACCTTCTGTTACCAGTGCACCACATTGCGATATTCTTACTGTTGCGCAGAGTAAATCATCCACAACAAAGGCTGGAAGTGTGTTCCTATTGACTGGATTCCTTTGGAAACATGTGACTATTTATTTTACCCTTTCCGGTTACCATCTAATTGGTTTAACTCCCAATATCGCTGGATTTCTTGGAACTACTTGATTTTCATTTACACAAAGACAATGAATCCCATGGTCTCTCCTTGTGTCAGCAGATTTAACCTCCCTTTCTAACTTTCTAATTTTCAGCCGTTTTCTCAGTGTCACCTCAAAGTAGCTTCTTTCGCCTCTCATGATATGATTTAAGTATTTGGTAAAGTTTAGCATAAGGGCCCGTTAGGCAGGTTTTCTGCCTAAGGTTTTATGCTTTTAAGTTTTTCATCTAACTGTTTTTATATCTGCTCAGCTGTTGTAGATGCTGCCGTAATTGCTCCTTTCACCATTTGTCACATTATTCCTAAGAGTTTACTCTCTCATTTTTGCTTTTCGTTAAACTAGATTCATGTGTACATTCATTAATATTTGTGTCATATTCATCCCTTCATCCTTCAAATCTTTGGTCGTGTACCAACGATCTCTAATCGCCTGTTCATTATCTATGTATACTTTGATATTGTTAGCCTATTGTGACACGGCTGCTGCTCACTTTTCTGTTTCCTCACTCATACGGCATTCCAGTTCTTCTGTGATGAAAGTTTGATTAAGCATTCCACTTCTTTAAACACTCTGGGTTTCCTGGACGCGACCGAATGAAAGGGACTTAGTCTGATCAGTGGCCTTGACCTCGCCTGCCCCTTATCCTCTTTAGGGTAACAGTTCTTTCTCTCTTTTCTTGTAGGACCTCTTACAGTCAGTGTTTTGCTGAACTGAGCACAAGACCACAAGCACAGAGCCTCAGTTGGTCTGATAACAATCGTTAGGCCACTTCTTATTACAGTCTTAATCTAATAATCAGTCATTGCAGTGCTAGGTTTCGGAGCTATCTCCTTCCCTACACTGTTGATTTCTGGAATTCGTTTATCAAGATGGAGATATATTGCTTTTTAAGGATAAAACCATACCATTCTCTCTCTCTCTCTCTCTCTCTCTCTCTCTCTCTCTCTCTCTCTCTCTCTCTCCTAATGTCTTGACGGGATCAAGGGCCTCAGAATATTATTTAAGGACCTTGGTCGCTGCATCTAAAAGCATAATCATGAAGGCTTTTATATCACAGTCTGGCAGTAAGGGCGAAAAAATCTACGAGCGGTTTAAGTAACAGGAACCGAACGATCGACGGTCAACATTTCCTTATTTCTGCAACAAACCTTAAGTAAGTTTTCTATTCCATCGGGTTTCCGTGAGGTTTAGTTATCTGCGCCATCTCAGCGTGACTTTGAAAAGACGACAGACATAAAAAATGCTAAATGAAAAAAGGTTCCAAGTGGATGAGAAGATAAGCGAGCGCTGGTTGAACGGAGTGCCAGAACTCAAGGCCGGAGTGTCAACAACTGCCGCTGTTGTTATCGCTTCATTGTTGGGCCAGTGCTGCACCGAGAGAGACGGAGAAGGAGAGAACCAAAGGTCATAAGAGTGCCATGACGCCGTTCCTGAGCCGCGCTGAACTTCTCCACTAACTTCGGAATATCTCAGGTAAGAAGAGCGAATTTTGTTGGCCGCGTTTGATGCACTTACTCCGTTGAAATGTGACGGTAGAAGCCATATTAGTATCGCTATTCATATGATTCACTTTCTTTCATCCATCAATATCCAGTGAATAGTGACTGTAGAGACTTTGTATTATTATAATGCTTATATTTATAAGGAATGTATAACTAAAAAAACGATACTTTTGGTTACTGGACAACGAAAATTGAGCAGGTGTTACTTTTCCATTTTTATGCTCATGATATTACGCGAAGTTATCATTTTTCTTATTATTACATATTTCCTTTGAGCAGCATCACAATTTGGGTAAAACATACTGCGTTTCTCAGAGGAGAAGAAAGCGATGCTGGTGTGGATGTAGCTACTACAACATGAATAACAAATACAACGAAATATGAGAAGGGCAGGCCTTCTTGCTTGTTCGTGCCATATTGCGTTACTGAGGCAGTTGCAACGTACGGAAAAAAGTTGTATGCGTTCATTCATTTTAGATTACGTTGAAAGCGCTCCCAAATATACAAAACACAATTGCGCAATATAGGTCCTTCACGCCTACACAGCCATCCCTCACTGTGTGTGCTGAGAGGGTGTACGTGAGTTTCAACATCAGGCCCGTATCTAGTTCGATTCCCCCCCACCCTCGGTACGGGCCTGAGCATCTACAACGAACGAAAGAACCGCAGAATAAGGCAGATATAAACGAGCTAATGGCTGCATGATGCTATGAATTAAAGAAAAAAAATTATACGTAAGCATGTACACTGTACCTATAAATGTATGAGTGGTTCGCATAAGTGTAAAGGCAGAATCGGGGAATATACAAATCCTTATTAATTAAGAAAGTACTGGAGCAAAGAAATTTTCCATATACAATGCTTCCTGATTAGAGGTCACATTAATTAACTTTTATTTTAAGTTTCCACAAGCTACATTACACAGTAAGCGACAGCAACACCATCGAAAACAACGTAGCTTCATTATCAGCCAATAGAAGCAACAGAAACAAATAACCATCACGCAAAAAAAAAAAGAAAACACAAAAGAATGACCGCTGCTATCAAAAAACGCCTGAGATTGAGGCTAAAACATCGTAATTAATAATCAGTTTCAATGCAGCTGTCGCCGTCAGCAACAAGCAGCTAAAAAGGGCAACTAGAAACTGGAAAACTCTGATGATGTTCCTGTTTACGGAATGAACAGATTCCGATTTCATTTTACAGAAACGCTCAGTAGGTAACTCAATCCAGATTATAAACACTAGGCGGATGTCCATGGAAGTTTCGGGAAGGTTCCACATGAATAACATAGTCAAATCTTCCTCCTCCCATAAGTCCATCTTGCATGGGGTGGGGGGGGGGGGGGGCGAGGGAGTTCACTCAGTGAATGTGCAAACTAAGTTTCATTACAATGCAATCCTCTCATTTACTTTTCTCTTTGTATCGTCAATAGGCAGACAAACAAACTAATCATGAGCACAACTTCCTTGGTATTGTCATTACAAGCAAGAGCGCCAACAAAATAATTCACCAAGAACTCTACCATCATCATTGTCGTCATTATGACGACGCTTCTCACCAACAAGCTCAACAACCAAAGCATGAAGAGTCAATGCTATCAAAAGCAAGGCTGTAATCAATATCGGCGTCGGTATCACTCATGAGCTCTGTCTGGCACCATTACGATCCTCTCCGAGAGGATTAGTTAAGGAAGGCAGCAAACGACACCACATTAGTCCCTGATGTAAGAGACAGTAACAAACTCAAGTTTCATCTAACAACTGTAGCATATTGCAAGAAACCGTAGTGCCAATTACGTGTCTGCAGTGTTAAGAGTGACATTACTACTAACTTCCCGAGAAGCGGGAGCGAATACAGCCACACCAAATGAACAGCTTCCCTCACTTAATTATAGAGCGTGAAAAAACGTAAATAAAACGTCATGGCTAAAAGGAGGTCATTCACTGGGTACAAGATGCATCTCCAAGGCCAGGATCTCTCCGACTCATGCTGCTTCAGATGTTTTCATTCGAAATGTCAACAGTGACAGGGCATCATCTCAGAATATACATATGATAGGATTACGAAACCTTTGCTGCCTAAAAATGACCTAACTTCGTATGACATTTATTTAGTCTGTTCACTTTGGAAGCTCACTTTTGCCCCTCGACCTCTGTTTGTGTCGCTTGCTTTCTGCCTTTCTCTTTGTCTGGCTTTTTGTTGGTAGGTGAATCGTAAGACTAACCGGCGATTTGTCACAAAATTTCTCGAGATATGTTAGGTCTGACCAGTTCGTGGATGGGGTATCGCGAAGAGACTCCAGACGAGTCGCCTTGAACATCCGTGGGTTTGGAGGGGCCAGCGAATTCATCCCAATGTACTTACTGAGAACATGAAGGTTAGGGCCATCGCTTGTTTTATGAATGTATATATATATATATATATATATATATATATATATATATATACATATATAATATATATAATATATATATGATATATATATATATCTATATTATATATATATACAAGTAACTGAAAAATAGAATAAAAGAGGATTACAATAAGTCGATTTAGATTTTACACTCTGTTGACCGTTCCGTGACCTCCCACCTTTTTTGGTATTCCCTTGTGACATGTACCCACCATTTATATAGGCCCTTGCTTCTGTTATCTTTTAGTTGTGAACATGTCTTGGTAATAAGACGAAAGTACTTAACATCTCCTGTGTTTCAATTTGTCTTCTTGGCTGAAACTTGTTCATATAGTATGCTTATATATAAAAACACAAAACACTCACACATACTATATATTATGTAGAGGTGATATGGGGATTGTGAGTCTTCATCTGGTAACTATTCAGATTTTTCGTCTCTTCTCTTGTAGTGTTCCTGGATTTGTCTACGATTTGCGTAAGACTATTTCGTGATTCTTAAGTTATTTCAGCACTACGAGAAATGTAATACCTAATATATTATAAATAATTATTATATATATATAATATTATATATTATTATATATATATAATATATATATTATATATATATATATATTTTTATATTTATATATATATTATATATATCTATATATATATATACTGTATAATATATATATGTAATATATATATGTATATGTTCATATATATATATTATATACTA
>NC_061091.1:32857790-32860290 GCF_015104395.2 Macrobrachium nipponense
TGTATTTATCGTGATTGACAAGCATTTCGAGAAACCAGGCGTAAACAATGCCAACCGTACTAACTGAAAGCCAAGACGTTGAGAGCAATAATAGGTCCAGGTTAGAGGGAGCTGAATATTTGATGGGAAAGTAGGTAGAAGGTCACTTTAATATGGTATAATGGTGACAATGAAGGTTAATTCCAACTCAAATAACAATGTATTAAGTTGGTGTGAGGTGGAGAAAACTGAGTGTTAGGAAGAGTAAGGTTAAAATAGTTTATGCAAGCTAGGACGATGGATGCAATAGAAGAAAGGAAATTAAATTATGGCTTCAGAACAATGTGACTGTCGTAGTTTATACGTAATATCTTTGTTCACTTACAGGTGACATTAATAAAAAGAACGGATAAAGACTCGCCTTTACCGTGGGCTGCACGTCGTCTCAGAAGCCATGAACTGGATTCTGGAACAATCGAAATCTCTGCCAGATACCCTCACCTATTTCTTGGTTGCCCTTCTGCTGGTTCTTGTGTCTCACTGGTTCGTGAGGAGGCAAAAGAAGGTAAGTCAAATATGTATAGAAACCAAGAAGAAGAAAAGAAACATGTCATTAGGATTTTGAAGGATTTACAATTTGCCAAAGTTAATTACTCCTGCAACCAATTCCGCGTTTGTCAATAAATAAACAATTGATTTCACATAGACAATATCAATGATGAACCTACGTTGATGCCAAACTTTAAATAACTAAGCATTTTGAAGCAGAGAACTTATTTCATGTTTTTTTATATCCCTTGTTAACTGCAAATTCCGTAGTTGTGACAATAACCATAGTTTGGTAATCAAACCTACATAAAAACGGAACATAAACAGAAATGTATACTGACATTCATATACATGGATCACAGTTCACTTGATCTATCTATTAATAATATAATTTTTTCCTTACGTTCACGTGTTAAACTTATCTATCTCTCTCTCTCTCTCTCTCTCTCTCTCTCTCTCTCTCTCTCTCTCTCTCTCTCTCTCTATATATATATATATATATATATATATAATATATATATATATATATATATATATATATATAAATAAGGCAATTTCTGTCTGTCTGTTTGTCTGTCTGTTTGTTATGCACGCCCGGACTATGAAAGGTAGGGCTACCAAATTTTTACCATAGATTCTCCTCCCCCCCAGGAATGTTTTAGTCAAAATCCGGATTTCAAGGGACGTTTCTAAAGGACCCTTAACCCCTGTTTTTTTGGACCTACCCCTATTTTTTCCAACTTTCGGAGTTGACAGCAAACTCTTCGGATTTTTCACAACTTCTTTGGCTTGACAGGATCCCAAATTGATTACTTATTCAGAAAGTGATTGCATAATCCGCCCTCTAGGGGTTGCCATCACGGACGGCCTGCCCCTTTTTATCCGGAGCAATGCCGGGTACAGCAGCTAGTACTAATAAAATTAGCATGAATGTAAAGGAAACTCCTCAAGCAATTTAATTCCAATTATCCTACGTACAGACTTTTATATTTGCATAAGCTGTGATGCTCTTTTCTTAGTGTTCCTAAATAGTATATCTTCCTCTACCAGCAATAAACTAGTTACATATATCTTGGCTTTCAAGTAGGACAGAGAAGAAAGGTAATCAAAGATGGAGAGATCTCGTGAAAGAAACAAGTAATCAAGCAACGCAGATAACAAGCGCATTCTCGAAAGATCACACCTACGTGAAGGTCACTTCATAGTGATTACAGAGATCGCACTTATGAAGGAAACTGTTGATGCAATTATACGTTTTAGAGATTAGAAGTTTTTAGGAATCAGGAAAAATGGAATCAGAGGGAAAGCAAAAACGCTGTGTCAATCTTTCCTCCCCATAAATGGTCATGTGAGAACGTTTCCCCTTATGAATATATCAGTAAAGTGTCATCAAAGTTTACATGGGCAAGAAAATGACACTGAGAGGATTTTCTTTGATTATGCGTTATCACAAAGTGGGAGAGAAAAGCATATAGATGGAGAAATGAAAGAGAAATGAGAAGGTCGTTTTAGTTGAGGAGTAAGAGTTCAAAGTGTGGTTATAAATTTAGTCATGATAAGTGAGTTTGATAAGAAAGTGAGAGTATCATCTTGAGAGGAGTTAGAAGTAACAGGACAATGGTTAATGATAAAGAATGGGAAGAGTTTATTAAAAGCATATACAATTCCAGTATGAAGGGGTCACTATTCAGAAGGATATTTGTGCGAAGAAGGAATGAGGGTAGCTTAAGTTGGTGAAAAAATGAGCAGTTTAATGTGGGGAAAAGGGGATTTATTGGCTTCAGATATACGACAAGAGGTGATTGTGCAGGGATATAAAAAGGACTAGAATAAGTCTAAGACAGAGTGAGTGAAAAGTACTGTACATACTGAAAATTAAAATTGTATCTCAGCAACTACTTTAGGCTAAAAAGAAAACGTTGGTGCTGAATTGAATTAACTGTAAAGAAAGTTCAATGATTTGACAGCTTTT
>NC_061091.1:32865290-32885290 GCF_015104395.2 Macrobrachium nipponense
TTACATTACGAAATGCACACTCGACATCATATGCGGTGGGTTTGTGATAACTACTTTGGGTAAATCTAAAGAATTAGAAGTTGAATTGTGCACTAAAGGCCTTTTCATTGTATCACTGTTCCTTTTTCATTAAGATATATTACCATTGCATCTAAAACAATCGGCATTTGATGTATGAGTTTTGTCTTATGCTGCATTTTCAATCATTCTAGGCTCTTTAAAAAACCAACTGAAGTAAACGATTCACAGTACTTAATCGTACAGACACTAAGAGTCATTTTCTTTCCGAATGAAACAGAAACGGCCATGGGGACTTCCATCAATGCTCAAGACGACGAGGGGGAAAATACTTACATCGATGCCATATATAAGTAAGCGTTTATTACTCACTCGACTCAGGTGCGAGATAAAACGGGGTGCTTTTTCCTCAACCTATGTCCAAGCTCCAGATATTCCAGAACTTTATTACTTGAATTGAAAAACGCTCTCTGTTACCTAGATGCAGTAGTTGTTTATAGTTAGTGGCTGATTTAATGAAAATTCTGTTTGTGAACATCGCTCGTTAAGCATCAGCGCACTCTTCACAGTTTGTTGATCTACGCTGCCTTTTACTAACTTCTTCTTCTTCTTCTTTAGGATTGGCTACATGATCCAGCAACGCGTTGCCAACGCCTGGCAACATTCGGATTTCTTGTACCGGCTGTCTGGCTATGCTAAAAGACGTGATTCGCTTGTCAAAATCCTTCATGAATTCTCGCTGAAGACGATTAGGGAAAGGAGACGGCTTTTCCAAGAGCGGATGAAAACCGCAGAAAAGGAGAAAGAAGAAGATCCCCTAGGTATTTTAAGAATATGTTAATATTTTCAGTATACCTTAGTTTAATCAGACCACTGAGCTGATAAACAGCTCTCCTAGGGCTGGCCTGATGGATTAGATTTTTTTTTTTTTTTGTACGTGGCTAGGAACCAATTGGTTACTCAGCGGGATGTTCATAAATAGGCTTACTCAGAGAAAGGTGACACTAACAATGACTGCAAAACTTTAACTTGAATTTGTGCTGGTAAATTTTCCTTTCCTCTCCCCAGCGACTAAGAAGAAGCGACTCGCCTTCCTAGACCTTTTGCTGGAATATTCTCAAAATGACAACATAAATTTACCTGACGAAGATCTCCGGGAGGAGGTAGATACCTTTATGTTCGAAGGGCATGATACAACAACTGCTGCCATCAACTGGGTACTCTTCCTCTTGGGTCTGCATCCAGAGATTCAAGTAAGGTCAAATGTCACACGTGAGATCTAACACTATACACTAGAATTCTCTAAATAAGATACAAGCTTTGATGGTTTCAGGAACAGTTGTTAGTGTTAATTATGATCATTATTAAAAGTCAGATTCCACATTTCTGTTTATTTGCAGTGAAACTTTTACTTCTGCTTGAAGGTGGGGGCCAATAGCCTGAATCATGTTTGCTTCAGACATTTTTATTACATTACATTCAGACGAAGGTGGGTTTTGTTTCCATTAATTATACCAAGCTTTTTAGCAGTAGCAGTAGGTTAACGAGATTACCAGGTCGTGTCTCTGGACTTTGTTACGTCTTGCCAAAATTAATTGCCTTTACAAGAGTGGTCAAAACTAAGGGGTATATAAAGTCATAAGTTGCGCAGTTACAAGGAAAAATCAAAAGGAAATGGATGACAGGTGGAAAGATATTAAGGCACAGTCTTCAGTGCATTATGCTAGGTCTATTGAAGGTGCTACTCCCCACAGGGACAATTACTTCCCCACTGGTAAGGCATTCTGGGAAAATATGTTTTTTGAAAGTAACAGCTTGACAGCTTCAGCTATTAGTTATTGAAGTGCTTGCATAGAGCCTTCCAAAGAAATAAAGGCCGTTCTCCTACGTTCAATACAAATACCGATGATTTTTACAGGCCAAAGTTCATGACGAATTAGACAGTGTGTTTGGTAACCCGGACAGACCAGTAACCGCTGAGGACTTAAGGGAACTGAAGTATCTTGAAAACTGCATAAAGGAATCCCTGAGAATATTTCCATCTGTGCCCTTTTTCGGCAGAGAAACGAAGGAAGAGCTGGTCATAGGTAAGAAACTTTATGACTCTGTAAGTTTACCATCTTTGCTCCACAAGAGTATAGCTTCAAAACTCGCACTCAAATCGTTAATCTCAGATTGACTGAACGTTACCACAGTTACACTAAAGTTCAAAATCATTACAGATTTAACTTATTTGCATTGGAATGGTTGAAGACAAATTTGTAAAAATCCGAAGCAGAGAGACATTTCTACTAACAGCTTTTCTTCCAGGTAACTACGTAATACCTGCAGATACTCCAGTCACCATCATGACGTACCGGCTGCACAGGGACCCCAAATATTTCCCGAATCCGGAGGTTTTCAATCCCGATCGCTTCTTGCCTGAGAATAGCAAAGGCAGGCATCCCTTTGCTTATGTTCCCTTCAGTGCTGGGCCAAGGAATTGCATAGGTGAGTCGAGAAAGGGTATGACCAACTGTATGGTCTTGTACTGTTAGCCCAGTACAGCCACGGCCAACTATAGAGGTGGCCGTGGTACAGCAAGTAACTTTTCCTCAAGTTACAGATTATGCTATTTAAGTATTACTGCGAGCTGGATCAGCCATTGCGCATCATACACACACTTGTGTATACATATGTGAGTGCACGCGTGTGTTAATATGAAAAGTATCATTTTTTTTTATTTAAAGCACAGGTCGGACCATAGGAAGAAGCTCGATTGAAGAAAAACTCTTGCACAATATGACAAGCCAAGTTTAAGTCATAGAAAAGTAATGCATTAATTTAAACAAACTTCAGTTCAGAGATCTGTTATGTAAACTCTCCAGAAAATAAATCGAGCTGCCATGTTAGCTATGCTGTTTATCTGCTGGCGTCATTATTCCAGAAGCTGCAATAGATTCGAGCAGCATGCTAATTTTCTTGATATAGCTTGCCTTCTGGAAGCTCAAACATTCCCTCATAGACGAGAAGACAATAGACAATGCGAATCAGGGCAGGGGTGGCCAGACTTTTGGACTCCAAGATCTGTTCTAAAGACAAACTCTTTTACGATCTACCATGCTACATAATCACATATTATTACGTGGGAATTTTTTTTTTCAAATAGCGCCATAGTACGATAAAACATGAGTACAATTGCCTCACTGATATAAATATATATATATAGTATATATATATATATATATATATATTATTATATATATATATATATATATATATATATGTAGTATAACTGATCACGAAAGTTTGGAAACTTGATAAATCCATAAATAAAGGTATAAACCACGAAGGAAAAATAAACAAACAACGGATTTCTGCAAGATCTTTCGACTTCAACTTTATTTCCTTCGTGGCTTACACCTTTATATATATATATATATATATATATATATATATATATATATATATATATATATATATACGTATATATATGTGTGTATATATATATGCTTTTGTTTTTGTTTGTTTATATAGTATTGTGGGAGAACGAAGATCGACCAAACAAGTGGCAGCGATCGACTGTTTGGCTACCTCTGAATTACGAGATTTTAAATGTGACAATTTGTGCATGCTCTGTCACGAGATACTGATGCTCTTGTGTGTGCTCCTCTCAGGTCAGAAGTTTGCCATGATGGAAGAGAAGATCATCCTGAGTCACGTCTTGAGGAACTTCCGCGTCGAGAGCCAGGAGACCCAGGATCAGGTTCAGGTTCTCGGCGAGCTCATCCTGCGGCCGGAGAAGGGAAACCATTTGAAACTCTTCCCGAGGAAAATGTCTGGTGTGAGAGAATAGAGTATAGACAGATTCACTTCATTATTCGAACCGGGGTTTATTTTTACTCTCTGCTTTATTTTTGCAGTGTTGACCAGACACGTTGTAAGAATATTAGAACAATAAGTGAATAGATGTTTTGTACATTGGTAAGTTGGGCAGATTCCTTCACATTCACAATTGCATCACTGAAAATACAAATATTTTACACACACACACACACACACAAACACACACACACACACATATATATATATATATATATATATATATATATATATATATATATATATATATATGTGTGTGTGTGTGTGTGTGTATGTTTGTGTGTATATATATGAATATATGCACACACCTACATATACTATATATATATATATATATATATATATATATATATATATATATATACATATATATATATTATATATTATCTATATATATTATCTCTATATATATTATATATTATATATAATATGTGTGTGTGTACAGAGAGAGAGAGAGACGAGACATATACTGCTTATACATGCATATACATACATACAATGATATATATATAATGTATATATACATATACATATATATTGAGCGGAATCTTTTGAAACACAATTTTTCAATTCATAACATAATCATGTACTGTTGGATATTCAGGTTATTTAGTATCATTTGCAGAAGCAGCAAATGGCAAGGTATACTTCATGATCCACCAAAATGCACGCAAGAGTTCTGAAACTTGTTTCTAGACAATTGAATCATAGTTTTTTTTATCATTGGAATTCCATCACAAATTTGTTGTTACAGATCATCACATTGACGAACTTATTGAAACTTCATTGTCTGGTCATCTTTGAAACCACAGAGGACCCGTGTTTCGCTGTGTGGGTTTGGCAGTCGACGATTCTGAGTGAAAGTAACGAAGTCATTTTTGGTGCTCCTTCCCAAATGTGCAAATTCTGCATACTATTTTGTTATCATCTGTGTCCCCTCCAGGAGCTGCTCTGCTTATTATCATTGATTACGTCAAGATAGTGTAGCTGATTATTCCGAGTGCCAACTTTCCCTGGGGTCGCAGACTGTAGTCTCTTCGGCTGTTATTCTTCTTAACGCTTTGCTTTCTTCTATGAAGGTCATACTGTAGGCTGTTCATAGTAATTATAAGAGTTTCTTATTGGTCCTTATTCCTAGTGATAGCTTTGATGTTGTATTTTTACATTTTTTACGCGCTCATCCATCTTGCTATTCTGAAATCCATTGCTGGTTATAGAGTTACTGGATCCAGTCTCGATACTTGTTGATGGGTTTCCAGTAAACCTTGTCTGCAAAAAGTTAAGTTTGCACAATAATCTTAGGACTTACTGTACGCACCCTTAGTACTCAGGAATATTCCAACGTCTGTAGGTCTGCATTATATCGGAGTTAAAAGTTACCCTTTTTATTCTTGTATCAAAAGAAGAAGCTCTTTTCTATTGTAAGATCAAGAGAAGACGTTTTAGAAAGCACAGAAGTTGATCGTGATTTTTCTGGTTATTTCCGGTGGCTGAGGATTTGCCGTCGCAACGTGTTACATAGTTAGTAGGTCTGTAGTGTTCACGAAGGATTCTCTTCTCTTGTGCATGTTCACAAATAGGATTCCGACAGCTCCTGTAGCTATACACCATCCACAGTTGTGTCTCTGAAAAATATCTGAAATCTTCGAGTGTTACTCTCAACTTCTTTTCTCCATTTCTGTAAAAATGAGGTACATCATTAGGAAATAATGGCTCAATATTTTTGTAATAGGTTCAGATAAAAAGAGTAGGATGTACAGGTAAATTTGTTTTCTCTATCTTGAATGTTTGATTCATTACAGATGTAGGAATCTGTATCTAAATGTACCTCGTATCAGAAAAAAAAATTGTATTTTCTTTGGTTTTATTAGAAAATTATTTGTTATTGTATTGTTCTCAATGTTTGCCAATGATATCTTATGCAAAACTGATTCAATGGAGACACGACTGTCACTATCATATTGTTTGAGTCATAATAAATAAAGGAATTAAAATGTTTTCATATCAGTCCTGAAACTAAGTAATGTATTCGAGAACAGTGAAGACTTGAAAATAAATTTCCATTAACAACAAAATAGAACAACATTTAAACGAATGAGAATAAGTAACCACCGGATTTTTAATTCTAATGGATGTCAGTTTACTTAATTATAAATGCAAAGATTATTTGCATGAAATTTAAACTAAAACTTTGAAAAGATGTTCCAGGACTCTGAAGGCGGTCAATTCTGTTTCGATTCCACAATTTACAAAACTTATCAGGTAAGTTATCGAAAACTTCCAGTTCCCTGGAAGGGATTAATCTCGATCAAAAACAAGAGGAAGCAATACATAAACAATCAAGCCTGATACTAAAAGCAGAAGGAACCGATAATAATCATCTACTTAGGACAATCGCTAAACTACAGAATTGGTTAAAGGGCAACACTAAGCCATTAAGAAAAATACACCTTCTAACAACACAATTATTATTATTATTATTATTATTATTATTATTATTATTATTATTATTATTATCTTTCAGATGATGGCCCCTATTCTTGTGGAACAAACCCACAGGGGTCATTTGAAATTAAAGCTTCTAAAGAATAAGGTGTTCATTTGAGGAAGTAACAAAAGGTAAAAGGAAAGAAAGACAGGAATTAGTTATTAGAAAATAAAATATGTATAAATTTAATAGATAAATCGGCAAAAATGTAAGAAGATTACAATGCAAATTGTTTTAGGAGAGCAATATACCGCATCTTCACTGGAACTTTTGGGTTGCCAATCGCTCAATATTCTGAGGGACACTTAATTATCGGTAACTGAAGATAAAACCTATAAAGATGTTGGGGGATCTGGACATCATTACGTCAGTAATAAGTCATTTCTCTGCGAAGTCACAGACTCTATTACCACAAGCAATAACGGAACATACTATAGTAGATTCACATCACCCGTGCATCTGATGTCTAGGCCGGTCCCTTACGACGCTCCTGATTGCTGTTGATAAGGCCAATCACAGGGCTGGAAACTCTCAGTCTCACTCGAGAGTTCACGTAGGCAAGGATGTATGTTCCGCCTCTCCTTTCAAAAGTATCCCTCAGAAGAGCTAGGGACACAGACACTGCCTATGTGAACTCGCGAGAGGGACTGAGAGTTTCCAGCCCTGTCAGCCCAGTGATGGCTTATCAACAGCCAATCAGAGCGTCGTAAGGGACTGGGCTAGACATCAAATGCACCGTTGATGTGAATCTACTATAGGCTAATGCAGAGCCGTATGTTCAGGATTTCTGAGACTGATCTCTTCAAAGGATCGGAGTGTTGACAGTTGATGGAACACAGAGTGGCTAAAAACAAGTAAAAAAGGCCGAAGAAATATAATTTTCTGCACTACGTATAATCCTGTATGACACTCTCAGCCATGGCCCATGAAACTCTCAGCCGCTGTCGTAGTAGCATGTGCTGTTGGCACCTATAGCAGTGCCAGATGCACGATCATGGCTAACTTTAAACTTAAAATAAAAGCTACTGAGGCTAGAGGGCTGCAATTTGGAATGTTTAATGATTGGAGGGTGGGTGATCAAAATACCAATTTGCAGCCCTCTAGCCTCAATGAATTTTAAGATCTGAGGGCGGACAGAAAAAGTGCGGACGGACAGACAAAGCCATCTCAGTAGTTTTCTTTTACAGAAAACTATAAAGTAAAAAAATGTGGCAAAGTTTCTTTGGCGCAATCGAGTTTTCTGTATAATATAATATGCTGCATAAAACCATCAATTATGACAGTTCTCCTGTTGCTTACCAGATGCCGTGAGTGAGGGTGCGTCCCATGGCTGCGGTAAGTGCAGCCAGATGTACGATCCATGGCAAACTTTAACCTTAAATAAAATAAAAATTACTGATGTTAGAGAGTTGCAATTTGGTATGTGTGATGATTGGGGGGGGGGGGGGGGTGGATGATCAAAATGCCAATTTGCAACCCTCTAGCCTCATTAACCTTTTAGATCTGAGGGCGTACTGACTGACAGACAAAGCCGGCACATTGGTTTTGTATTACAGAAAACTAAAAATGACTCCATACTAGAATGATCACCAAAGAGATATTAAAACAAAAATCCACCTTCGAGTAAGAGTGATATCTGCTGCATCTGTGGTAACTGGTATAACGTCTTAACGGTGTTTTTCGGATTAAGAGAAGCAGATATTGTTTCCTTTTTCATCCACATCAAGGAAACAGAAGTAAAATTTACAAAACAAAAATACAGCAGCAAACAGAGCGATCTATTGTTAAGTATATAACTACGCAACAGGAGAAGAGCCATCTGTTATGCCATTTTTTAAGTACATCCTTCATTTCTTTAGTATAAGTGTTTGTGCAGGAAGACGTATGTTTAAGTGAATTACTAGTCTTAAAAATTTACTTAAAATTTCAAATCACAAAACTAACATCAACTGAAACTGTATTCTGACGGAATATATGCATGTATGTATGTATGTATGGATGGATGGATGGATGTATGTATATGTGCGTGTATATATAGTACATATGTCTATGAATATATTTACATGTTATAAATTGTTTTTTCTGTTCTCTTGTCTTCCATATATGATCGTTCTAGCTACCATCGAAAACTTTGAATTCTATAATAATAATAATAATAATAATAATAATAATAATAATAATAATAATAATAATAATAATAATAATAATAATAATAATAATAAGGGATCTTGGGAACGTGCCTGGTGTCCCACATTTGCAGGTCTTTATACTTAATATAAATTTGTTCCCTTTCTTTCTGATCTACTCTGGTATTCCATGATATTGCGACATCGATGAGTGATACTTTCTTTTTGGTGTTGTCAATCAACGTCACGTCTGGTCTATTTGCACGTATCACCCTGTCTGTTTTGATACCATACTCCCAGAGGATCTTCACGTGATGTTTTCTATCCCTCCCTCAGGTTGGTGCTCGTACCATTTATTACTTGCAAGGTAGCTGGTGTTTCTTGCACAGGCTCCAGTGGAGGGTTTTTGCTACTGAATCATGCCTCTTTATTATTAGCTTGTTCAATTGTGTATTAGTTGTGGTAACCCATGATGATGACCAATTCTTCTCCAAAGGAGCCATGGAAATATATTCATAATAAAGTGTTGTGTGAGATCACGGTTTCTTCATGTGAAACATTGGACTTGCAAGATAGGTGGTCTATTTGAAGAGAGGAAGGAGTCAAAATCTATGAATTTCGTGCGCTTTTATTTACAGGGAATAATGCACGATCATTACACCAAGACAACATAAAACTTATGCAAAGTTCTTTAAAATTTTACATATTGCTACTCAAAGGACGGCAGTTCCTTGGATAATCGCCCCCTTTAGAGAAAAAATAAAAAAACTACTATGGGAGGTTAATACCACTAAAATTAAAGAAATTATCTTCCATAAAGATAACATAACATGATAAATACCTAATGCTAATAGACCACGTTATTAAGACATTAAAAATATGGTTCAACACTAAAACTATAATTGGGCAAGGCGCAGTAAAGACCAATTGGTATTTATTAGTTCAAACTTAGATACAATTCTTCGAATTAGCCCAGTTTATCAATTTATAGTGTTCTTTGGAAATATTTACTGATTGAGTATTATTAATTCTTCAAAATCAGTCTAACAAAATTCTATATTTAAAAAATGATTACTTGTGATAATGAATGAATATTGCATTTTTATCATACGGAACTCAGAAATTCGAATTTTGAGTTTCTGCGAATATTGCGATGACTGGCGAAGGTTTAATAAAAAAGAAAAAAAAAATGAAGGGACACCGATGACAAAGGCACGGATATTGTTCACATGTGCAAATGCACGTATGTGTATAAAGACAATGTGTGGGAGACAATCTCCCACCTTGAATGATTCAGTGGACGGCGATCTTCTCGCGCCTACTGCGGATTTGACCGAGGGCGAGGACGGGGAAACTCACCGTGGTAAGATTTTCCGTGAACATTCAGATGTTTGCTGAGGGCGGAAGGGGTAGAGAATTTGGCGGAACAAACGCTACAACGGAATGGTCCTTCTCTACTGTGGATCTTCATGTGACTGACGAGGTAGCTATACCGGAGGAATTTGCCAGGACAAATGGAACACGAGAATTTCTCACCAGCGTGAGTATTTTCGTGATTTTTAAGAGCAACTCTGTCGGGAAATGTGAGCCGGCAATATCGACAGGCAGAAACCGGCCGATCGTGGATGCGTTCATGACTCTTCATGTCAGATTTTTCTGCGCATGTGTAGGTGCAACGCGAGCACCAATACCGTTTTTCTCCTGTATGAATGCGTTTGTGCCTTACCAGTGAGGATTTATGCGAGAAGGTAGTATTGCAGAGTGAGCAGAGATAGCATTCTTCACCGGTATGAATGCGTTCATGTCTCCTTAATTCTAATACCTTTGTGAAGGCACAGTTGCAGTTTGAGCAAACATGAGGTTTCTCTGTGGTATGGATAAATTCATGCTCTCTAACGTCACATCTACTTTTACTGGCGTAGGGGCAATATGAGCACTTATAGTCGTCGTTTTCTGTGCGGGAAGGCTTTCGCTTTCGAGTTTTACGCAGTTTCTCTGGTTTCAAGGTGCGTTCACGAGAGGAACTAACTGACGTATTCCCTACTCCGCTGCCTTCGCCATGAGTTGTCTGATGGCTACAGTGTGGCTGAGGATCTTCGCCGACGTGATGTTGGACGAAATAGAGAAAATTTAATTCTGCTCCCGAAAGACGTCTTTCGTTGGATCCAGCAGCTTCACTCTCTGCACTTGCGATGTCACTCTGGAATTCATCTGGATCCTCCTGATTCCAGGTCGGATTTTCCTCTGCTTCCTTCGTCTCATCCTCTGTTCTTTGGGGATCCATCTGAAAGCAGTGAAAAGGGCATTTTTCAAACCTTATGAAGGGCAAGTTTTCACTTTGGAGAAAAATCAGTAGTGATTCGTCCAAAGACTTCAAAAAATGAAACTCAATATTTTCAAACACTTTCTTCTCCCCTTCTTGACCACAAGAACAGAAGTTGTATCAATGATTAAATATTAAGCTAATTTATCTTAATCCATTGTTGTAAGAAGTTGGTTCAACTCTCTTAATGAGTTATAGAATAGTTTACTATTCTATAACTCATTAAGAGAGTTGAACCAACTTCTTACAACAATGGATTAAGATAAATTAGCTTAATATTTAATCATTGATACAACTTCTGTTCTCGAGTCACCTTCTGAACGGTGTCTCACTTTTAAGAGATTCCAGAAAAACCCAATGGAGAAGGAAATGATGAACTGTGGGCGGTTTATGAGCTACTTACAAAGCCTGGCGGTTGGAACTACTTCTTGGACCTTCAGGAATAAAACCAGCAGATATTCAATACTTTAAGTTAAAATTCATATTCATTATTTTTTCAAACTGCAGTTAAGTTTATGGAGGTAAACATTCTTACCATTCATATTGGTCAATGAAACTAAAAAAAAAAGGCTTTGCATGAAATAATAACCACTCAAACACAGCGTAGCAGCAACAAATAAAGAAAGTTGATGAAATTTTGAAAAAAAAAATCAAATTTATTAAGCAAAAAGTGTTTCTTTGACTGAACATTTTCTGAAGAATATCAAGACACGATCAAAAATGTAATGTGGAAGTTTGGTACTGTTCAGATTAAAATGATCAACAAATTGAAGACTCTTATACTTAAATCTTGTACTCTGGTTAATATCTAAGAATAAAAGTCAGTGGACATATTTGTATGACTAACAACAATAAAAACTTGTTCTAGGGAAAACAACCGAGATGACTAGCTGATCCAGTCTTGCCCGCTTGTTGATCCACCCTCCGAAAAAGTACTTTTGCTTACTTCGAAAGGAGAGTAGAGGTCTCGAGGTGTTGCTCCCACCACTAATGACTCATGACTGGTGCCCATCTCCGGTGTCAGGACGTGTTAAAGTACTTTTTCGGAGGGTGGATCAACAAGCGGGCAAGACTGGATCAGCTAGTCCGCTCGGTTGTTTCCCCTAGGATATCTCGAAAATGTCCCAATGGTGCGTTTCTTTTTCAAATGTAGGGCTTTTATCAGAATCTTAAACACATGGTAGCTATAGGGGTGTACTGAAGAAATAAATACGCCTTTCAATAATTACCAGGCTCTGATATGGCTGTTTAAGAAAATAGTACCCACCTTTGTTTCGGATCCGCTGGTTCCTGGTGCCCCCTTTCGATGGCTTTCCTGTGCACCTGCTCTCTTATTCGGCGCTACTGTTTGAATTTGATGCCAAAAAATAAAACAAAAAAAAAAGAGAAATCTTGTTTTCACTTAACCAGTGAAACTGAAGTTGTGTTCAACTGCGATATTAAGAAACAGTCTTGTTACTAACCCATACACAAATGAGCTTGTTGTTGTCTGTATAATGGTTGTTTTGAATATCGTTCGTCTTCTTCAATTTACTCTTATTTGACTTTCTTTTCTGGGGCAATTCAGGAATCAAACTGGTAAAGTTATGCAGTCTACTATTTTTCAATTTCTTATCATTGAGCATAGGTAAATGTTCGTATGGTATAAGTAAAGAATGCTATTAATTATAGATAAAACAACAAACAAATATAAGTTTATGTGAAAATATACCGGTGACAAAAACTAAGGCAAAGATGCATTTCATGTAGGTATTATTACAACTCTGAAACTCACGACCATCAGTGACAACAACGCCAATGGAAGGCCATTCCTCAAATGTTGCTTTGAAGAGAATGAAAGATTTCCGGGCGGGATAGCTTTCCTCTTTCATTAAAGAACTTGGGCGCCGCAAAGCTAGTAGATGGCTAAATTATAAATAAGCGAGTGGCTAAATTCCACAGATCAACATGGCCGGTCTGCTCTTGAGTTATGTGCATCCTCCGATTTCGTCCAGCTATTTGAGAAACCCACGCACATCTCTGGTAATAGATTAGACCTCATATTCACAGACGTTCCGGCTATTGCTAAATCCAAGGTCTGCGAGTTTATAGGCACGTCCGATCACTGCGCCATTGAGAAAGGCATATCTGTCGATCAGTATATTCCTAATTCCACCATTCAAAAAACGATCTGGCTGAAATCCAGAGCCAATTGGTATCGCATTATTAAAGCATATCAGCCACTTAATATTTTAGATGCTATATCAGATCCGATCCCAAGAAAAAGTTAAATAAAATACCATTGGCTATTTTAATAATGTATGTCCCTAGAAAGGTAATTCAATTCGGGACAAATGACCAGCCATGGTTTGATGATACTTATAGAAGAGCTTACCATGGCAAACAGACCAAACTCAACACAGGGAGACAAAATCGTTCACATGAAAATGACACCATTTTTGCTGTGTCTTGCTGTGCTGAGAATAGAACTTGTCATATAGCTGAGAGAAATTACAATAATTCCTTAAAGAGAAAACTTGAAGGAATGACTCAGCCTCACCTGTGGTGTACCCAACTGGTATCATCTATCTTTGGGACAGGCTCATCTTCCATTCCTCCACTGTTAACAGATGGATAGATTGGAAAAGCTAGACTGCTTCCTAGAGGTTTTTGAATACTTGTCATCCTTGACCCGTTCTTACAAAATTTGCATTTCGCCCAAGGGCTGTTCAGAAAATTCTTGATAATCTTGATAGCTGGGGTGGTGAAGATCCCGATGGTTTTTAGTGTGTGGCCTCCTAAGATTAGTAGATTCTTTAGATTTTTATGCTGATGTAGTATCGTTTTCGATGAGCAAAAGATTTGCAATACAGCGCTGTTCCACAGAATGGCATATCTGTAGACTTCAGTAATTACAGGGCAATTTCTATTCCCCCTCTGCTCTCCAAAGTTACAGGAAAACTTATTTTTAAGCCACAATATAAGTATATGGAATCTGAATGATTGTTATTTGATAGTCAGTGTGCATATCGGAAGCAGTTAGGTACCTGCGATGCTCTTTTTACTTTGACATGCCATTTGTAAAAGAACCTTGATGGGATTTTGACTGTAGAGTAATTCGGATAGATTTTAGTACTGTTTTCGATTCATTAAATCACATGACACTTATTTATAGACTTCAGAATCTTGGAGTGGGTGGATATGTTTTAGTTTACTTCAAGATTTTCTGACAGATATATAGGCAGCAGTGTTTGCTGTGCTTTTAGGATCTTTTGTAAATAAAGACCTATTGTGTCTGGAGTTCCACATAGTACAAGTGATATGGTCGTTGGCCTGGAAGTCAAGATTGTTCAGTGTGCCGATGATGGAACACTTGTGGGTGCAGTAAAGTCTTCATTTATGAGAAATGAGTCTTTCCTTAATCTCAGTCGTGATATGGAGTATGATGGTGAACTCCAGTAAGACGAAAACACTGTTGATTAGTAGATTCCGTACTGATTTTCTACCTCGTCCTCCCCTTTAGGTGAATGGAACTTTGCTGAACGAGTCTGAAGCCTTTAACTATTCCAAGTATAACTAGACTCACGTCTTACTTTTGAGAAACATCTATGAAAGTGCCTCCAAAATGCCGCACGGAAGTAGGGTGTTTTACGAAAGGCCTCAAATATTCAGCGATAAAATCAGTGCCACCTATTTTAGGTTATTTGTGCTTCCTTTACTAGAATACTGTTTTCCGATGTGGATGTCTGCTTCTGTCTGATATTTATCTCTTTTAGATAGAGTGGTTTGTGGTGGTAGGTTTCTGTTTCCCTAATAGTAGCAGTTATGACTTGGAGCATCGAAGGATGGTCTCTTGTTTGTCACTTTTCATAAGCTGTATTTCAACAGCGATCTTTCATATTCACAATTGATACTTGGTCCCCTTTTTCCTGTCGAAATCAATCAGATTCGCTGAACGGCAGCACCAGTATAGAGGAAATGTGCCTCGCTGTCGAACTTGTCAGTTCCAGAGGTCCTTTATCCCTCACACCGCTAGACTATGGAACAGCCTCCCAGAGGATGTCGTGCAATTGGAACTTCTAAAGTTCAAGCGGAGATGCAATGCATTACTGCCATTCTCCTTTTGCAGTTTAATAAATTTTCATCCGGTTACTAATTTATTAATTTTTTTTAAATAAGTGAGATCTCTTCTTTCTGTATTTCACTTTACCTCCTCTTACTTCCTCCTAATGAACACCAGATCTTTGGAAGATTGAATTTGAAGTCAATGGCCCCTGTAGGCTTCTTCCATATGATTCATTTTCTGAACAACAACAACAACAACAACAATAATAATAATAATAATAATAATAATAATAATAATAATAATAATAATAATAATAATAATAAAAATGTCAATGTGAAAAGTACACTATAACTCTAGTAATATTCTTGATGCTAACATCCAGGCATAAGTATCAGTACTTTGATAACCTTAGAACTGAAAATCAGAAGCGTGTGAAATGAAAACAGTCATCTTTATCGATATATATATATATATATATATATATATATATATATATATATGTAAATATATATATGTATGTATATATATGTACTACACACACACACACACACACACACACACACATATATATATATATATATATATATATATATATATATATATATATATATATATTTATAAATCACAGTAGATGCAAGCGAATACAACAGGCAAATGATAGGCACAAATCCGTACCGAACGCTTTCGTGCCTCGACAATGCCTCAATAAAGGCAAAAGCACTCGGTACGGATTTCTGCATATAATTCACCTGTGGTATTCTCTGTATGTATGATATATATATATATATATATATATATATATATATATATATATATATATATATCAGAAAAAAAATCTAATTCAGACGGAAAATAATGATTTTCTAAAAGTCCCAGTAACAAAAAGAGCCACTGAAGATGTGCGTTCTTGAAAATTAAAAGACTAAAAATAAGCTCAGAGAAGCTAATGTCATTATGACATCTTTAGTAATAATTGGTGAGAGAGAGAGAATGAAAGTATCTCTATTTGATACTACGTCTTAAGTTGAATAGCAGAATGATAGGCATCGGCGGTAAAGGAATAATTTAGTAAGAGCTATTTTGAATAATTGAATTTATCATAGATTAGAAAAAAATAATCAATTCGTTCAAGAACACTTTTATATCATTCCATAATTTAGATTTTATGTTAAGATTTGGTAAGAGTCGTTGATTCTTTCACTTCCAGCTTTGTGGAAGATACCTAGTAGCCGTAAAAACCTCAAAAATTATTGAAGCCTCCAAACCCTCCAAAGGCATCGCCGTATCCACCGTAGCCAAAACCGTATCCGAAGGGTCTATAGCCTTAGACGCTGAAGCCATAGGGACTACCTCCAAAGAAGAAGTGTCGGCTAGGTTCGGGTGCTGGCAGGGCTGCAGTGACCTCCATCAGGGCAAAAAGGGCCACCAACACCAACAGGGCAACACCCATCTACAAAAGGAACTAAGGAAATCAGTTTGCAAAACTTTCTAGTGAGTCTAAAACTACATTAACGGCGTTGGAAGCCGAGCTTTGTTGAGTAAACCGATGGATCAAAAATACAAAAAATGAAGGTATTGTAACCATCAATGCATATAGCTGTTTTCTCAAAAACATTATCACACACAGAGAAGGAACTTGAGATGAATCAAGAGAAATATAGCGCATGTTTTTGAACAGTTTTTTTCTGCTAAAACAACGAGAGAACTTTTAAAAGTTGTGGCCAATGAAAAATTTCACGCTAATCTTATCGTTTCCATGGCGAATAGGTATCCTTATCAGATTCTGGGAAACTGGTCATCAGCAATTCATTGAAAGCTTCCTCATACACAGAACGCGTTCCTGCGTGATGATCCTGTCTTATTTCAAAGATGTGGAAAGATAAACCTGTTTAAATTTATACAAAATCAGGAATAAAGTTATGGTACGACAATTATCGCAAAAAAAAAAAAAAAAAAAAAAAAAATGCTCGTAAAATACCGTTTCGTGAAAGAGAGAATTAAGAGAAAGGCGTCTCCTTTGGAAATCCAGCAAGACCAAACTCGCAACTTAGAACTAAATTAGATGGTGATACTTTTCAGTAATTCCAATTAGATAAACTAAAATATAGGCAATTGTTTTTGGGAAAAGGAGAAGATTCTTTATTACTAGTATTTTTGTAATCGTTTTGATACAAACAAACATTACTTATATATATTCTTATTTGAATAATCTCCTGGTATAAAAGCAAATATTCAGATGTCTGAAAAGACTTAGGCGTCAGATGGCTCTAACTGGGAAGGCGGATCTTTTATGTTATGAGATGTGAGAAAGAGTAGGTGGAAAAAGGGATTTGGACACACCTTGGTTAAATCTGGGCTAAAACATTCAAGACAGCCTCCAGTTCCCCTTTAAACCATCTTGGAGGCAGGTGTCCTCACAGATAAATCATGACCATTCACTATTCTCCAGTCGCTATCAAATGTTATGTCACATAACGAGTGGAAGTAAAAGTCCTCCCAACTCTTGTAGGAAAGGATGACAGACAACGATCCCTCCATTCTTCTGTTAGGTAGTCTATCACTAGTGTAACAGGTCATGACCTGATTCATTGCTGCCCTTATCTCTTGTTGTACGATGTCTGTTGAAAACTAGATGCCAGTGGACCACATTTATCTCTTGTAATGATGCCCATGAACCACAAAGGATTCAGCCTCTTTCGACAAATGCCCACATGCTGGATTATTGGTGTCTATCTGGAGATAAACTATGACCTTCACGCAAAGAACATCATTTATGGCCTCGACTTTGCTTTTACTTCATTATTAAAATAAAAACTATATGAAAACTGCCATAGCCTTCCGAGATCATGAAATGAAAACAAAGTCACAGATCTAAATATATAACTATACAGAACTCATAATCATTCAAAGTACTGTTGAAAGGGCCACTAAGAAAAAAAAAAAGTTTTCCGAATGAATCAACATCTCAAATTCAAAACAGTTTTTTTCTTTTTTTTCTGTGGACATCAGGGGATTAGGAATTGTGAATAAGAAGACTGTTTGGAAAAATAGTAAAATTTATTGTATAAAAGAATAGATTTCACATTATCTTTAGAAACTCTTCAATATTTAACATTTCTTTGAGTTTCATGAAGGTCACTGATGCAATGACTTCAATTATCTTTATGGAAGTTGTTCATCTACAGAGAAGCTCACCATTAACCGTGGAAACCTCCAAATCCTCCAAGGCCACCAAAGCCTCCAAAGCCTCCAAAGCCTCCGAAGCCACCACCGTATCCGCCGTAGCCAAAGCCGTATCCGTGGGGTCTGTAGCCGTAACCGCCGAAGCCATAGGGACTGCCTCCAAAGAAGTGGCGTCGGCTAGGTTCGGGTGCTGGCAGGGCTCCAGTGACCTCCATCAGGGCAAAAAGGGCCACCAACACCAACAGGGCAACGCCGATCTGCGAAAGGAATAAAATCAATTAATTTACAAAACCTTCGGGTGATTCTCAAGTTGGACTGACTGCATCGAGGACCAGACTCAGCTGAGAGTGTGCATGAAACAGTATAACTTACAACTGAAGTACTTGGAAACCAAATATAATATATTAGATATATATCATACTTTACTATGTATTTTTAAATGGGGAGCTGATTTGTATTATCTATGTTTAGGAGTCAGTTACTTATTCCAGGACATTTTTCATGGAAGGTATAATACCCTTAATACAGTTTACTTTTAGTTAAAAAAAAAACATGGATAGTCATTACGAAAATGCTAATACGTCTTAATGTTTCGAAGGCATTATCAGTTTGCATGAGACTACTCACTGAAATTCGTAGATTTTAATGACATTAAAATAATAATCACAAAACCAATAATTTGTAGTAGTCACTTAAGATTTTGTAACACAATAACCAGATATAGTAAGCTTACTGTCTTCATGGTGAATAGATGATATGTTGTTTCCTCTGAGGATTCTAGAAAACTCTTCAACGTCTTCCTCTGCGACCTTCTATTTATACGAAACTTCTGTCTCAGTAAAAAGTTGCCAACGCTCCTATTCTGGAACTGGATGAAGAAAAAACCTCTCTCAGGGAGGAAAAGTAAAACTTTAAAGGGGCAGATGTTGTGTTTCGATGCATTTCTTTCATTGCGTCAAAGTCTTTTTCTGGAATGGCTATTATAATTAATATTCCATACTCTTTTCTGCCTTTGCAAGAAGTTGGTGAAATACTCTTTGCGTAATCAAAGCGTTATGGGCGGCAAAACCCGACGAAAAACCCGTCGAGCAGTGTATGACAAAACGTACGTTCATGGTCCCGCCTTCACACACACACCCAGAGTTTTCTCTCCCGTCATTATTACTCCAAGATGCTTCTTCCGCACCGCATGAATTCTTAATATATTTTTTAACCCGGACCATATATATATATATATATATATATATATATATATATATATATATATATATATATATAATATATATATATATATATATATATTATATATGTATATATTTAATATATATATATATGATATATATTAAAGATAATATAGATATATATATATATAGTTGTGTTATATATAATATTATATATATATCTATAGATATATATATGCGTGTGTGACGAGTGTTTTGTTGGGTTTGGCAAATCTACTTTTTAAATGCAAAACAGAATTTAACACGGTATAAATCCTGACTGGTTGTAACTTTAGTATTTCTCTGGTTTTTACTCTATAGATCTTGTTTATATACGAGCGAGCAAGTACCTTTGCCCTCTGCTAGCAGACTTGGTTGGGTCACTGCCCGTTCTTGATTTCGTTCCCCATCCAACTGGACGGTGGTTCGATTCCATGGGGGGACGAAATTATTATCAACTAAAAATTCCCCCTCTGTACATACTATAGAAAATATATCAATTCCGAGGTAGAGTGAATTAGATATCAAAGGACATTTGTAGCTCGAATGATTTATATGAATCACGGTGATGTGATAAGTATTCATATATATATATATATATATATATATATATATATATATATATATATATATCTTGTGAAATAAATGGAATGAGTTTATACATTCCTTGGCTGCTTAAAATGAATACTTTCACTGTCATGAACAAAAATTGCAGTTTACTTGCACATATCTTCAA
>NC_061091.1:32890290-32927790 GCF_015104395.2 Macrobrachium nipponense
CCCAACTCTTGCAGGAAAGGATGACAGATAACGATCCCTCCATTCTCCTGTTAGGCAGTCTATCATCAGTGTAACAGGTCATGACCTGAATCATTGTTGCCCTTATCGCTTGTTGTACGATGTCTGTTGAAAACTAGATGCCAGTGGACCACATTTATCTCTTGTAATGATGCCCATGAACTACAAAGGATTCAGCCTCTTTCGACGAATGCCCACATGCTGGATTATTGGTGTCTATCTGGAGATATACTATGACCTTCACGCAAAGAACATCATTTATGACCTCGACTTTGCTTTTACTTCATTATTGAAATTAAAACTATATGAAAATTGTCATAGCCTTCCGAGATCATGAAATGAAAACAGACAAGTCACAGATCTAAATATATAACTATACAGAACCCACAATCATTCAAAGTACTGTTGAAAGGGCCAAGAAGAAAAAAAGTTTTCCAAATGAATCAACATCTCAAATTCAAAACAGTTTTTTTTTCTGTGGACATCAGGGGATTAGGAATTCTGAATAAGAAGACTGTTTGGAAAAATAGTAAAATTTATTGTATAAAAGAATAGATTTCACATTATCTTTAGAAACTCTTCAAAATTGAACATTTCTTTGGGTTTCATGAAGGTCACTGATGCAATGACTTCAATTATCTTTATGGAGGTTGTTCATCTACAGAGAAGCTCTCTATTAACCGTGGAAACCTCCAAATCCTCCAAGGCCACCAAAGCCTCCAAAGCCTCCAAAGCCTCCGAAGCCACCGCCGTATCCGCCGTAGCCAAAGCCGTATCCGTGGGGTCTGTAGCCGTAACCGCCGAAGCCGTAGGGACTACCTCCAAAGAAGTGGCGTCGGCTAGGTTCGGGTGCTGGCAGGGCTCCAGTGACCTCCATCAGGGCAAAAAATGCCACCAACGCCAACAGGGCAACGCCGATCTGCGAAAGGAACAAAATCAATTAATTTACAAAACCTTCGGGTGATTCTCGAGTTGGACTGACTGCATCGTGGACCAGACTCAGCTGAGAGTGTGCATGAAACAGTATAACTTACAACTGAAGTACTTGGAAACCAAATATTATATATTAGATATATATTATACGTTACTGTGTATTCTTAAATGGGTAGCTGATTTGTATTATCTATGTTTAGGAGTCAGTTACTTATTCCAGGACTTTTTTCATGGAAGGTATAATACCCGTAATAAAATCTACTTTCAGTTAAAAAAAAAAACATGGATAGTCATTAGGAAAATGCTAATACGTCTTAATGTTTCGAAGGCATTATCAGTTTGCATGAGACTACTCTACTGAAATTCGTAGATTTTAATGACATTAAAATAATAATCACAAAACCAATAATTTGTAGTAGTCATTTAAGATTTTTTAACACAATAACCAGATATAGTAAGCTTACTGTCTTCATGGTGAATAGATGATATGTTGTTTCCTCTGAGGATTCAAGAAAACTCTTGAACGTCTTCCTCTGCGACCTTCTATTTATACGAAACTCCTGTCGCAGTAACGAGTTGCCAACGATCCTATTCTGGAAATGGATAAAGAAGAAACCTCTCTCAGGGAGAGAGAGTAAAACTTTAAAGGGGCAGATGTTGTGTTTCAATGCATTTCTTTCATTGCGTCAAAGTCTTTTTCTGGAATGGCTATTATAATTAATATTCCATACTCTTTTCTGCCTTTGCAAGAAGTTGGTGAAATACTCTTTGCGTAATCAATGTGTTATCGGGCAAAACCCGACGAAAACCCGTCGAGCAGGGTATGACAAACGTACGTTCATTGTCCCGCCTTCACACACACGCATATACACAATTTTCTCTCACGTCATTATTACTCCAAGATGCTTCTTTCGCACCGCATGAATCTTTAATACATTTTTTAACAGGGGACCCATATAATATTAGGTATTATATATATATATATATATATATATATATATGTATAATAATACATATTACTAAAAATGTGTTATAATATATCTATATACTATATTAATATATATGTATATATGTACAATATTATATATAATTAATATATATATATAATAAATCTTAATATATACATAATATATAGGTGTATTATAATATATAATATATATATTATTATATATAATATAATCATATATCTATGTATAATATATATATATATATATATATATATATATATATTTATATATATATATATAATATATGTATATATATATATATATATATATATATATATATATATATAATCTATATTATTATCTATAGAAATATATATTATATATATAATATATATATCTATATATATATATAATATTATATAATTAATAATATGCGTGTGTGCGAGTGTGTTTTGTGTATGCAAATGTACTGCAAAGCAAAATTTAACACGGTATAAGTCCTGACAGGTTCTAACTTTAGTATTTCTGTGGTTTTTACTCTATAGATCTTGTTTATATATAGGAGTAAGCAGGTACGTTTGTCATGTTCCTGTGTCAAATACCTTCCTTGAAATCTATAAATATATTAAATATTTGGTGGGAAATAAATGGAATGAGTTTATACATTCCTTGGCTGTTATAAAATGAATACTTTCACTGTCATGAACAAAAATTGCAGTTTACCTGCACATATTTTCAACCGTTTTTTAAGCTGTTAAAGGTTTACACAGATTCCCTGAATCCCAATAGGCCAATAGTTTGTGAAATAGTTTACCTATTGCAGTTTTGGGCTCTTCTGTCCCCGAAGTTTTCCAAGCGAGGGGAAAATTCCACCTGCTCTCTGCTGACATCTCCTGACTTTATTGTGCATCCATTTAATTTCATTTTCCCTGACATTTATTTCTGTATCACCATATCCTATACCTTGTTCCCCCATACAGGCTGATTTCCCTTTAGAGACCTCTTGGGCTTAAGGTCTATGGACTCTGTCCATGAGGGTTTGCAGCTGAAGATTTGAAGAAAGAAAGGAAGAAAGAACCACGCGCCCTTCTCCTTAATGACATGACCTCCCATAGTCGACTGATTACTCGGTGAGAAATCCACCATTGTATTTTAATGGAACAAACTCATATCACTTTTTCTTTGCCCGGGAATTGAGTCTCAGTCTTTTCGATTGTGAGGCAAAGATTGTAACTAATAAATGATGTCTGCTAATAATAATAATAATAATAATAATAATAATAAAAAGAAGAAGAAGAAGAAGAAGAAGAAGAAGAAGAAGAAGAAGAAGAAGAAGAAGAGTTGAAGCCGTGAATATGGCTCTGATTGAAGTAACATGATCTGTTTCCCCAAACTAATCGGTGAGAGAACTGAGGCTATTACAGTATTTCCATTTCTACAATAAAAACCTATTGTATTTGGTCTTACACTTATGATTACTTAATCTTCCAATTGACATCAAAGGCAAAGGTGTAATGTATCAAAAGTTATAATAAAAGAATGAAACGTACGATGGTTCCCAAGGGAAAAATGTTACATTGTCTAAGGAAAACTTAAACATCCAGATTTACGTGACACACCCAGGTGAGCCAGGAAATCATACTCGCACTACACTACCATAATGAAACATTTCACTTGTAATTCCGTCTCGTTCTTATGGTGTAAGCTTACAATGGCACATAGACTTATAGTTAGACAGAGGGATAAATAAATACGTCCGTGGGTGTTTAAAGCCCCATTTAACAACTAGTCGATCGTCCTCAGTAATTTTGTCATAACAATGTTTAAATGCATAAGTGATACACTAACTCCGATAATGAATTTTCACACGCTATAAAGATAAACAATTCATTAAGCAGATTCCCGGAATCAAATTCCCTCTTGTTCCAGACAAAGGAAAACGTGGAGAAGCCCAAAGTAGCACGACAGCTTTTCTCAATTCAGGAGAAGAAACGTCTGGAACAAACTGGAACTAACCTGACACTGGATATCCTGTCTGGGAGATATTTCTAAATGAACTGAACTCATCCCTGTCGTGTTTCTGTTCTCAGTGTTTTCGAAATCAGAAATTCCTCTTAGGAATATCACACCGAATGCTGCGTTGTTGTATTAGTTTTTGCGAGTATTTCAAGCCAAGTAATATTGCTGTATTTTTTATATCTCTCTACATGCCATTCATACCAATATCGTTACATTGATCGTTGCTTGTTATTACTATAATTGCACGCTTAACTTCCTTGCCTTTCCAAATGTAAATCTTTAGTTATACATAACAGCAAAAGAGAAACGATGGACAAAAAATAATGAAATCTTTCGACTATATCCTGTCACAAAAAAAAAAAAAAAAAAAAAAACTAATTCTTTAAGATTTCCCAAAGTTGCTCCTTTGCAATATTCATTCATAAGGCATTTGAAGGTCAGGGTACCATTGGGTATTCATGCCCCGTACTTCCCTCCCGGGAATTTCTAGGAATATTTTCCTTGTTTGTAGATATCTGCTGAGCATGAAAAAACCACTTCATATAATGTCTAGTAACTTTAAAGGAAACGAAAATGTTTAGACAAAAATAAAGTCGTTGCTGGATCCTCAACAACCGCTTAGTTACCAAAAGTGATATGGAGGCAATCAGGCAACATTATTATCGGTCATTTGTCTCCAGAGTATCTCAGGAGTTACATATATTGCAGTATTTTACTGAGATCACAAAACATATGTTGATTCTCCTGTGACCACGAACTGAATGTGCAAAGAATTACCCAAACATGACCTACGCAGCTGAACCTCTCTCTCTCTCTCTCTCTCTCTCTCTCTCTGTCATTCTATCTCTCTTATATATATATATATATATATATATATATATATATATATATATATATATCATATATCATCGTGAAAATTTATACATACAATAATTTGGTTACAAATGTCGTTTGGTATCCACCTCGCTCGACTTCGGGAATGGTCAGGACGTTGACTAGAAGTCGTTGTTTGGTATTATCGGATGTTCGAGTCTCTCAGGAAATGATTATTTATCATTATAATTCCTCTACGGTGATATTCTTGAAGTAGAGGGTGAGTTGGATATAAAACAAAATTTGTAATTAAATGCTTATATATATATATATATATATATATATATATATATATATATATATATAAATATATATATATATATATATATATATATATATATATGTGTATGTATATATATATATATGTATATATATATATATATATATATATATATATATATATATATATATATATATATATATATATATATATGCCCAAACCAGATTATTAGAAGGTTTTAACTGTGTGAAAATCAATTTTATTTAATCAAAATAATTCCTGATCTTTAACTTTAAGAATAACTCCTCTTCTTTGGGAGGTAAGTATATTCATTTCATTAGTTATTTTGATCTTTTTGGTTGACGAAGTCGGCTTTGTGCCAGCACGGGCTCTTTCCCGTAGGCTTCCACTAATTAGGGTAAGATGTCGAAGGGGATATAGGCTTTTTAGATTTGGACCAATGGATTATACACAACCAAGAAAGTCCAGGGTCTTTTTCTGCAAATCTTAATCGGTAATACTTCCATTATTTACTTTAGCGTGGAAGAAATCCCGTTTTCTCTCACAGCTAAGGTAATAAGAGGAAGACGATACTAACAAATGCATTTTATACTTTGTATTCAGTTGAAAATGAATTCTCTTTCACAACTGCTGTTGGCTAAACTACTTTCTTTGGGTGGCAAAACTAAAATGTACTGTTGCTTTCCGAAGGTACAATAAAGACGCACCAGATAGGAATTTCGCTCATACATTAAATGATTCAGAAATGCTTAATTAGTAAATTAATTCTTTCACTGAATGACAGAGAAAGTAAGTCGTGTACGATAAGTCCCTTCTAAACCTTTTGATGAATTTGGATTCTACGCGCTTTCAATTCAGGCTTGTTTCTGCAGAACGTTATGTGCAGCTAATTTAGAAAAGTTTCACCTCTATTATTATTATTATTATTATTATTATTATTATTATTATTATTATTATTATTATTATTACTATTATATATGTATATATATATATATATATATATATATATATATATATATATATATATATATGTATAACAGAATCACGAAAGTTAGGAACGTGATAAATCCACGTGGCATTTATCTTTATATATATATATATATATATATATATATATATATATATATATATATATATATATATATATATATATATATATATATATATATATATATATATATATATCTGGCCATTTGCATATTGATCTTACTGTACTAACATTCATATCTTCCCTTTATGATGAAGTAACATAGAACACCCGCAGTGCATCGAAGGGTCGTGACCTCAGGTTAAAGTAACTCTGCCACTCCTGGGAGAAGTCTCAAGGTCTTTAGACCATTCAACTCCAGAATTATACAGCGGAAAAGACCCTAGAGAAGAATGCCTTACTTCCCATTTTGGTCTCGAGAGTAGGAAGACTAAAAATGACCAAGGTTGGAAATAAGGAAAGAGAATGTCCCCAGCAGGATATTTTGGGACGAAAGAGCCAAAGCTCTCTTGAAGCTGTTTCTTGTACTCTGCGGCAAGGCCTAAGAACTACTACTTTTATAATGAAATCCGTATAGAGGATATAACTATGCCTTACGGCTCTCAAAGAGGCTTTTGGCATGATGTCTTTGACACCACGTCCTACAGGTTAGATATTTTTGGAGGTGGTCACCTACCCAAGTAAGTATTAACCAGACTCATTATAGATTATATATATATATATATATATATATATATATATATATATATATATATATATACATATATACATATATATACATGCCTATATATATATATATATATATATATCTATATATATATATATATATATATATGCCTATATATATATATATATATATATATATATATATATATATATATATATATATATATATATATATATATATATATATATATTATAATATTGATCAATGGCCAATGCACGTAAATCATGATGCAATCTATATCATTTTATAAAGCTTTCAAGTCACATTTTTATGATATGTTATCCATATCTTATTTGTTAACATTTCTGGAGAAATTCTGGCTATTATGATGTCATAAGTCAAAAGATTTGGCGATAGAGACAATGACAATTACGTCTAATGAGGCGAACGTATCTTTAGGCAATATAAGATTTATTGCGCCAAAACATTTTGCTAAAGAAGTAAGGCAGATTAAAAGGCGCAAAAACGTCTTCTCGCCAAAAGGATGCGTAACTGAACATCCAGGGAGTGAAGACCTATCCAAAATGCTCCTTTGTTGACCCTAAGACCCTGTAAGATTATATTAGGATGAAACTGATAGAAGTCGGCAGGCGCCTTCATCTTTACAGCTGCCCAGAGAATACTACCAATCCCATTTTCAGACACTGACAGAACCCTCACCAGAATGGGAGGAAAGACTGCTATCAACCGCCAAAGCTTTAGAAACAAAACATACTATGTCTTCACACAGGAAACCAAATCAATTTCCATACGGTATAACTTGCAGCTGTTTGGGAAGAATGTTATGAAAAACCACTTCTACAAGTATATTAACATACATAAATTTTATAGATCTGAGATAATGATGTATTTGGAATGTCAGTTGGCCATTGATTACAGAATAAAAAACTCACAGACCTTCCAGAGAGCGTATTTCCTCAAATCTGTTCCGTTGCGAGATTCATTCTTGAAGAATGTGAAGGTCAGGATATTCCGAGAAAGAAGACACGCTCGGCGTCTACTTCCCTGGGGACTTTCGCTTTTTGTATCGGTAATGTTTTGGGAATCTTTTGATTCATTTGCCTTTAGAGTACAATACGTCTTCTTACTCTCTATTAATCAAATTTCAAAATGCGAGAGAAAGGAATGAAGAAGAACTAATTTAAGGCAATGTCTGTTTGTCTGTATAAAACTGGGATATTATCCAACAGGGTAAAACAAAGGTTTAGTATAAAAGTTGTGAGATAACGTTTGCCAAATCTCGCGGAGCTGGTTACCCTGGGGTTTTACGTCACTGGCGCAATGGCAACGCAACACGTTTTTCACTAATATTTGTCATAATGACCGATAAGGTAATGCACTTGTAATAATCATAATCTTTTTAAGGAAAGAACTTTTGATGTCATTAAAGGGATGCAATAGAACGCAACTTGTGATAGCTGCTTTGAACTTTTCATTTCTTTACATGAAAGAGGTTTATTCTTAAGCGCTTCCAGAATAAGGATCGTTGGCAACTCTTCACCGAGACAGAAGTCTCGTATAAATAAATAGGAGCACTGGACGATGATGAACAGTTTTCCAGAGTCCTCAAAGGAATCAACACATCTCCTATTCACCATGAAAACGGTAAGATTATAGTTGAATATGCATTACAATAAAACGTAATAGTATACTACGAATAATTGTATGTATGCTTAACACTTCAACTTCATTGAAGTCTTCCATAAATTTCATTGGGATTATTTCATGCTAATTAGTAATACCTTTGAGATATTAAATTTGAATTAGCAGTTTCAAAATATCCAGGAAAATGTTTAAAACACTTATAGTTACATAAAAGTAGACTTATTTTGTCAAAGTCGGTTTTCAAGTACTTCCAGTACACGTTGTACAGGTTCGGGCACCGTCTCAACAGAGCCTGGTCTTCAAATACAGCGAATCCAACTTGAGAATTGTCTGAAGATTTTGCAAATTATTTCCTTTGTTCCTTTTGCAGATCAGCGTTGCCCTGTTGGCGTTGGTGGCCCTTTTTGCCCTGATGGAGGTCACTGGAGCCCTGCCAGCACCCGAACCTAGCCGACGCCACTTCTTTGGAGGCAGTCCCTATGGCTTCGGCGGTTACGGCTATAGACCCCACGGATACGGCTTTGGCTACGGCGGATATGGCGGTGGCTTCGGAGGCTTTGGAGGCTTTGGTGGCTTTGGTGGCCTTGGAGGATTTGGAGGTTTCCACGGTTAATAGAGAGCTTCTCTGTAGATGAACAACCTCTATAAAGATAATTGAAGTCATTGCATCAGTGACCTTCATAAAACCCAAAGAAATGTTAAATATTGAAGATTTTCTAAAGATAATGTGAAATCTGTTCTTTTATACAATAAATTTTACGATTTTTCCAAACAGTTTTCTTATTCAGAATTCCTAATCCTATTAAGTCTACCAAAAAAAAAAAAAAAAATCATTGCCCTTATTTTTCTGTAATATTCTGTTTTGAATTTGAGATCTTGAGTCATTTGGAAAACTATTTTTTTTGGGGGGTGGGGGGTGTGACCCTGTTACAATAGCACTTTGAATAATTGTGGCTCCTGAATAGTTTTATATTTAGATCTGTGATTTTTCTATATCCATTTCATCATCTCGGAAGGCTATGAATATTAAACAACAAACCAGAGGGTGTTGTTTTTACAAGAAAATATGCAGGTGCTTTGAATAATTAATTTTTTTAGCTACTAATAGTCACAATACATGTGACCACCTAGAAGTACCGCTGACTGGCAGTGAGTGCTTCGCATGTTCTAGATACGCATTAAGCATTGTTACGTGCAAAAAGAAGTCTTTGGTACATTCAATCTTATGCGATCTCTGCATAATTAACTGTAGAAGAATCGTCGTGTTAATGTACGATTTCACTAATATTAAGTTAGAACTTAATTTTTGGCATGAGCTGATGTTCTAAGGAATTTCAAGAAAAACATGCAATGCAAGTGCCATGAATACGAAAGATGAACACCAAGTCTCACGGAGCGTTTCGGGGTCGGAAATTCTTGTACCCATTTGCCTCATGATTGTCCAAAGTGGCCTATGACTATATGAGAGTCAATGAAGCGATGGCCACCTCACAGGGTACACTGTATGCATTACTATAGGTTCTTTACAGCGTTCTTTCGGCCCCTAGCTGCAACCCCTTTCATTCCTTTTACTGAACCTCCGTTCATTTTTATCTATCTTCCATCTTGCTCTCCATCCTCTCCTAAAAGTTATTCTATAGTGCAACTCCAAGGTTTTCCTCCTGTTACGCCTTTTAAACCTAACTATTCTAAATTTCCTTTCCAGCGCTGAATGACCTCATAGGTCCTAGTGCTTAGCCTTTGGCCTAAACTGTATATTCTCTTCCATATCATGAAACGATTGGAAAAAGCAAAACTTACAATTCGCTTTAAATACCAGTTGTAACATCGGATTAAAAGGAATTCTATATTGCTCACGAAAATGAGAAGGATTTGATAATGGAAAGAATAGTTTGACGTAAAGCTGGACTTCTTTTTACAGTTTATTTTTCCTCTCAGTCTCGGTTTCCGCTATTATTAATAAAATATAGGTATAGATATTAACTGGTTTAAATTCAAACAATATAAGAATTTTTCTTGTTACAGCTGAAAATTAATGTTCTCCGTTTTAGTCTTGATTCAGAATCTCTGTCTTATATCTAGTGAGTGCAAATTTTAATTTTAGTGTTTTTCCTGCTGTTCATTCTTGGCACTCTGCAGGAACCATTGACACACTTAGCTGTCTTCTCACAGCAGTGAATATCTTCAGTAATGTTAATTATCATCCTGAAAATCATGGATTAAACAGTTTCCAACTCATTTTCCTCCTAATATACTTTTCATTTGGCTGCAAATGGCACCCTGTGCTCTGCAGTACCTGTTCTCTCAAAGTGTTATTTTTTTAAATCTAGCGATTCCAAACGCTCATAGGTATGCTAGTCTAAAATGGCTATGTGTACAACTGAATACAAAGTATAAAATGCATTTGTTAGTATCGTCTTCCTCTTAATATCTTAGCTGTGAGAGAAAACACGATTTCTTCCACACTAAAGTAAAGAAGGGAAGTATTACTGATTAAGATTTGCAAAAAAAGCCTCTGGACTTTCTTGGTTGTGTATAATCCATTGGTAAACATCCAAAATCCTATCCTGTTCTAAAAATTACCATAATTAGTGGAAGCCTACGGGAAAGAGCACGTGCTGGCACAAAGCCGACTTCATCAACCAAAAAATCAACATTAACTAAAGAAATGAATATACTTACCTCCCAAATAAGACGCGTTTTTTTTTGTTAAAGATCAGTAATTATTTTGGCTTAAATAAAATGGATTTTTACACAATTAAAACCTTCGATTCATCTGATTTGGGCATATATATATATATATATATATTATATATATATTATATATATATATATATATATACATATATATATATATATATATATATATATATATATATATATATATATATATATATATATATATATATATATATATATTTACTGTTCAAGATTTTAAGCCAGAACCAAGGAAAGTAAGGTCTTTTACCAGTTTCATGCATCTTTGTCTATATGCAAGTTTGCCCTTTGAACTGTAAGCATCCATTCTCTCAAAAAGGTATCTCTTCTCCCATTGGCTGTCAGAATTACCCCCCACAGGGAAGAGGTCGGATCGTACCAGGAGAAGATTTTAAAAGGATCAGAAGCCAGCTAGCGGTTCGTCCTCAGAGCCCCCTTGGAGCTGGGAGTGCCCTGCAAACCACACCTCACCCCTTTCTGCTCCCCCCCTGTTTCTGGGGAAGTCCCAAGTATTTTCAAATGTCCATAGTGCACAGAAACATCAAGGAGAAGACTACATTTCAAGCCCAGGACTTTCAGGTACTGTGAGAGTAATTTCCAGTTCAGCCAGGGAATTGTTTTACCTTTGTCTGTATTTCATTTCCATTTTTCCAAGGCGGCTGCCCCCCTCCTTTGTTTAGTTTCTCATTCCCTCCATCTTGGTTCAATTCTGTGATTACTCTCCTTGTGATACTAGTGAACATCCCCTAGTGAATTCAAGCAATGAAATAGTTCTCTTTGTGTAAATTCCCAATCATTTCATTCCCCCCCTGAGTGGCCTGTAAACTTTTGATTGAAAGAAAGTAGTGTGTAACGTTTGCCCTTGAGTGCCCCCCACTTTATGCCAATGTCCTATCTCTTTGCAAACAAACACCGTGCCTGATTGTGGTAGAAATTGGAAACCCTTGGAGCAAGCCTGGCATTTCCAATCCGTTTGCCCAAATTTCTGGTTGCCCCAGCCACGTGTTTCCGGTGGATCGACCAATCGACCCCCTAATTAGTCTCCTGGACCTATGTAAATTAATGTAAATACAGTGCATTTAAAATTAAAGTCCAGCTTTTATGTAAATTCCCCTTTCCTTAGTAATATCGGCCTTCTGCCCTGGTAGTTTTTCTTTCTTTTGTTCTGATATCTCGTCCTCCATTCAAGGCCAAATTTGTCAGTGTTAACTACATTTTCTAGGAGTGAATGAGCATGTCAGAATAATACATATACACACATATGTGTATATATATATGCATATATATATATATATATATATATATATATATATATATATATATATATTATATATATATATATATATATATATATAAGCATTTAGTAACAAATGTCGTTTGATATCCAACTCAGTCTACTTCTAGAATATCACCAAAGAGGAATTATAATTGATAAATAATTAGCTTCCTGTGAGACTCGAACATCCGATAATACCAATCGACGACTTCTAGTTGACGTCCTGACCATTCCCGAAGCAGAGCGAGGTGGATGCCAACGACATTTGTAGCCTAATGTTTGTATATATAAATTTTCGCGGTGAAATGATAAATATTATATATATATATATATATATATATATATATATATATTATATATATACATATATAAATATATATGTATATATATACATATATATATATATGGTATATATATACATAAATTATATAATATTATATTATATATATATATATATATATATATATTATATATATATATATATATGAAGAGAGAAAGGGAGAGAGAGACAGAGAGAGAGGCAGAGAGAGAGAGGTTAAGCTGCAAAGAAGTCCATAGACCTTAACCCAAGAGGTCTCCAAAGGGAACTCAGTCTGTAGGGGGAACAAGGTATAGGATATGGTGATACAGAAAGAAATGAGAGGGAAAATGAAATAAAATGGATACACGTGAAAGCCAGGAGATGTCAGCAGAGAGCAGAGAAGGATTTTCCCCTCGCTTGGAACACTTGGGGGATCAGAAGAGCCCACAACTGCAATAGGTGAACTATTTCACAAACTAATGGCCTATTGGGATTCAGGGAATCTGTGTAACCCTTTAACAGCTTAAAAATGGTTGAAGATATGTGCAGGTAAACTGCAATTTTTGTTCATGACAGTCAAAGTATTCATTTTAAGCAGCCAAGGAATGTATAATCTCACTCCATTTATTTAAAAAAAAATTTAATATATATAAATATTTAAATTTCAAGGAAGCTATTTGACATGGGATGAGGGCAAAAGTACTTGCTCGCTCGTATATATAAACAAGATGTGTAGAATAAAAAACCGCAGAAATACTAAAGATAAAACCGGTCAAGATTTATATATATATATATATATATATATAATATATATATAATAAATATATATATATATAATATATATAGATATATATATATATATAATATATATATATATATCTATATATACACATACACACACACACACACACACATATATATATATATATATAAATACATATATATATATATATATATATATATATATATATATATATATATATATATATATATATATATATATATATATATATTTTATATATATGATCCCGGTTAAAAGATGTGTTGCGCATTCATACGGTACGAAAGAAACGGAGTAATAATGATGGGATTAAAAAACTGTGTGTATGTGTGTGTGATTGTGTGTGTGTGTGTGTGTGTGTGTATTGGTGGGAGGGACCATTACCGTTTGTCATACCCTGCTCGACGGGTTATCATCGGGTTTTGCCCAATGACGCATTGATTAAGCAAAGAGTATTCCCCCAACTTATTGTAATGATAGAAAAGAGTATGGAGTATTAATTATAATAGCCATTACAGAAAAAGACTTTGAGGCAATGAAAGAAATGCATCGAAACACAACATCTGCCCCTTTAAAGTTTTACTCTCTCTCCCTGAGAGAGGTTTCTTCTTCATCCAGTTCCAGAATAGGATCGTTGGCAACTCTTGACTGAGAAAGAAGTTTCGTATAAATAGAAGGTCGCAGAGGAAGACGTTTAAGAGTTTTCTTGAATCCTCAGAAGAAACAACATATCATCTATTCACCATGAAGACGGTAAGCTTATACCTGGACATTGATTTACAAAAAATAAGAGACTTCTACAAATTATTGGTTTTGTGTTTATTATTTTGATGTCATTGAAATGTACGAATTTCATTAGAGTATTATCATGCAAACTGATAAGGCCTTCGAAACATTAAGTTGTATTAGCATTTTTTATGACAATCCATGTTTTTATCGACTAAAAGCAAACTTTATTGAGGGTATTATGCTTTCCATGAAAAATTTCCTCAAATATATAAATGATTCTATGAGATATTACAAATCATCTATCCATTTAAAAATTAATAGTAACGTACAATATATACCTAATATATTAGATTTGGTTTCTAAGTACTTTAGTTGTAAGTTATACTGTTTCATACAAACTCTCAACTGAGTCTGGTCCTTGATCCAGTCAGTCCAACTTGAGAATCACCCGAAGGTTTTGTAAATTAATTAATTTTATTCCTTTCGCAGATCAGCGTTGCCCTGTTGGCGTTGGTGGCCCTTTTTGCCCTGATGGAGGTCACTGGAGCCCTGCCAGCACCCGAACCTAGCCGACGCCACTTCTTTGGAGGTAGTCCCTATGGCTTCGGCGGTTACGGCTACAGACCCCACGGATACGGCTTTGGCTACGGCGGATACGGCGGTGGCTTCGGAGGCTTCGGAGGCTTCGGAGGCTTTGGTGGCCTTGGAGGATTTGGAGGTTTCCACGGTTAATAGAGAGCTTCTCTGTAGATGAACAACTGCCATGAAAATAATTGAAGTCATTGCATCAGTGACCTTCATGAAACCCAAAGAAATGTTAAATATTGAATAGTTTCTAAAGATAATGTGAAATCTATTCTTTTATACAATAAATTTTACTGTTTTTTCAAACAGTCTTGTTATTGAGAATTCCTAATCCGCTGATGTAAGAAAAAAAAAAAACAAAAAAACCTGTTTTGATCTGAGATGTTGGGTCATTTGGAAAGAACTATATATATATATATCTATATATATATATATATGATATATATGTATATATATATATATATATATATATATCTATATATATGTATGTATGTTTATATATTATATATATATATATATATATATATATATATATATATATAATAATTTTTTTTTTTAGTGACCCTTTTCAACAGTACTCTGAATGATTGTTGGTTCTCTATAGATTTTAATTTAGATTTGTGACTTGTCTGTTTTTCATTTTATCATCTCGGAAGGCTATGATAATTTTCACAGAGTTTTAATTTCAATAATGAAGTAGAAGCAAAGTCGAGGCCATAAATGATGTTCTTTGTGTTGAGTCATTTGGAAAACTATATATATATATATATATATATATATATATATATATATATATATATATATATATATATATATATATATATGTATATATATTGCTACGTATAATAGAAGCCTCGCCTTCCCAGCAGTGTTTTAGTTATCATATAAAAGTAGCAGCCATGCTGTCTCCTGAAGCTACTGTTGTTGGGAGAGTGGGTATGTCATAGGACTGATATTTCCGGTCTGACGGAAGCTTAGGGTAGAGGCAGGTCACAAGAGTAGCTAGGCTTCGAGATGGATTTTAGGGACTTCTACAATAAGACCTATTTTCCTTCCCAACTTTGCTGGCGTTGTGTTTACCACCTTTCAGGCAATGCTCGAGGCGGTTTTTGGGAAGCCCCGCGATTCGAAAGCAAGGAGTATCGCCCTCAGTCGGCTGCGAGACGTGATCTCGGGCAGAGGTCAAATTGCCAGCCTCCCAAAATTAGGCCTACCCACGTCGTGCTGGTGGACACGAACCCCAGACCTGAACAGAGGTCAGGCCGCATTCTTCTACAAGGATACCCAGCAGAATATTGCATAAAGGTACGTCTGAAAGTGTAAACTTCAACCCAGCACCTTTTGACTACCATACGACTCTTGCTAAATTCATTTTCAATTCTCGTTTTTCCCCTTCTACATCAGAAGCCCTTTGTCCTCATCGGGCCACGTGCTCCCCTTTGTGACTTGTTAAAGACCAAGTTTTTCATGCATACCTCAGTGAACCATTCGAGTTTACCTTCCCCAATGTTAGAGAATTAATCAGCCTTAATCAAAGCAAGAAGTCATTTTTCCTTTTATCTGTTTAATTCTGGATTTTTTTCCAGATTCCATGAGTCACTGCCGTCTCTCTGCCGCAAGTGTGTGCATTAACCCAAGTGAATGAAAATCAGCTTGAATTGAATGAGACTATAAGCCCAACGTGGGGGCCCATATCATTTAACTTTTCTCCAGGCCAGCACGGGCCTTTCTGTAAATAATAGTTTTTTTAAAGTAACGAGCTGAGTTTTCTGGCGACTTCCCTCTAAAGAAAGTTTACGGTAAGTTCAAGCAATTCCCTCTTGAAATCCCTAATTTACTTCCGTTTACGTATCTAGTCTCTCACAAGGCCCTATATACGTAAAATTGGCGAATCTTGCCTGGATTGAACCTAGCTTGCTTAAAAAAAGCTTGTAAATCGCGTTATCCGTTGTAAAACGTAAACTGTAAATTATTTTACAAAGCGTAAATCAAGCACACTTGCAGGGAAGAAGACACACTGACTCACGGTAAGGTATTCCATTCATTAATATGATTATTCTATAACCAATGTTAGCTTAAGGTACGTTAAGTATTTTTTATTGTTGAATGGTCAAAAGAGCGTAGGTAGAAAATCTTATTATTGTAACGGCGAATGCGCCAGAGCTTTATTTTAGCGGCGAGCAAACAATTTGCCCCGCGAAATTTTCTGTTACTTTGTGCTGTCCTCGTAGGAGCTCTCAGGCGAACACGTGCAGATAGATGCCAGAAAGGCCCAGATCAAACTAGGAAGTGCTTTGCCAGGGTTTATTGCTGTATGAGAAAGCCTAGCTAGTTAGGAGTGTTTTACTAATAGTTACGGCAAAAGAAGTGTACAATTCTTTTGTCTGTGATATGTTAGGGTATTCATTTTTAACTTAGTTTCATTCCAAGTGTTGGTAACCGCTTACCTCTCGGCTAATTCAGCTTCGCGCTCTCTCGCGCCTGCGCGGTCTCAACCACCTTCGCTCATTCACAGCGGCAGCCATGTTTGTTTCCTCTTTCAACAGTCTCTAAACAATTTAAGCAAAGTAACGTAAGTCCACGAAGTTTTAACGTAAATAAATCTCAATGTCTGTACTAGTATCTATCGTCCTGCCAGAGAAATTAACGTAATTCGCCTTGAATAAGAAACTAAACGTTCGTGTTGTAAATCGCCTCGCATTTACAGAGAATCAGCTGTTTTGAACGACATGCTGTGCGCTCACATGTTTCACCTCGCATCGCTCACTCGCGCGCTGAGCGAAAATTTCATTTCACTTAACGTAACCTCATTTACAATTGTTTGCTAACATCGTTTTAAAATCCTTACCGTCATTTCACTGTTCACGGGGACCTAGCAATCTTACATAAAGTTAACGTAAATCTCAAGTAGAGTAAATCACAAGAATTGTTAACGTAAAACGCGTCTTTGTAAAATTCATATTGAAACGCAAATCATTTCATAAGCGCAAGCCGCTAACATTAACGTAAACATCGTTCACCGCAAGCGCGTTATCATTTTTCATAAAACGTTATCAAAAGCAATTCTTTCACAAAAAACGTTAACGTAAGTAGATAATTTAACGCAAGTTGCGTCATATTAAACGAACATTAGTAGTTCAATTCAAATATAAGGGAGTTCATTCATATATCATTTTTCACCCTCTCCGAGAGAGAGAGAGAGAGAGAGAGAGAAAACCAGAATCCATTATTCACGAAGCCAAGAGTACTACATCTTACCATTAATTATAGCATGCCGAATTTAACCTTATTTTTAGTCTCTTGTGTCTTTCATTTTGACACAGCGTGATACTACGCGCATGTGTCCATTGCAGTTTGCAAACATTTATTTATTTCATTTACCGAGTACTTCAGCGAGGGACTGAGCATTTTCAATTTCCATTACGTGTCGTTGCCCGAGTGGTCTTTTCATTTTCTTTATCACGAAAGACTTGCGTATACCGCAAGCACAATTCGCCACGTGTTGCCACGCCAATTCATTACTTCCAGACAGGGAAGTCGTTACCAGTTTAGGACTGGCCACACCAGTGCACGTCAGGTGTCTTACCATTTTACAGTTGCCACTAATTCTTGACACTGTCCCATCGACTGGCTGCTGAAGTACTCCCACCTTTTACTTTCTCTCCTCCACTATTACCCTCTGCCATGAGCAGTGCCATTTCACGTTCAAGTATATTAAGTATACTGCATGTAGGGTGTCCGGGACACACCAGCACGATCCCAGTGCAATCCAAGGAAACGCCTCCATAAATGCCATTGCACTGTACAGGCCGTACAGGTTCGCCATTAAACCTGCGTGTCCGTCCTTACGGAACGCCCAAGTAATTAGTGTGTCCGTGTACAAGGGTCATGATCCTTCGGAACACTCCTAAGGGAACGCCTCCCCACCAAAGTGCCGCAATACCAAGCACTACTAGTGCTGCCCAGGAACGCCTCCTCATAAGTGCCGCGCACCTGTACAGACGTACAGGTAGCCCTATACCTGCGTGTCCGTCCTACGGAACGCTCATTCATTATAGTATCCACCATTTTGGATCACACTGAACCAAGGAACGCCTCCTCATAAGTGCCGTGCACCTGTATTGGACCTACAGGTAGCCCATTCCAACGTCTCCCAAGTTGGGAACGCCCGTAAGTGTGACGTGCGCCGCACACGCATTTGATTTTTTCACCTCATCAGAAGGTGCCAGTCACAAAGTGCCACCGAGCACCCAGCCTTTCACTTTCATTACCACGTCGCAGAACACATTTCCAAGTGAGTGCTACTTTCACAGGTAGGCACCTCCCATTCCATCCATTTACCCTTCCTGGTCATTATTATCATTTTCATCCGAGCCTCTCCTGCAGCCTAAGGGAAATGTTTCTTCCCCTGCTTCCCGCGACTTCTTTGCCAGAGAGCTAGAGAAGCTCGGAGCCCTCATAACTCTGGGCAAGGAGGCCGGTTACACTGGACCAGCCCTAGACCAGTGGATAAAGGCGCAGCAGGCTGCCGCGCGCCTGCAAGGAAAAGGAAGAAGAAAGGGAAAACCAGAGAAAAAAGCCAGAGACGCAGAGAGAAAAGAAAGCAGAAAGCAGAAAGGAAGGAAGGGAAAGAAAGCGGAGCGAAAAGCCATGAAGCTCGCTCTCAAGGAGAAGGAACTCGACATCAAGCGGGAGAAGGCCGTAAGGAGAGTATCCTAGCTCAAGCCACTCTGCCAGCTTCCAGCCCTGCACCCCCTGTCTCTCTTAGTCCCGCCGTCTCTGGTCAGCCTGACATCCTTTCTATTTGTGCCGCCTGGTCCTGATTCCAGTGCCTGGAAGATAGAAATTCCTGCCGCATCCTGCCAGCCTTTTACCTTTTTACCGCCTACCTCCTCCCTTTTGGAAGAGGTAAGCCCACCAGTTAACCCCGAAATTGCTTCCGAGGGTGATTCAACGGAGGTTCCCTAACCTCCCCACGTCACATCTCGCCAGAGAGGACTCTTCACCTGTGCCAGAGCACACTGCCAGCCTTGGTGACTCCGCAGATTCGCAACCTGTGGGGCCATCTCGGCCTTATCATCCAGTGCCACGGAAGAGGGTTCTGGAACAAGTTCTGCCGAGACTGTGGCCGCAAGGGTCACATGTCTGCAAATTACGGAGGGTGCGCGAACCACAATATTCCGGCCATGCAATGGCGTCACCCAATCCTTCTTCTCTAGGACCCCCAGCTAAGGGCCCTATAACCGTCGCACCCCTCCAAAGCCATTATCAGCCAAGCCACGTCAGAGCCTACGACGACTCTGGCGCTCAAATCTCCCGATACGGGAAGACAGAATTCCCCGAGGGGCTAATGTTGATAGACGTCGATTGATCACCATTGAAGGTATCAATCACATTAAACTGATCCTTCCGACCGTCCAATTGAGGGTCACTAGACCTCACTTCTCCAGAGTTTGTACTCTTGCAGTTGCAAGCTACATCCCAGGAGGTTACGACCTCCTCCTAGGGCAAGACATGAAGTCTCCCTCGCATTCCAAAAAGCCTAGGGTCCTAACCCACAACAAATCACTCCAAGGCAAGGAGTCATCAAAATTCTACTTCCTCTAGGAAGTATGTCCACCAACAGTCTCCCCCGTTACAAGGAGGGAGATTGACCATTCGCAGTTCCGTTGCAAACCTGTAACGTAATAGGGCACTCTACTAATTGGCCAGGTCCCTAGCAAACTACCAGCAGCGGACACTGTCCATTTTCCACAAGGCCTAGCCTTCAACAAGAGACAGGAGCCTCTGTTTTCCCATTTCCAAGGGCACGCTGAGAGGTATTGCACCTCCGGTACCCGTCACAGGTCCAGTCGACCTCAACTCTCTGCCAGTGCCACTTGGCAGCACTGAGCAGTGCCAAGCTCCGTCCAGCCTGGACGTAGAGCCACCACCGAACTGACCTCTGCGCCTGGCCCCGAGCTAGCGCCGGCGCCTAACCTTATCAAGGATCCTCCTTACAGGAGATCCTCCAACAGGCATGGAGCTTACCACAGCCCATGGCCAATCACTAGTTCCTTCTCTTCAGCCTTACCTCTGTCGCCCGAGGATGAACCTCCGGCAGACCTTACCTTTGTACCTCCTCTGGAAAACCAGGAACTGCCCGACCAGGAGTCAGCCTGGAGTTTTCCCCTCACGACGGTTGCCGCAGCAGCCGGAGTGAGGGCCTCCCCTGCAGTAGGTTCCACCTCTACGACGGTTGCTGCAGATACCGAAGTAGGGTGTTCTCCCGCAATCCCTCAGGCTACCACTGCCTCTGCTCCTGCCGGCGTTTCTGGCCTTTCCCCAGAGTCGGTGCCTCCGTCTACTCCAAGGACTGGTATAGCCAGGTCCTGGAGGAATAAGAAGAAGAAGAAGGGACGTCATTAACATACTAACAAAAGAGCCACATGCTCTCTTGACACCTGTGCCCGAGGTACAGTGTCGCATTCATTTGCAGAATGATCCTGGCACCTACCCAGAGAAGGTAGCCAGCCTGATCTGTCAGTAGCACTAACCCTCTAACCCCTAGCCATTTTGGAATACTAACCCTCACTTAAATATAATTACCTCATTGCATTTCCCTCCTGGTAAATTAACCACTCATCATCCCCACGCATCATTACCTCATTATGTATTTTAACAGTTCCGTCGCTGAACTACTGCTGTGCGTACCACACTCTGGAATGATTGCGTCTTCATTTAACTGTATTGAGTAGGTTAGGCTAATGATTTAGTACCAGGGCATTAGGTTAGTAGCAAGTAGGATTTCAAAGTAACCTTATCTAGGGGTAGAGTAGACTGTCGTCACAAGACAAACTGTAGTTATTTATTAGGCTAGACTACATCACTATATTAAGTTAGTACACTTAGCATCTTTGCCTACAAGTTAGGTAGGCCATTGTAGTCAGCCGTATCGCTGCTCAAAAAACTTCAAGTTAGAGTAGAGAACTGGGTTGTCGAGGCGATCAACTTATTTAAGCCAAGACCTTCACGCCCGAAAGGGAGTGAATGCCTTCTTAACAGGGGGAGCTGCTACGTATATAGCGCCTCGCCTTCCCAGCAGTGTTTTATTATATTTAATATAAAAGTAGCAGCCATGCTGTCTCCTGAAGCTACTGTTGTTGGGAGAGTGGGTATGTCATAGGACTGATATTTCCGGTCTGACGGAAGCTTAGGGTAAGAGAGGCAGGTCACAAGAGTAGCTAGGCTTCGAGATGGATTTTAGGGACTTCTACAATAAGACCTATTTTCCTTCCCAATTTGCTGGCGTTGTGTTTACCACCTTTCAGGCAATGCTCGAGGCGGTTTTTGGAAGCCCCGCGATTCGAAAGCAAGGAGTATCGCCCTCAGTCGGCTGCGAGACGTGATCTCGGGCAGAGGTCAAATTGCCAGCCTCCCAAATTAGGCCTAACCCACGTCGTGCTGGTGGACACGAACCCCAGACCTGAACAGAGGTCAGGCCGCATTCTTCTACAAGGATACACAGAATATTGCATAAAGGTACGTCTGAAAGTGTAAACTTCAACCCAGCACCTTTTACTACCATACGACGCTTGCTAATTCATTTTCAATTCTCGTTTTTTCCCCTTCTACATCAGAAGCCCTTTGTCCTCATCGGGCCACGTGCTCCCCTTTGTGACTTGTTAAAGACCAAGTTTTCGTGCATACCTCAGTGAACCATTCGAGTTTACCTTCCCCAATGTTAGAGAATTAATCAGCCTTAATCAAAGCAAGAAGTCATTTTTCCTTTTATCTCGTTTAATCTGGGATTTTTTTCCAGATTCCATGAGTCACGTGCCGTCTCTCTGCCGCAAGTGTGTGCATTAACCCAAGTGAATGAAAATCAGCTTGAATTGAATGAGACTATAAGCCCCAACGTGGGGGCCAATATCATTTAACTTTTCTCCAGGCCAGCACGGGCCTTTCTGTAAATAAATAGTTTTAAAGTAACGAGCTGAGTTTTCTGGCGACCTTCCCTCTATAGAAAGTTTACGGTAAGTTCAAGCAATTCCCTCTTGAAATCCCTAATTTACTTCCGTTTACGTATCTAGTCTCTCACAAGGCCCTATATACGTAAATATATATATATATATATATATATATATATATATATATATATATATATATATATATATGTATGTATGTATATATATATATATATATATATATATATATATATATATATATATATAATAATTTTTTTTAGTGACCCTTTTCAACAGTACTCTGAATGATTGTTGGTTCTCTATAGATTTTTTAATTAGATTTTGTGACTTGTCTGCTTTTCATTTTAATCATCTCGGAAGGCATATGATAATTTTCACAGAGTTTAATTTCAATAATGAAGTAGAAGCAAAGTCGAGGCCATAAATGATGTTCTTTGTGTGAAGGTCATAGTATATCTCCAGATAGACACCAATAATCCAGCATGTGGGCATTTGTCGAAAGAGGCTGAATCCTTTGTGGTTCATGGGCATCATTACAAGAGATAAATGTGGTCCACTGGCATCTAGTTTTCAACAGACATCGTACAACAATAGATAAGAGCAGCAATGAATCAGGTCATGACCTGTTACACTGGTGATAGACTATCTAACAGGAGAATGGAGGGTTCGTTGTCTGTCATCCTTTCCTGCAAGAGTTGGGAGGACTTTTACTTCCGCTCGTATGTGACATAACACTTGATCACAACTGGAGAGTGGTGAATGGTCATGATTTATCTGTAAGGATACCTGCTCCCAAGATGGTTCAAAGGGGAACTGGAGGTTGTCTTGAATGTTTTGTACAGATTTAATGAAGGTGTGTCCGAATTTTTTTTTCCCTCACTCCTCACACTTCATAACATAAAAGACCTTCTTTCAAAGTTAGAGCCATCTGACGCCTAAGTCTTTTCAGACATCCGAATATCTGCATTTACACCAAGAAATTATTAATATATATAGTAAGAACATATATATATATGTATATATATATATATATATATATATATATATATATATATATATATATATATATATATGTATGTATATATATATGTATATATATGTGTATATATACCATACATATATATATATATATATATATATATATATATATATATATATATATATATATATATATATATATATATATATGTGTGTGTGTGTGTGCGTGTGTGTGTGTGCGTATGTATCAAACAAAACGATTAAAAAAATAATCTCCTTTTACTAAAAACAATATCTAATATCTCAGTTTATGTATCCGTAAATAAATGGTTGGAATTACTGAAAGGTATCACCACCTAATTTAGTTGCAAGTTTGGTCTTGCTGGATTTCCAAAGGATTTTCAAGAGCACTAGAGACGCCTTCCTCTGAATTCTTTCTTTTTTAAAACGGTATTTTACGAGCATTTTGTTTTGTTTTGCGACAATTGACCTACCAAAAACTTTACTCCTTATTTTGTATAAATTTCCACTGATTTATATTTACAGATCTTTGAAATATGACGGGATAATCACGCGAATGCCTCTTGGCTTTTTTTGGTTAAAATTTCCTGAGGCAAATTGGCTTTATAATATAATAATTCAAAAAATTAGCCTAAAATGTATTATTTGCAGTTAAGTCAATAAGAACAAAGTTCCTTTATGCGGAATAAGATTTACGTGCACCTAAATACGTTTCGATAAAAATAAGGCTGGTAAAATGCCCGAAGAAGTTTAGACGCCAAAGAACTGCAAGCTTAAACAAACACGCTGTAAAGACCTCACAAAAATGTTCTATGTTGAATCTAAGACCATTGAAGATACATTAAAATGTCAGTGATGCAGACCTCAGGTGCTTTGACCTTTAATGCTGACAGTGGTTTTCAAAGGCTTACCCTAGAACTAGCCACAACACTCACCGAGATGGACTGATAAATACCGGGTAAGGTTTACGAAATAATCCATATTATCTTTTTTATATTGGAAACCGAATTTACTTCCATTTGGTCTAACGTGTAGCTGTTCAGACTGAATATTTTACAGGACAATTATAAGTATCATCAACATCATCATCATCAGCCGTTGCTAGTCCACTGCAGGACAAAGGGCTCAGACATGTCCTTCCACTCCCTTCTGTTTATGGTCTTTCTATGCCAGTCCATCCATCGTCTCCTCTTCCATCCCCTGCTTCGTTTGCAATCTCTAGTGACCCATTCTGTTATTCCTTTTGTCCATCTATTATATAACATTCTCATCATATGTCCTGCCCACGTCCATTTCTTTTTATATTTTATATAAATATTATAAACTTAATTCTAAAGTTAACGATCTAGTTAAATCAGAAAGTGGAAAAAACTAATAGATTTTAATTGGTCATTAACTACTGAATCAAACGCATCAGCATTTGCTGTGACCATATTTCCTCAAAGCCTTTCCGCTACGAGATTCATTCTTAAAAAATGTGCAAGTCAGGATATTCCAGATAAGAAGTCACGCTGGGCACCTCGGGAAATTGTGCGCTTTGATCTGGGAATATTCCATTTGCATTGATATTATGTTAATCTTTGCAACTTTCTCTTATTCAGCGTTCTAAAATTAGAAAAGAAGGAATAAGGACGAAGAAATTTAAGAAACGGAAACTATATGATATTTTTATTTTTTGGAGATCAATGACAAAATTAAAATAAGATAATTAAATTAATAATTCAATTTCAGACCAAGTTTTAGCCCTGTTTAATCTCCTTTCTTGAATTTCCGTTCATACATTATACACACACACACACACGCGCACACACACACACACACACACACACACACACACATATATATATATATATAAAATTACCCATGAAATAAAGCGTGGGCAGAAGGCCATAAACCAAGGGCTTTGCTTGAAGGTCATTATGAGTGCTCAGATATCTACCAATTATCAACTTCAAGGTATTCATCAAAAGATGTCTGATTTCATTGCAGTTCCTGGTCACCATCGCAGTGAAATGAGATTTCCAATGGTTATCATAACACAGAAAGCAGGAATGAACTAAGTCATGACTTAATCACACATAATGAATCCTTCTGCAGTAAGATACCGGGAGTACGAAACGGCCACGATCTTCACGTCAAAGAAGTCCGCAAAATGCAGACCAAAAGATCCTGAAAAGGATGTTAGAAAATGTCATAGCTGGAGAGTTGATGATACACTGTCTGTGTTTTCTCCTGTAAGAGTTTATGAATTTTCTACCCCGAAAATCTAATGTATAAATGTCACCGGAGACAATTTATGTTTCATAATTCATTTATGTAAGTAACCTGCTTCCAGGCTGATTTGAAGGCGGACTAGAAGCTGTATAGAACTTTTTTGACCGAAGGGCAGACCTGGGTCACTCATGGAGGACTATTCACCACCTGTACAGGTTGGTGCGACTCTCGAAATAATTATCAAGAAGTCTAAATAGACCAAAAACGCCCAAAGGGCTCTCTCACAGGCTAAAAGCATGTATATAGAGAGAAGTGACTTTGAATTTCAGGTCTGCCTAATCAAAAACAACCATTCCAATGTCAAACCTCCCCACTACAGGGAAGGAGAGCCGTTCCAAGAAAGAAGAAGAACAGCGCAATCCATCCATCAACTGTTTCCACCCATCGTTACCATGTTCACCTATTTCGCCTTGACAGGTGTTTACCTTTTGTGTGACTCTCATTTATTTCCGTATTTTGGGATTATTATCCTCATCCTAATGTGAGTTTTTTATCATTAATCATTCCCTTTTAAGCCCTTAGTTCATTTTGGTGTTTTCCTTTGGCCTAATGCATACGTATTTCGTTGTTAATTGGCTTGTCAAGACTGTGTACTCATCCTGACCAAAGCGACGGCCATATTTGTTGTCAGCCATAATGAACTAGGGGGTTCGCTTATATTCCTATGTTCTAAAATAAGCTAACCTAGCTTTTATATTATTTGTTGTGTGTTTTTTATTCATGTTTTACCTTTTCTAGACTGACCTAGGGTCAGTTTTGATATATGTGTTTGTAAATATCTTTGCTTGCGGGATGTTTTTTTGTTTTTTATCCCCGCCCTCCCCTTCCTTGAGGTGTGCTCCCCAGCTGGTAGCCCTCCCCTCTCGGTCTTCGGCCAGGGGTGTTTGGGGGGGTACCGTTGGTTCTCCCCCTATCAGCCTTTTGATGGTGAGTAGGAGAATCCCCGTGAGTTATCTCGTCCTTCGCGGCAGCGCTGTCTCACGGAGGGTGCAGTACGATATACCTCTTCTATCCTGAACCAGGTATCTGTTCAGGATAGGTGGAAGAAGGCGGCAGGACCGCTTCCTTTAATTGAGGGGGGTATTTATTTGAGTGGCATACCATTTTCATGATTGGTTTTTAGCAACGCGGCAGACATTCAGATTGCTAACGTCTGCCGCGTTGGCGATTCCTCTTCTATCCAGGTCTCTGTTCAGGATAGGTGGATGAAGGCGGCAGACCGCTTCTTCGAGTTGAAGGTGTACTTACTTGAGCGGCATACTATTTCATGAATTGTTTTTAGTAACGCGGCAGACATTCAGATTGCTAATGTCTGCCGCGTTGGCGATACCTGATCTATCCTGAACCAGGTCTCTGTTCAGGATAGGTGGATGAAGGCGGCAGGACCGCTTCCTTCGAGTTGAAGGTTGTACTTACTTGTCGGCATACTATTTCATGAATTGTTTTTAGCAACGCGGCAGACATTCAGATTGCTAATGTCTGCCGCGTTGGCGATACCTCTTCTATCCTGAAACCCAGGTATCTGTTCAGAGATGTGGAAGAAGGCGCATGCCGCCTCCTTCGCTGAGGGTGTGTTTTACTTGAGCCGCATACTATGTCATGATGGTTTTTAGCACCGGCAGATTTATTCAGATTGCTCATGTCTGCCGCGTTGGTGATGTACCTCTTCTATCCTGAACCAGGTATCTGTTCAGGATAGGTGGATGAAGGTGACAGGACCGCTTCCTTTGATTTGAGGGTGTATTTACTTGAGTGGCATACCATTTCATGAATGGTTTTTAGCAACGCGGCAGACATTCAGATTGCTAATGTCAGCCGCGTTGGCGTTAATGACGCCTAGTGTGTATATATTTTTCTTTTATGTGTTTTATTCATTCCCTTTCTACAGTTTATATTGCTTTAGTCCATTTATCAGCCTTACCTGCCGCCCCCGCTCCCTTTTTTCATAGTAGCTGCAGGATTATACTGATTGCATTTTGCTGCAGTTGCCGCGATTGCAGCGGCAGGACTTTGAAGGGATTGAATACCTGATTACATATACCCTGCCGCCCCCCTTCCCCTTTCCATAGCAACTCTAGGATTGCCCTAGTTACTTTTTGCTGCGGTTGCGGCCGCGGGGCTATAATTGCAATAATGCTTGTTGCTGCGTCGCCGCCTTAAGGTGTGCCGCCCTAAAGTTGGATGCCACCCTTGGGCGGCAAAGGATTTTTTGAAGATATAAACTCAATAGGAAATCCTTCTTCCAGAATGCCCTGCTGTGAATGCAATCACGCAACAGAGGACATAGCCCACGACTCGTGCATGGAGCAATTTGTGGCAACTGTGATGGACTATGGGACAAGGCCCGTAATTTGGCCCAACCGAAGACGCCATCATTGCCTTTAAGGCGCTTACTGACTGAATTTATGAGTTTGGGGAAAAACTGTTCATGATGTTCATCAGAATTTAAGACACATACTGCGCCTGGATTTGACTCTTCCTGCTGGATCTCAATCCAGGGTAGGTAATTTCTTTGTCTTTGCTCAAAATGTTGATTTTTTAGGTTTAGTCTCGTTTACCTGAACTATTCCTGAAGACTTTCCTTTGACGCGTGTCCTCTATAGCAGATAATGGACGACTAAGAAGAGGAGTCTTTATCTGCAATTGCACAGGAGTGGCTTCGTCAAGGGCTTCTTCTCTGCCGTGAGGTGGTTCTTGAAGTTGATGCATCTCGGAACCTGCCTGATGCGATACTGGAATCTCAACAACTGTAATTTCTAAGCCTTCTCCTGTGGCCTTTAAAGAACCTCCTATACATGATAAGTTTTTAAGTCTGCCGCCCTGCGTCATACTCGGCATCTAGCGCCAATCTAGATCTTGTGGATTCACACACTTTCAGGGGAAGTCGACATCCAATCCTCTGCAGCTTCTTCCCACGGTTCTATGAAGGGTGGCTCGTCCAAAGACCCCATCTCTTCAGCAGTGACTCAAGAAGAATGTATTGCCTCTGCCGCCCTTACACAGTCCCCTCCTGGTCCCAGTTAGCCCCTTCCGCCTCAGGGGCGCTGCCCTCTCTGGCTAATTCTCAGGATACCTTGGAGATTATCCTTGGAGCAATTAGGGATACGCAACAGAGGATTGTTACTCTAGAGGAACATCCCTTTAAGAATCTAACTAACTATGATTCCTCGTCTGACGCCATCTCTATCCAGAAGAATATTTCATTAATTAGAAACTCTCAGGAGGCACAGGTTCAAAGAGACGTGGCTCCTCCAAGAACAATGGGCATCATCCCAGTCCGTCAGGCTTATGAGGCCCTTTTTGATCGTCTTACACCCGATCCTGCTGCTATCTCAGAATGAAATGACAGCCCCTTCCATCCTCCAGATTCGAAGGGGGAAAGGGCAGTAGTCGTGCATCTAAGAATTTCGTCCCCGACTCTAGTACGGGTGGAAATGACATAGGACAGAGGTAGATGGAAGAGATTTATTGAAAACGGCAACCCCGCGGAGTAGGGATAAACCTGGGAAGAAGACTCCATTTCTCCCATAACATCTAGCGGAATACATTAAGACATTTGAGAGGGGAGAATTTTGTTCTCACGGAAACCGGCCGTCTTGTTCAATTCTGACAGATTGCAGCCGCCTCCTAAGAATGCTGTTCAAGACGAGCTGGGTGCACATCAGAACTTCCTCAGCTCGTTGAACATGACCATCGCAGCGGAAGTACTAAAGTTAGTATATCCCGGTTTTACCAGAATACTGCGCTGATTAACAGTTCCCCTAGGGCTGGTCCCGAAAGATAAGATATTTTTATGTGGCTAGGAACCAATTGGTCACCTAGCAACGGGACCTACAACTTATTGTTGGATCCGAACCTCATTATATCCTGAAATTAATTTCTATCACCAAAAATAAATTTCTCTGATTTAGCGTTGGCAGAGCCGAGAATCAACCTTCGGACCACCGGATGGGTAGCCTAGTGCGAACCACTCGTCCAACGAGAAACTAATGGAAGTACCAACCAGACAGACCCATAAAGAGGATCCTAACTCTTCAGCTCTATGCTTTGTTGAAGATGCCCTTACAGCCATGGTAGACAGCCTACAACCTCTTCGCTAGAAAGAAATATGAATTGAGGAAGCTCGCACTTCCGGGCTGTTTTATGAAAAATACTCTGGTTTTAAAGCTCCTCAGTCCAGATCCACTTTCAAAGAACCTCTCTCATGAGGACGCTGGGAGGATAGTCACCCAAGCTGTTCATCAGGCCAAGTCAATGCTGACCATGCTTGGTTTTAGGAATCCTGCTACGAAGCGCCATTTCTCACCATAAAAAAAAGACCTTGGGTAAAACTTCAGAAGGAATTGCTACCAGAATCAGTAGGTACACTTCTTCATCTTCTAACAGATGTCCCTGAGGTACCTCAAGAGGTCGTGGAAAATGTAACCTCGGGGCAGAGGTATGATGTCTCCAGGCATCCCTAGATGTAACCAGTCTTCCAGGGGAGGGGTAATCATCTTTTTAGAATTTGAGGGTTGGCAGGAGACTCCAATACTTTCATCAATATTGCAATACAAGAGATTCAGGGTCTTGCAATCATAAAGGGGCTGAGGTGGGAGTGGTGCAGTCCTCCATCACACTTCCATTCATTCTTTCAGGCTTCAATCCACAACTCAAAGAATTTGTTTCATGCATGATGAAAACCGGGGCAATAGAGGAGACGACCTCCTTCCTCTTTCAGGGCCCCTTATTTTCAGTCCCGAGAAAGATACAACAAAAGACGGATCATCTTGACCTGTCAACCCTCAACAATCAATACAATGTCCGACCTTCAGAATGACAACTTGTTTGCAAGACGTAAGATTGTTGTTGCCAGTAGGAGCTTTTGCCACCTCCATCGACTTGAAAGACGCCTATAGGCATATTCTGAATTTCCAATACACCCATATTACAGGAAGTTCCTTGGATTCAGTCTAGAAGGGAAGAAGTTTCGTTTCAAAGCTCTACCTTTCGGACTCAACATCGCTCAGAGAGTATTCACGAAGATCTGCCGTCCAATTCTGAGGGAACTTGGGCGGAAAGGTATCCAGGTTATTGATATACCTGGACGACTGGCTGATATGGGTGAATTCGGGAGTGGGTTGTTTAAAGGCAACAAGGATTGTTTTACAGACCCTGTCTGAGTTGGGGGTTTTTCTTATCGACATGAAAAATTAAAATTAACTCCGGAACAGACTTTCAGTGGCTGTGGGTGGTTGGGACACCACTTCTGGTACCCTGTATCTGCTGAGAGACAAGGTCATGTCTCTATCTCGGACCCTTTCATTATTTTTGAAGCAAACATCAGTGTCTTGTCGGCAAGTGGAGCAGATGTTGGGGAGGTTCCAATTTGCATCAATAGGCGACCCTGTGGGCAAAGCCATTTTAAAGGGCCTGAATCACTTTTTAATAATCACGAAGACCAATAGAAAGCAAAGGGACAGTTATGTCTATTCCCTCCTTTCATCAAGAAGGCTCTAGAAAGATGGATGCATCCAGAGATTTTCTCGGCAGTGATTCCTTTCCGTCCACCTCCACCCAGTCTGGATGTGTACACAGATGCCTCCCAGACAGGCTAGGGGATTCACACATCTGCAGGGCAGATGTTTCAGGGTGCACGGTCTCATCCTCTCTCAACTTGCCATATAAATATTTTAGAGATACCCGTCGTGTATATTGCCATCAAGAAGCTGAATCTCCAGCCAGGGATCCACTTCAGATTACACTCAGACAGGCGCAACAGCAGTGGCCTGTCTGAACAGGAAGGGGTCTGCGAAATCAAAGCCTCTTAGTGAGTGGACCCTCTCTATTCTGAGGTTTCTTCAGAGGAAAAACCTAACGATGACAACGTTTCACGTGGCAGGGGTGAGAAATGTTATTTCAGATGCGTTATCCAGAAGCCATCCAATACCATCGGAGTGGTCTCTGGATGAGACATCCTTCCACTATGTTTGCTCCCAGTTGGAGATGCCCCAATTAGATCTTTTGCCACGAGAGAGAATTCCCAGTTACCTCACTTCGTTTCTCCAGTGATCGACCTCCTAGCAGTGGAGGTCGACGCCCTTACATGGGACTGGAACAGGTGGCAAGTAATTTACCTGTTTTCTGCCAACAAAGATGATCCTCAGTCAGTGCTCAGTTATTTGGAAGCTTCAGGGGAAAAGCAAAGCTGATAGCCCCATTGTGGACTGCTCAGCCATGGTTCCCTCTATTGCCAGCAAGGGCAAAAAGAAAGACTCATAATCCTGAATCCAGTACTCTCGCAACTAGTTGGGAGGAATCGTTGCTTTTGTGCCTCAAAGATTCTCCTCCAACTAGCTTGCTGGAGTTTATGATTAAGATTCATAACAAGTTATACGCTAGTGATTCAGCAAGAATTTTATTTAAATCCTTAAGAACTTCTACCAATAGAGAATATCAGACTGTGTGGAACTCTTTTTGTCATTTTATTAGATCTAATAATATTAGTAAGATTTCAGTGGAAACTATTTTAGCATTTCTGAGAAATCTTTTAAATGACAGACATTTATCTCCTACCACAATTTCAACTTATAAGTCTGCATTATCTAATCCTCTTAAGCTTGCTTTCAACATTGATGTATCGGTTCATCCATTTCCAGAATTTATGAAAGCCCTTTTTTAAAATCAAACCATGATTCCTTGTACAAAATTTCTTTGTCTTCAGATAAGGTTTTTAAACTTTGCATTGTCTTCAAGGTTCCAAGAGAACCCTTGTGTTAAAGATAGTTTATATATTACATTTTTTCTAATCTCATTTACGACTGAGCTCATATGAATTTCTTGATTTTTTTTTTTTTTTTTTTTTTTTTTTTTTTCGCCAAGAATGAACGTCCTAATTCTAGACGTGAACTGATTTTTATCACTAGACTTAAGGATGATTAAGGAGGTCGTCATCCTTTATGTCCGGTGCATAAGTTGGAGAAGTACCTTGTTTAGACTTGCAATACAAAATTTTTGAACAAATTTTTGTACACCCAGAAAACCTTTCTGACATATCAATTAATAAGTTGAGACTATTTATGCGTCAATTTATTCGTTGGGCTGATCCAGGTTCCTTTCCCAGAACTCACGATTTGAGAAAAGTCGCAACTTCTTTTGCTTTCCTAAAAGGTATGAATAGCAAAAGAATTTGTGATCTTGTTGGATGGTCTTCTATAACGTTTTCAGAAAACATTATTTGGAGATGTCTATTATTTCCTCGTCTTTTGTCGTGCTGGGTTCTGAATCTGGAAGCATTTATTCATAAATTTAATTAATTTGTTTTACATACGTCATTTGTTATCTATTTGTACATAAGGTACGATTTCATATTGTCTAAATATATATTTCTATTATAAGTAAATATTTAGATTACAATTTATGTCTGTGTTAACAACATAATGGGGTTGATGTCATGGTGTCAACTGGATTCCTGGTATTCTACTTATTAAGTATAATATGTATACTTTATCTCATTTTTTCTAGTACCGATACCTATCATTTTAGGTCTGCCTTTATTAAATTTTGAGTTTTTGTGGATTATGATTTGGTTGGGTTTTTAAGGTTTTTGAGTAAATAACTACTTGTTTAATGCATTTAATTTATTCAATTCTTAACAGAGTCAAGATACAGAATACTTATATTTAATTATAGTAATATTGAATATTTCTCATTAATTCGCAATTTCCAATGATATTACCTCAGGATACATCAATTAGCTATTTTTTCAGGTGTTATCCCTCTTCCATCAAGCTGTTTTTTTTTTCTTTTCCCTTCCCTTCTTTCCCTTGTCATAAAATTCCCTTTTTTATGACTCTTGGTAAATACTCCATGAGTGACCCAGGTCTGCCCTTCGGTCAAAAAACGAGGTTTGACGAAGGAAAACATTATTTTTGACCAAGGCAGACCTGGGTCACTCAGACCCCACCCTTCATGATTTTCTTTCCTTTTACATTTCACACAGTTCGATAACCACTATATTAACTCAATAGTGAACATGGTAACGATGGGTGGAAACAGTTGATGGATGGATTGCGCTGTTCTTCTTCTTTCTTGGAACGGCTCTCCTTCCCTGTAGTGGGGAGGTTTGACATTGGAATGGTTGTTTTTGATTAGGCAGACCTGAAATTCAAAGTCACTTCTCTCTATATACATGCTTTTAGCCTGTGAGAGAGCCCTTTGGGGGGCGTTTTTGGTCTATTTAGACTTCTTGATAATTATTTCGAGAGTCGCACCAACCTGTACAGGTGGTGGTGAATAGTCCTCCATGAGTGACCCAGGTCTGCCTTGGTCAAAAATAATGTTTTCCTTCGTCAAACCTCGTTTTTAGTGCAGGTTGACTGGTATGGGCGGTGGTTCCGCTCTCTCGCTGATCTTTTTGGACGTTTAACGTATGTTTTTACGCCGATGATTGATCTAGATCTATATCAAATAGAAAATAAATAACAATTATGTTTATATCAAGAATCGTCTTCTAACCAATTAAGACCTGATTTTAATGCATGAATGGAATGATCTAGAAGTCATTTACCAACTACATCAGTTCTAGGTTATTATTTTGGGCAAGAGGATTTTCAAGTGCATAAGAAGGTGTTCTTCTCTTCATTCGTTCTTTTACGAAATAGTATTTCATTAATATTGTGAGGTAATGGCCCAACTAGAATTTTAATCCTAAATTTGCATTAACTTACACAAATGTCTATTTACACATCAAAATACGGCTGAATAATCGCGAGTTACTCATCTCTTTCTAGTTACAATTTCTTGGGAATTCTGGCTTCTATGACGTCATAGTTAACAGATTTGGCAATAGAGTGAATGACAATTGCGTCTAATGTACCTTTGTGTAACAGCTCAGAAACCCGAAATCAACCATTTGCAGGAAAGGCAATGAGACAAAAGTGTCTTTCGACAACATCGATTTCCTTGCACCAAAACATCTTGCTATAGAAGTAAGTCAGGTAAAAAACACGCGAAAACGTCTCCTTGCCAAAAAGTTGCGTAATTGAATATCCAGAGCATAAAGACCTATCCAAAATGCTCCTTTGTTGACCCTATGACACTAATACATTTGCCCCGTCACTACCCACAATCCCGTTTTCCGACTTAGAACCTTCACCTGGATGGTAAATAAGCCGTATTATTTTTCTTCATATCATTAACCAAATTAATTTCCATACAATATAACTTGAGGCTGTTTGGGCGGAATATTAGCAAAACCATTTAACAAATAGTATGTTAACTTAGATAAATAGAAATGTCAGTTGGTCACTGATTATAGAAAAAAAAAAAAAAAAAAAAAAAACTATCAGACCTTCCAGAGAGCGTATTTCCTCAAATCTGTTCCGATGCGAGATTCATTCTTGAAGAATGTGAAGGTCAGGATATTCCGAGCAAGAAGACACGCTCAGCGTCTACTTCCTTGGGGACTTTCGCTTTTTGTATCGGTAATATTTTGGGAATCTTTTGATTCATTTGCCTTTAGTGTATGATATGTCTTCTAACTCTCTACTAATCAAATCCCAAAATGCGAGAGGAGGGAATAAAGAATAACTGATCTATGAAATTCTCTGTTTGTTTGTATGTCTATCTATCCGTATGAAATTACAATATTACCCAACAAGGTAAATTAAGGCAGGAAGACGGTTGAAATGAAGGTTTGTTATGGGAAATGTGAAACGAACGAATCATCTTTTAAAAGCTGACGATAAGAATAGCAAGGGCTGTTCGGGGTTGAGGTGCGTATTAAACACGGGATGGGCAGGGGGTCGTGGGCAGGGCCGGGGGCGGGGGGTGTCCTGAAACTGACTCTGAACGTATACCAATTCTCGCGGAGTTGCTTACCCTTGGGTTTTACGTCACTGACGCGATCGTAACGCAACGTGTTTGTCACCAGCATTATATAGTGACCGTCAAGGTTGCGTGCTTGTAATGATAATAATAATTATGAAAGAAAGACCTCTTCATATAATTAAAAATGCGTTAAAATACAACTGATCATATTTACTTTGAACTTTGCTTTCCATGAAAGAGATTTCTTCTGAATGCAGTTGCAGAAAGAGCACCAGAATCCTCAAACGAAACAACTCATCATATTCATCATGAAAACGGTGAGATTATACCTGAAAATTTGTCATTATAAGAAAACAGACTACAATAGATTATTATATCTGTGATTACTACTTGACCGTCGTTGAAATTTACCAATTTCAATAGAGCAATCTCAAGCATACTAATAATACATTCGAAATATCAATTTAAATTAGCATTTTTTTTATTGGATATCCATGTTTTTAAACATTGAAAGCAAATATTACTAAGGGTATGAACTATACCTTCCCTGAAAAGTTTCCAGGAATGTATATTCGTCTCTTAAACATAGCCAGTACAAACCATCTATTGATACATATTTACTACCTAATAGGAATGAATATGTATGTATTTAAAAAGTCATAGAAATGCATAAGTATAACTACTTGATCAAAATAGATTTTCAAGTACTTCTGGTGTACTTTATACTCTTTTTACACGCTTTCAGCGGAGCCTTATCTGCAATGCAGTGAACCCAACTTGAAAATCATCTTCTTTCTTTTTGCAAACTAATTCTTTTATTCCCTTTGCAGATCGGTGTTGCCCTGTTGGCGTTGGTGGCCCTTTTTGCCCTGATGGAGGCCACTGGATCCCTGCCAGCACCCGAACCTAGCCGACGACACTTCTTTGGAGGTAGTCCCTATGGCTTCGGTGGTTACGGCTATAGACCCCACGGACATGGCTTTGGCTACGGCGGATACGGCAGTGGCTTCGGGGCTTTGGGGGCTTTGGTGGCCTTGGTGGATTTGGAGGTTTCCACGGCTGATTAAGAAATGCTCAGAAGGTGAACATCTTTCATGATGAAAATTGAGGTCATTGCGCCGATGACCTTCTTGAACTTCGTTCTTCCAGGAAACCCAATAAAATGCTAGATACTGAGATTTCTAAAGAAATTGTGAAATCTATTTTCATTTACAATAAATTCTTTATTTTTCCAATCAACTGCTCATTAACTTTCCTTATTCTCCGATGTCTACCAAAATGATACGCTCAGCCGCCAATAAAGAAGTTCTGTTATCACTACATCTCCAACAGTATTCACATTTGATAATTATTGCATCTTGTAACTGGAAGTCTGCTCTGAAATTGTCTTAAAGGGAGACTGGAGGATGTGTAGTACCTTGAACCACAGTTTGATTGAAGGAAATTGCTTTGGGACTTTTTTCTTTTTAAGATCATGCTCATTTGACACACAAAAATCGAGGGACATTTTGGTACAGCTCTTTTCACACTAAAAAGATTATCAAACTTTATTTCCAAATGGTATTAATGAAATTAGAAATGAGAAAAATCTGCTTTTTATAAAACTTTCTTAAATTATATTCGTGTAATCCTAGACAATAGGAATAACATTGAAATTTTCATATGAATATACTCATATATATATATATATATATATATTATAAAATATA